>NC_091470.1:50803969-51166264 GCF_036971445.1 Narcine bancroftii | reverse complement strand
CTGGCTTTTATTTTTGATACATTATACCTTGTCACTTTGCTACACAATATGCCATACCTGTTGCCACAGTAACAGAAGTGTTTCATTAACATTGATACAATCTGCCTGTGGTGTCAGCCACCTCTGACCCATTCTAGGACACCGTGATGAAAACTGTGAACATCTTCATCAAACCAATGAGAAATTCACACAAGGAATCATTATCTGTGACTATAACAAAGGCACGAGCACCTATGTTCTGTAATTTACTGAAGAAAGTTAGGGGAGTAGCCTACATATGAATGAATGCAGTTAAAAGTAAAACAAGAAAGTCTGCAGATGCTGTGATTGCAACTTACACAAATTCTTGGAGTAATTCAGCAAGTCACACAGTGTTCTTTATTAGTAAAGATAAAGATACATATCCAACAAATTGGGCCTGAACCTTTCATTAAGGTACAGGCAAAAAGCAGGCAACCTCCTGAATAAAGTGGTGGGGGAGGAGTAGGAGGCAGAGCACAAGCCCATAAGCAGGAGGTCATAGGTGGATAGGGGTGTGAGGACATTAAAAAAAAGTTGAGGTGATGGGGGAGGGGAGTAGCTCACTGAATGGAGAGAGAAGGGGGTGAGGAGCTGGAGGAAAGGAGAGAGGGAGATGGGGAAGTGAGATAGAGGGGACTGTCCTTAAGGAAACCAGTGAAGTTGATGAAGGGCTCAGGCCTGAAATGTTGGTTATGTATCTTTATCTTTGCTACATAGAGAATGTTGCATGGCTTGCTGAGTTTCTCCAGGATTTTGGTGTAAACTGCAGACAGTAAAAGTTTATGTGACAGTGTTGAGAGGAGATAAATGGCAGAGACTGGCTGATGGCTGGAGCTCTCTCTCTGGGCAAGATCCTCATACACAGACTGCAGCCTCCCCGATTCATCCAAAGTGCAGGCAAAACTCCATTTCATGGAGATGCTTTGATTAGTATTTGATTAAAACATTCCTGATGTTAAATTGGCCAAAATAATTTCTGTAGCAAGGATATGTTTGCATTACCCATCTATGTAATGAAGTAATGAGAGATCATTGTTATATTTTTCTTCTTTGGCTTGGCTTCGCGGACAAAGATTTATGGAGGGGGTAAATGTCCACATCAGCTGCAGGCTCGTTTGTGGCTGACAAGTCCGATGCGGGACAGGCAGACACGGTTGCAGCGGTTGCAGGGGAAAATTGGTTGGTTGGGGTTGGGTGTTGGGTTTTTCCTCCTTTGCCTTTTGTCAGTGAGGTGGGCTCTGCGGTCTTCTTCAAAGGAGGTTGCTGCCCGCCAAACTGTGAGGCGCCAAGATGCACGGTTTGAGACGATATCAGCCCACTGGTGATGGTCAATGTGGCAGGCACCAAGAGATTTCTTTAGGCAGTCCTTGTACCTTTTCTTTGGTGCACCTCTGTCACGGTGGCCAGTGGAGAGCTCGCCATATAACACGATCTTGGGAAGGCGATGGTCCTCCATTCTGGAGACATGACCCACCCAGCGCAGCTGGATCTTCAGCAGCGTGGATTCGATGCATGGATATCCCATCTATAATAATGTTAATCAAATTACCATGATAGGCCGTGACAGAAAAAGAGATAATAGATAATACAAAAAATTGATAGATATATATTCACAGTTGCAGTTAGTGCACAAAAAAGTGCAGCCAGATTTTAAAAAATTTTTAGACATTAAGCACGGTAACAAACCATTTCAGCCCACAAATCCATGCTGCCCAATTTGCACCCAATTAACCTACACTCCAGCACATTTCGAACGGTGGGAGGAAACTGGAGTCCCTGGGGAAAATCCCCGCAGAAATGGGGAGAACGTACAATCTTATTAAAGACAGGGCGGGATTCGAACCCGGGTCTCGATTGCTGGCACTGTAAGGTGTTGTAACTGCTATGCCAACCATGCTGCCCTTCTGTTATTTTCAAATGTCAAAGGTTCAAGGGTTCCTTTTATTGACATAAAATGTAATATACATGATGTACTTCAACTTTTGAAGGCAAACCAAGAGCTGCCATGAGCATTGCCCAGCGCCCCTAACAATAAAAGAAAGAGCATCAAAAGAGAGCCCCTTCAGAGACTCTGAGTGTCCATGGATTTGCCTGTAGTGCTCCCACAGTCTCTGCAGCTGCACAGATTCCTGTTCCAATGATTGGCAACCTGTGGTCCAGGATCAAACCTCTTATACGATCGGGTAGTCTTCAATGCCTGAGACTCTTTAGGATCCTTTTGAATCCTGGTTCCAATATCTGGTTCCATGAGCCTGCAGCCTGTGTTGGTCCTTTGATCGCAAGTTCCAGCAGCCCATAACTCGTGTGAGTCCTTCAACTGCAAGTGGCCAACCTCCCACAGCCTGTGTGGTCTCACTGGTCTGCTGACATGGTCACCTTCCCATGTTTCTATTTCTCAGAGGGGGGGGGGTAGGAGAAGGATGTTCTCCCTATTTCTGGTCCCCTGCGCTGGTCTGCTGCTGACCCTGAGTCTGCAGCCCCTCGTTGTACGCTCCCCAGCACTAGAGCCACCATCTTTTGCACAGACCACCGTGGTTCGAAGTTAAAGTTCAGACTTATTGTCAGAGTACATACATGATATAACATACAACCATGACATTTTGTTCTTGTGGACCAGGCAACATTTTTACTTATTGGTAACTATACCCTGTACTCAAGTGAAAGATACATATACAAAAGACCAAAATAAAACCAAATAAAAAAATGTAAACAAACTGACTGTGCAAAACAGAAATAAAAATCAATAATAAATAATGTCCAAAGTAAGATTCCTTAAATGAGTTTCTGATTGAGTTTGTTGTTCAGGAATCTGATGATGGTGGAGGGGTAGCAACTGTTCCTGATGGTATGAGTCAAGACTCAGCAGCAAGAACAGAGCATGACCTGGGTGGTGTGGATCCTTGATGATGATTGCTGCTTGCTCTCTGACGGCAGAGAGAATTTCTCAATAGTACCTTTTGCAGGGCTTTCAGCTCAGTATTGATGTTCCCATACCAGGCCATAATACGCCCGGTCAGCACACTTTCCATTACACATCTTTAGACGTTTGCAAATTCCTGAGGTAGTAGAGGCACTGATGTGCTTTCTTCATGATGACATCAGTATGTTAGGTCCAAAAATAGGTCCTTGGGATAGTGACTCCCAGGACTTCAAATTTGTTCACCCTCTGGTCTCCCAATGATCAATGGATCATCCATTTCTGGTTTTCTGTTTCTAAAGTCCACAATCAACTCCTAGGTTTTGCTGACATTGCGTGTGAGATTGGAGGATTTAAAAAATTTCATATGTCTATTTGACTGTTGAGTTGAGTGCAGAGGGCTCCATTTTGCTCTTCTTTTCCAGACAATAAACAAAACACACCTTGTTTTACGGCAAGTAATCTCATACATTATAGGCCTTTTAAAAAATGACAGGATATTCTTAACATTCCATTTCCAATAGCTTGTCAATTTCACTGGGAATTGAGGAAGTCAGACTGTTCATTTAGTCACCTTGTGGACTGCTAATGTATGACCAAGCTATTCATTAGGTTAAACTAGAATCAGTTAGAATCAGTCGTTTTATGCTGCACATTCTCATTTCATCGCACACACACACACACACACACACACACACACACACACACACACACACACACACACACACACACACACACACACACACACACACACACACACACACACACACACACACACACACACACACACACACCAAACCTCCAGATACAGCTGCATGATGTGCATCTGTGAATTATGCACTTGACTGGTTTGATTTGACCACAAGCAAAATTCTTGCGTACATTAAGGTATCTGAGACATTTAATGTGGCAGCAGATCAAGCCTTAATAAGCTCAATACAAACAGAAAGTCAGAGGCAATGGCATGAAGGCTGGAGGCCTTGTCATGGTTGGCATGGTTCAATCAAGTTTAAGGCTGCCAGAGCTCTGAGTAGATACACAAGAAGTCATTTTGAATAGGAATGGTGATTAATCAAGGAAAATTAAACTTTAAGTGTCAGTAACCCACTCGTTCCTGGCTGCTTTTTGTCTGTTTATGTAGTGTCACCTCTTCTGGAGCCTAGCTGACCTAGAAATATCAAAAATAGCTATGGTTGCAACCAAGATATTTAGTAACAAAAGCAAAGGCAACATCAAATCTTCATTTGGACCCAATCAACCAACCACACGATTGGCATCATTTGAAATAATGTATAATTATTCAGATTCAGATTTAATCAGATTCAGATTTATTGTCAGTGTACATACACGGCATCACATACAACCCTAAGCTTCTTTCTTACTGCGGGCACAGTAGAATTACCACTAATTGGTTGTGCAAAAAATAAACTGTACACAGCGTAAAATATGCAAACAAAGAACTGTAAACAGATAACGAATGTAAACAAACTGACTATTCAGTACAGAGAGAACAAAAAGAACATCAATAAAGTGCACAAGTAAGAGTCCTTAAATGAGTCCCTGATTGAGTTTGTCATTGAGGAGTCTGATGGTGGAGGGGTAGCAGCTGTTCCTGAACCCCGGTGGTGCGAGTCTTGTAGCACCTATACTTCTTTCCTGATGGCAGCAGCGAGAACAGAGCATGTGCTGGATGGTGAGGGTATTTGATGATTGCTGCTGCTCTCTGACGACAGTGTTCCCTGTAGATGTACTCATAGTGGGGAGGGTTATAGTGGTAAAATTAAAATAAATTACATGCTAATTGATGCATATTTTGATTTATTTATATGTGGGTGCAGGTGGACCATTCCTGAACTGGTTATGACAACTCTGCAAATATTTTATAAATATTTCTATTATATTCATGCTACTTCATTCCGAGTACTTATTGACAGAATTTACATCTAAGCTTAAAAGAATCTGACTGCTGTGTAAATATGAGTCTCTGCTCCCCAAATACACTAACCCACAAACTCAGTGCATTTTTGGAGGATTGGAGGAAATTGGAGCACCTGGAAGAAACTCACACCAGTCATGGGGAGAAGGTACAAACTCCTTACAGGCATTGGTAGATTCAATCTCAGATCATTGGTGCCGTAATAGCATTGCGCTAACCGCTACACTAATCACTTGTCTGAACAATCTTCCTTGAATGCAAGGGTGTTGTCTTGAAGTGGAGCTGTTAGTCTCTATGTCTTGTTTGAACCACAAATCACCTCAGGGTGAAAGGGTGTTCTCTTTCACTTTATCACTGGTTCTGATGCTGGATGGGATATTCTGCAAAATAACTTGCTGAAAAAAGTTTCAGTCATATCCCATGATTCTGAGATTTAGGGGCCTTGTAATGAAGGCTTCACTAAAAAAAAACTTTACATTAGTGTGAAATGTGATTGAAGTTTTATTGTTCATAAATTTCAGCCACTGAGTGAAAGAGTACTTCTTTTTGAATAAGAAACATTTTCATTAATTTGGTTGGTTGTTTACAAACAAAATGTTAAATTTGCAGGAACAAATGCGTCAATTAATAATCAAGTGAGATATTTCTTAGCAGGAAGCACAAAGAATGGTCCTGAATTGTCTGGAAAATGAGAATCAAAACTGAATGGGAAAACAGGGGGATTGATGGAGCTGCACTTACAAATCACAAAAAAAAACACTCCCATGAACTTATAATAGTCCCAAAGTCATAACAATATTGGGGTTCCAGAGGTCAAGAAATGAAACTGAGAGGAATTATTTTAAAGGGATAACAATTTGAGTAGACTTCAAGTGCGAGACAGTTAGGGTCTTTAGATTTTGAAAAGAGTGCATAAGTACTGGAGAAACTGCAAATATTTCCAAGAATAAGAACAAAATCAATCGGAAAGACTAGGCAGCTGGGATCCTGCTTCTAGAAAAGAGAAGGCTGTGTGTGACTGAATAAAAATCTTTAAATGAGAAAGACATTCAAAAAGGACAAGCAAGAGAGAAAATTCAATAGTATTCTTGATGAATGTACCATTGACACTAACTAATCCTATAAAGAACCTGAATATATGTCTTTATTCAGAGTGATGAAAACAGTTCTGAGGAAGGGTTACTGATCCATATCATTAGCTGGTTTCTCTTTCCACAGATGCTGCTCAATTGGCTGAGTTCTTCCAGCATTTCTGCTTTTGTTTTAGATTCCAGCGTAAGCTGTTTTATTTCTTTTCCTTTTCTGGAATTTGTCACCAGATGGAACATTGGAATGAACAGCAGAGATGGATTTAAAGGAAAGCTTAGATAACCATCGAGGGGAAAAAGAACAGAAAGATCTGCTTATAATATGAAACAAAGACTGAGGAGAGAACCATAAAGACTGGCACTGCTTGGTACCAGGTGTTTCTGTGAAGTAATTCAATTTTAAGAGATCCGGTTCTGATTTATAAAGGGAAATTGTGTTATATTACTGAAATTTCACAGTTGAATGCAGATACAAAAAAAATCACAAAATTACAACAAGTGAAGTATGTAAGTTTATACATTTACTAATCACAGTAATTATGTTTTTCCTTTCTTAGTTCACCTCTCAACATCAGGAAGGATGGGTTTCCTGAAAGAGCCTTTGACTATTCCTAAGAATGCATTAAGACTTTGTGGTTTGTAGGGTGATCAATAACCATAAACAGAAAAGAAGTGAGTGATTAAAGACTTTAATATCCAGAAACATCTGAAACGTCTCGACATGCTGCTGGCCCTGACCCAAGGCTGGTATGGAGGGAGGAGACTAGGGCTATCAGCCTTTATTGGGAATTTATGGAGAGGAGTTACAGGGTCGGAAACGGGCCAGCATGTAGGGTCTAGTGAGGTCACACCTGCACTACTGTGTTTCACCATATTCACCACTTTTTAGATAAAGCCCGCATGGTGAAGTGGGACAGTGTCCATCGTTACCGGTCATGCATTCTTTAATAGTTCACAGATTCAACCGGTCCAGTGGCTTTATCTGTTGCCACACTACCAGTTGTGTCATCAGCTCCTGTGGGATGGTGACCTATATGGCAAGCTGAATGTCCAGGGGCTGAACTGGGTTGGTCAGAACAGGTTCTGGGGGGTGGGGGTGTTGGTGGTTCAGTTCATGGTTGTAGGGTAGGTGGGGGTGAAGGCCTGAGGGGTAGTCATGGTGGATTCAAATGGTCATTTATCTGGACAGTAGAAGGGACTGGCTGGTTGTTGATGAAGACTTCTGGGTGCATCTCCACTGCTGGGGCCCCTGCTCAAGCCAGGTCCTGGATGGACACTATGCCTTCCCACCCATCTGGGTTCTAGACAGGGGCGAACTTTGGTTTCACATGCAGGAGGTGCACTTCCTCCTTGTTGGTCCTAACATGTCTGCGGCACCGGGCCTGGGTCATCAGCCAGACCGGCAGCAGCATGGTTCCCAACGCCAACCTCCTAGGGAAGGAGAACAATTTCTCATGTCGGGTGGTATTCATAGCAGTACAGAATAGGGACCTGGTGCATGTAGCGCCTCCAGAAGGACTTCGCCATTGGGAGATGGGCATCCCTTTTGACTTGAGGGCCAAGTCAGATTGTGCCATTCTCCTTTTCCCTTGGGGGTTGTAGCTAGTGGCTCTGCTTATGGCTATACCCTTGGACAGGAAACGCTGGTCCAATTCCTCATTCATGAATGAGGACTGTGAATCTAACTGGGGTATCTGAACAAGGTGAAGAGGTTGCGGAGGGCTTTAATGTCCGTGGGTGTGTCATATCCAGGCAGTGAATGGCGAATGGGAAATGTGAGTACTCGTCCACAATATTCAGGAAAGGGACGAGTGGCCTTGATCAGCTGAGCTTTCTCCAGCTGGTAGAAGTGCAGGTTGCACTCCATGCATACCAAACAGTAACAGGTCAGCTTCCTCATCTCCTCCACAGAATAGGGGAAGTTGTGGGCCCTCACAAAGTAGTAGAGCATGGTGACACTGGGGAGAATGAGGCTATCATGGAGGGCTTGGAGGTGATCTACTTGTGCCCTGGCTCAGGTTCCGTGGGACAGGGCATCGGGTGGCTCATTGAACTACCCAGGCTGATACAAGATCTCATAATTGTAGGTGGAGAGTTCAATTCTCCTGCTCATGATCCATTTTTAATCTTCCCCCACTGTTGATTGTTGAACATAAATTGGACAGCTCTCTGGTCCGTCAGAAGCGTGAATGGCCTGCCAGCCAGATAGTGCCTCCAGTAGTGCACAGCTTTCACTATAGCCTGTGCCCCCTTCTCAGTGGCTGAGTGTCTGAGTTTGGGGCCCTAAAGGGTCTGGGAAAAGGATGTCAAGGATCTGACTGCTTGACTGCAATCAAAGTAAACAAATAATATAGTTTGAAAGATTATGTTCTTTGGGGAAGAATTCTCCAGAAGTTCCATCCATCTGCCACAGTAGTGTTATTCTGATTATTGATAAAATTGTATGAACTCTAGTCTTCTTACCACTCAGTTCTTCACTCGCTCTGTTGAGGAGAGGGATTAATCAGTAAACATGTGAAACCTGGCTGAGAGCTTGGGTCAAACATCTTGCAAAAGAAGGTGGCGAGTTGATTAGTCACAAATAATTGATGGGAAGCTGCAGAGACTTGCCTTGGGATTCCATACTTCCGAATTTCCTGCTGATCTAACTAAGCCGGGATCCAATATTTCTGTGAGGATAAATGAGGTACATCAGCTCCACTGCTGAAGTCAAGATTGGGATCCCATCATGGACCCTTGAAATAAGGAGACTTGTTTAAAAAATATTTGAGAATAAGCCCCTTGCATGTGGAACTGAAGGTAGGTTGGTGGGAGACCGAAACAATCCAACCTATTCAGCGCAGAGTGAGACTGGAGTCTTTGGTAGTTGAGGTACCTGATGCAACTGATTGGGAGCCAGTTCACACTTGTCCCATGTACAAAAGAAACTTCCCACTGACAAACCATAAGGTCAGAACCAAGAGTAATCATCTGGCAAAAGGACTGATGATTTTATCGTGAAGTTCAATATAACTTAACTACAAAATTCCAAAACTTGCAAGAATTTAGTTAAAGCTATCCTGAACATTTAGTGTGAAAAAACAGAAAAGCTAGAGGAACTTAACAGGTCTTGCAGTGTCTATAGGAGGCAAAGATATATAACCAATATATGCTGATGGGAAAATAAACTATTATATCTTGGGAAATAATAAATTTCAGTACCTCAACAAAGGAGAAAGCCGAAAGTGGATTAGATGGTCCAGAGTTCATTGGTCATGTGGATGTTTACATGTCATGATATGAGAAGGACGCAGTTGTGCAGTTAATGATGCAGCAAAAACTGGCTATAGACAGAGAGGGGGAATGAGCCTCACCCTCAACACTGACGTGTAGGCAGAGAGCATGAAATCCACACTTCAGCATTCCCATGATTTGTTTATCAAACTAGACTTCAATGATCTTGTTCAATCATTAATTTCAACAAATTACAAACCTTGGCTAAGTTATATTTCACCATTTCAAAATGTAGTTAATTCCATCAATTTAAAGAAGATACTTTAAAGAATTGTCTTTCTGGTAGCATAACGATGCACTTTTCATTCCTTTAATAATATCATACCATTGCACTCTCAAAGATTCATGATACAGTAAAAATGGTTTCCATTCTGAAAAGAGTTGGGAAGCTGTCAAGTTGGGGACCCAGAGAATTTCGTAAGGACAATTTAATCTTCAGGGGTACAGCAATTTATTTTTTATGAGTATGTTCTCTGTTTACTAGTTCTATTACAGTATATTGAACACGTGTCTTGTCATGAGACTATAGTTTAAATCTCCAACACCACGATGAAAGTCAATGGAAAATAATTACATTTAATCATGCCAGCTTTGATACAGAAGCAATTCTGCAGATTGCACTGATCATTAATTTAGATATCGAATACTTCCCGTGTTGCATTCACTTATGGCTGAGTTGGTTTCCTTGCTGCTAGCTCAAAGGTTATTTTTTAAAGTTGCATTCCCAAGGTTTGAGCATAACTTTTCAGCTGATTCTGGTGGACCACTGGGGATGCTTGCCTCGACATTCCTTTGGGCTTGATAGCGCAAAACACCTAATACTGAGATCAGCATTTTACAATCTGCGTCTGAAATTCATTTTCTCGAGGTCTTGGAGGTGGAGTATAGCACTTTGAAGTTACCATGTAGTACAATATAAACTACAGACCAAAGTGCTCATTCTGGATGAGATTTTTGGATGTGATGTGAAACAGAGACCACACCTGTCCCTTCAGAAGGAGCTTTTAATGATTCCACTAGATAAATGTGAAGAAGCAGAGGTAAACTGAAGTTTGCCCTAACCATTACTATCCTTCGATGAGCATTACACATCATCAGTAATCGATCATTAGGTACAAATTTGTGCACTCTCACTGTGTAAACTTTGCTGATGTATTTCCCACATCAAAGTGGTCATTGTGTTTAGTTATCCCTTGGGCGTTGACATGTCCTATAGTTGTAAAAGATGTAATATTTATCTGCAAGTCTTTTATTTAGTTCACAGTACTTTTGTTTATACTATGAACTGAAAATTACAAACCGTTCCATTATTTTCAAGTAACACTTTATCTCATCCGCTAATTACTTGTTTTAAGCCATTACTTCATTTTTGTAATTATTATGGCAAATAACTAAACAGAAGATCTTAAAACACAGATAAAATTCAGGGCAGCTTGAAGATCCAAACACTCCATCACTTTATGTGTGCAATTACCTCAATTATAATATTGTAAAAACGCAATAATGATACAAGTGACCTTGAGTTTTCATACAATTGTAGTTATTGGTACTAAAAATTATTTGAATGTATACCTGAGAAAAAAGATTAAACAAAATGCCAAAAATAAATAAATGGAACCTTGAATTGGCAGATCAGTGGATTATCAAAGAGGTAAATGGACAGAGTAGTGAAATATATATCAGGAAAATTCCACTCAATAAACTGATCAAATAACATTTAAATTTATGATCACTGGAAAAAGATATTCAAATAATGTGACTATTTCAGAAAAGAGACATGTAGCCAGGCATCAAAGGTCTGAGATGTGACGAGAACTGGTTTTATAGGAGACAAACAGCTTGTGAGAGTGAGATCTAAAATAAAAATTCAAAATTTTTGAATTTAGGACAAGGAGATATAGATTCAGTGAACAAAGAAAAAAAATATGTGTGGACATCTTTCATCACCCGACATTGATAAATGTACAGAATGTTCATCCCACCTGAGAAATGGAAACCACAGCGAAAGCAACAAGCTATTTAATGGAAAACAGATGCTGCAATGAAGGGAACATAGAACCATAGAAAACAGGCCATTCAGTCCTTCTCATCTGTGCCGAAACATCATTTCGCTAGTCCCACTGACCTGTACCCATTCCATTACCCTTCAAACCTTTTCCATCCATGTATCTATCCAATTTATTCTTAAAACCTAAGTGAGTCCACATTTACATGCCAAATGGCAGTTTGTTCCACTCTCCCACCATTCTCTGAGTGAAGATGCCCCTAATGTTCCCCCAAACCTTTCCCCTTTCACCTTAACCCATGATCTCTCGTATTTATCTCTTCTAATCTAAGAGAAAAGCACCTACTTGCATTTACTCTGTCTATACCCCTCATAATTTTGTAAACCTCTATCAAATCTCCCCTTATCCTTCTACTCTCCAAGGAATAAAGTCCTAACCTGTTTAATCTTTCCCTGTAACTCAACTCCTGAAGACCTGACAAATCCTAGTAAATCTTCTCCGCACTGCACTCAATACTTCAAATTTGGCCTCACCAAAGTCTTATACAACCTCCTAACATCCCAACTCCTATACTCGATTAATGAAGACCAAGATACCAAAACCTGTCTATGTGTGATACCATTTTCAGGGAATTATGTATCTGAATTCCCAGATCGCTTTGTGTCTCCACACTCTTCATTGCACTACCATTTACTGTGTATGCCCTTCCAAGTGCAACACCCCAAACTTGTCTGCATTAAATTCTATTTGCCATTTTCTGGCTCCCTTTTCCAGTTGGTCCTGATCCCTCTGCAAGCTTTGAAATCCTTCCTCACAGTCCACAATGCCTCCAATCTCATATGCAAACTTGCTGACCCAATTTTCCATATTATCATCCAGATCATTGATATAGACAACAAACAACAATGGTCCCACAGGCCTCCAATCTCTGTCTTCTCCCATTCAGCCAATTTTGAATCCAGTTTGCAACCCCTCCATGGATACCTAGTGTCTGAACTTTCTGAACTAACCTCCCATGCGGGGCCTTGCCAAAGGCCTTACTTATGTCCATGTAGACAACATCCACAACCTTCTTTCAGGGGTTTAAACAAACCATGAGGAAGAAAAGATTTGTTACAGCTAAGGGATTGTAATTTTCATGAAAAGATGAAGGATGAGCGCATGTTGGTTGTCAAATAAATTCCATCTTATAAATAAAGGATATTTAACTTATTCAACAGTACAAAGCTGAGGTAAAAATACCAGGATGCCAATTAAGGAAAAAGTATTGAAAACACAACAATGCTGGAGGAACTCAGCAGGTCTCACAGCATTCATAGGACTTGCCAGTTCACTCATCGGTCCCCATTGGCTGTTATGTTAGTGCAGAGTCCTTGGTTGAATGGAAGCTAAAGACTTTTAGAGGCTAAATGAGCATCGTATGCATTTATCTTTTCTGATTCTGAGCATTTTAGAAGAACGCGATTCAGTAAGAATAGTACATTTTAAAGAGTTAAATATATTTTTGCAAAATTACTAAAAGGCCAATGTTCCCCTGGACTAATCTAAGAATACTGATGACTTGAATGACCCTATTATTGATTAATCTGTTTTTGACTCTGCAATACAGCTAACAATGATCTGATACCAATTTTTTAAAAACTTAAATTGGGTTTAGTGTGAAAGATCCTTGCATACACTGAATTAGTTCCAGCAGTTGGAGATTTTCCTCCCTGTGACTATCCTCTTGCGTCCTATTAATTAATTGGTCTGCATCTTTCTCTCAATCTTTTTACTTGATTTCAGAGAGCAAGTGATTCTGAATGCAATCTGTTGCAATTGTTTTGTTTTAATAATCCTAACAGTAAATCTCAAACTAGAAATGATCTTTAACATGTATGCCTCTTCAGGCTAACATTTAATAAAATAAATAAAGCATGATTGATAAACATTTTCTGAATAAAAGAGAAACTCCTGCTGTTGACATTCATTATGCATAATGTTTGATGTTTTTTTGTCATCACTTAAACCATAATTTCAGCAGAAAATGTGCCATATTTGAATGTGTGGGTGAGCAATAAACTTTCACTAAATATTGCTGGTGAAACTATACACTCAATGACAATCATTTATGTAAATATTCAATCTAGATTATAACACTGCACTTGATTTTATGGCTGTTGTTATAAACCTTTAGGCAGCATATCTGAAGTATTGCATTTCTGAAAGATTATTTATAATTGTATTAGCTTCCTGAAATGAAGCTTTATTGAAAATATGTTAAAATAAGTGTAATAAAGCAATTTTCTGGCCGCATTTTCATACTCTACATAATAATTAATTACGGTATGTTTTATTTTGGTCTGGTCTCATAATTTACACTTAAATTAGTCATATTAAACAATAAAGTTTTTAATATTTTTGAATTCATTTTTCCTCAAACACAATACCGTTGACCTGAAAATTGGTGGAAATTATAAATATCTTTTGATACCATATGTAGGCTGCTTAAATTTTACACTAACCTGCTTCTATAGCATTGTGCACTTTGGTACATATATTATGCAAAATGTAATCCTTGCTCGGGAATATCACTGACAAAATGCTGAGTGAACAGCAGAATGAAAAGAAATTAATCATAACAAGAAATTTCACATCTCATTTCCTTGAAGGTGCCATTTAAATGATTGTCTTTTTGTTGTGAAAGTTGTAGCAATATTTTAACACATGGTAGAATTATGACACCAACTAAAAGCAATGCAACCTATTCTTTAACAGGCAACAATTTGTTAATAACAGTTACTACAAATATCTTTCAATCCAGAGCAACTCTAGATGCAGTGCTAAACTCAGGATGCAAGATGCCCTCCAATTTTGTGAATGTATTTTCTAAATGATGGCAGTGAATATCAGTGGCTGCCGGAAGGCAGCCTGGAGAAGGTTGTTACTGGTTACAGATCCATCTGCTGTGAATATTTGTTGGAGTAAAACTCAGTGAAGTCAATCATAGCAAAGCAAGTGTTGAAGTTTAGAGAAAGGCAGCATCCCATTTGTTTGTAAAATTTGAACTATTAATTGTACTCTGGCAGTGATAGTGTGTAGGCAGATCTGCAGAATTTTCCTAAACAAATTAGCTGTAAAACTGAGTGAGAGGGCACGGAGGTCGTCATACAAAACCAGTAGCTGACAGGCATTGGGATCTCTGCGCATAGCACACAGAACAGATGTTCCCAAAGATGCTGTGATTATTGCACTGGTAATAAAAAAGCATCAGCTTACAGGCAGGGATAATGGATGCTGGTAACTAGGAACCGTTCCCAAAGGAGAAAATGACAGAAATCTGCTCTATCTCCAGATCACAGGGGTATAATTAAACCTCCAGTAACAGTTGTTAATAGGCTGCAAATAAAATTGGGTGAAATTTTTACACAACCTTTCCTTTGTCCTTTTCGAATGGCACTGGGACATTTGGAGACAAAATTATGCAGAATTATATGATTACAGGCAAGCTGTTTTACCATGTTACCTAGTTTAATTAGTGTAATAACGTAAATAAGATTACAATCTCAAATTTGTACTGGCCTGCAGCCCATACCACAAATGAAATCACCAACAACATATTCTACTGAAGGCAACATCACTGCTCAAACAATGCATCTAAATATTATATTGTTCACCAAATATTATTTATAAATATTGTAACATTGATTCCAGGATTTAAGGATTACAGGAAAATGCATCACACACTTATTTGACAACCTAGATCAAAGTGTGAGACATAGACCTACAATGTTTAATTTTTATTGGATTTGAAAATATCACTGAATTCCAAAGGATGCTTCACTCATTTGTCAAGAAAGAAATGTGCTTGAATCAAGGTTATGTTTGGTTCAGGACGGCTATGGTGGTAAAAGTGTACAGGGTGGTTCTTGGGAATTTTACACGGTTCACGAATGCATTTATTCCGACTCAACTGCAGTGAGGATAACACATTGCAGTTATTTGTTTTGATTGAGCAAGTCTTTTAATTCTCAAGAGTTTGACCAGTGTATTTTTCTGAAATATTATCATCCCATTTGAATTAGGCTACTTCATAAATCCATTTTGTTGATAAAAGGGCTGAATTTTATTTTTGTTCTACTTATCATCGCTTAACTAATAGTTACTTGAGCATTCTCATCCTAAAAGTTTGAAGAAATTTCTATGTTCTTTGTTGTGCTCCAGCATAACAATTCTGTGTGGTTTATGGGCTGACTTGGTGAAACCATGTTGACAACATGAACAGCAGATACAATGTTTGTGGTAAGCAAGTTTGTGCAACTGTTAAGGAGCCGAAGGTCAGTTACCAGTTTTGTGCTCATGCTTTTTATAGGTTTTCCTGACAGTTTGCATCAGTCCTCTTAAACTGGGGCATGAAGTAGACCATACACCAACTATTTTAAAAGCTGAAAAACCTATTACCATATTAAAGATGGCATGAGATCATTGGAATTAGTATGGTGTGGCAGACAGAAGTGGATGAATGGAGCAGGGCCTTCTTCTGTGGCGCCATTATATCGGTTCAAGGTGATTCATCAGTGAATAATAGTTGAATAAATATATTACAGAGTTTTGCTTCCATATGGGCATGTTAAGGTCCCAAGGACGCAATGCTGAATTTAATACTGTCAAATACCCTACCTCTTCTGACGTCTCTGCATAGATATGGCTATACCTTTGTTTTGATCTCTTTGACTCCAGCTGCCAGTTTTTTTCTGAAGTAATTATTAAATTGACAACGTCGGTCTTAACCCTAACACAAACATTCCCTCTCTCCTCTCCACCCTCTTCCTCCCTACACTTTTAAATAGGTTTGCCTCTTCTTTTTTTTCTCTTGTTGTTGAATCAATGTACTCTCCGTCCAAAATGCAGATTGAAACAGTTTCTGTTTCTGCTTTTCAATTCCAGCATCTGCTTCTTTTGCTCTAATTACAATTCTCTGTCATCATGTAGCCACACAAAACAAAGAAAGTAGGCTTAAAAGGAAGGAAGATCTGGATTGGACTGATGTTGGAAATTTGTCCATTCGTTCCTGAATGCAACATCAGGAGATAGGGAAAAGGTGGGAAAGAAGCTGAGGCAACTGTCAAAGAGTTGATGGGCTTATAATTATTGAAATCTTATTTCTTGAGTTATAGTACTTTAAACTAAGCAGATTAAAGCTGTGGCAATGTTAGCAATGCATAAAAAGAAATTGCACAAGGATAGACTCTATCCTTATGTCATATCTTATCATCCAAACCTCATTACAGCATATAATTGCTTCTGAATTAACTTTACAGTTTTCATCTCAATTATTGGGTACATAAATAAGGATTGTAGTGATTTGATGATTAAATTATCGAAATAGCAGTTATGGCTTTAGACTACTGATTCTAAAATGAGAATAAAAGTTCCCCCATCGCAACAGGTGAATTTAATTTTAACAAAATGAAGAAATATAGATTTTTTTTAAAAAAAGAGTTGCTCTTCACAGTGGAAGTGGTGAAGGAACCAGTGGATTCTTTAAAAAGAACTGGTTCACTTTATGGAAGGAAAAAAGCTGCGCTGAGGGACCAAATCCACAAATGCGGTTGATTTTCAACAGCCTCTGGAAGTCACAGCCAATACACATGGATGATAAATACCAGCTTTGCCACAAATATCACATTCCCTTGAATAAATAAATTGTTAAAAAAATGCTCAATTACTCATCATATGAAGAAATATTTCCTACCTTTTCACTTTTCATCTTATACGCCTTGATTACACTCCCTAATGACTTTAAAAAAGCATTTGGTTCCATGATAGTTCCTGATAACACAAAACATTAATGTGAAGGGTTATGTTTTCATGCCCTTCTCTGGACCATATCCAAGTTGCTACATCCTACTCACACATCATGGACATATTGAATGTAGCATTCAAGATACAGCCTTCTCAGTTTACTGTATACATTCACCCTAACGCCTTTGAACTTAATCCATTAAATTGGCATACATCTAAGCATCATATTTGTTAACTTAATTGTTCCTTTGTTACAAATGGGCAGTTTACAATTGCCATTCCAAGACTCTTTTTAGCTTGTGTCCCAATCAATTGCATTCCTTTCATGATCTTCCCTATTCTGTTTCAACATGCAGCATCCAAATTTAACTTCAAGAGATTAATTCTGATTGTCTCAGGCAATCTGCATCTTTCAGGTGCTTCTCTACTTCTATCTAGTGTAGCATTAACTGCAAATATTTTGATATTTAATAACTCAATCGAAGATATTTTATGTAAATTGATACATTGGAAGTCCTTGCACATTCTCTGAGATTCTTCACCCAGTGCTTTCCATTGGAGGGAGGTTATCCTCCAGACAGGGTTTTCTGTTTCACCTTAAAGTTAATTCCCAGAACATGGAACTGGCTCTTCGGCCCACGATGTCTGTATTGGACACAATGCCTAAATTTTACAAAAGCTCTGCACAAGATACCAATTCTTTGTGTGACTCTCTAGAGGTCTTTTACGCCCTACTATCATATCTACTTCACCACTCCCCCTGCCACCTGTTCCAGACACTTCCCACTCTGGTCAAAAAAATAGCCTAGCAAATCTCCTTTAAAGGTTTCTGTCCCCACTTCAAATGTATGTTCTCTAGTATTGATGTTCTTGCACTGAGTAAAGATTCTGACTGTCCACCCTATCTAGGTTCAATAATTTTATAAATTTCAGTCAGGTCTTCCCACAGTTTCTGACACTGCAGAGACTGTTTGTTCAACTTCTCCTTATAGCTCATACACTTGAGGCAACATGCTAGTAAACTTCTTCTGTGCCTTTTCCAAAGCCTCCACATCTTTCCTGTAATAGGGCAACCAGTGTTGCACACAATATTCCAAGCATGGCCAAATCGAAAGTTTTACATTGATGCAGCATGAATCCCATAAGGCCATAAGGCCCTTTATCATCTGTTCACTTTGTGTGACCACTTTCAAGGAGCTACAGATCTGGACCTCTAAATCCCTCTCCAAATCTATTCTTTTAAGAATCCTGCCATTAATTGTCTACAATCCCCTCACATTTGACTTCTCAAAGTGTAGCGCCTTACACTTATCCTGATTAAACTCCATCAGCCATTTCTCTGCCTATATCTGTAATCAATCAATTTATATTCTCTTATATTCTTTTATAGCCCTACCTTTCCACAATTCCACTATTTTTTGTGTCATCTGCAAACTTACAAATTCACCGACCTATTTATTTCATCTAAGTCATTTATCAATATGACAAACAAAAGGGGACCCAACACCAATCCTGGATGATCCCCATTTCCCTTCTTGAATTAGCTACTCTCCAGCCCTCCAAGACCTTGCCTGTAGTTAGTGAGGATACAAAGATCTTTGTCAAGACCCCACAATCTCTTCATTTCTCCTTCAATTAGCAAGGACATATCCCATCAGGCCCTGGGGACTTTACTACTTAAATGCCCTTCAAAAGACATAGCATCACCTATTTCTTGATCTCAAAATATCCTACCACATTAATATTCTCTACACTGCTCTCACTATCCTCCATGTCCCTTTCTCCTTGGTGAAAACCAATGGAAAGCATTCAGTTAATACCTCACTCGCTTTCTCCAAGCATAAATTCCCTCCTTTGTCCTTGAGTGGCCTTATCTCCACCTTAATTATGCACTTGCTTTCAAAGCTTAAAATGCTCCAGGTCTCTCTTTAATCCTAATTGCCAAGAACATCTCATTGCCCTTTAAGCCTTTTGAGTGCACTGCTTTAGCTCTTTTGTGCCCTCTTCATATTCCTCAAGGACCCTATCAGATTTAACTTCCTAAACCTTATATATGCTTTATTTTTCTTTATTAATAAATTCACAGTCTCTCTCATTATCCAAGGTTCTTCTACTTTGCCATCCCTGTTCTTCCTCTTTACTGAAGCATGCCAGTCCTGGAATCTAGTTAGCTGGTCCTTAAACAATTCCCACAGGTCAGTCATATCAGCAGCACCAAATTGACACCCCTTAGCTCCTTTCTAATAATGATATAATTTGCATATGCACCACCCCTTCCCCCTCCTCCTGGCCCAAATTTAATATTTTCCAACAAGATCAAAGCTTATTCTCATTCATAATTATTTTGAAACTTAAGAAATGTGATCACTCTTCGCAAAATGCTCTCCACTGAAACTCCAATACCCTGGCCAGGCTTATTTCTGAGTGCAAAAGTCTGGAATGGCCTTTTCCCTGATTGGATGATTTACCATATCCATCTTCATTATTACCAGTGCTTCAACCTTTGAAGTAACCCCATTGTAGAACTTCATCAAACTATTCAAAATAAGAACCAATCTCATTACCATTTCTTGGTTCTGATCAAGTTCCTCTGTTTTTTTTTTCTCTTTGATCATTGCTTTAGTAAATACATTTTGTATGATGAAATCATTTTATGTAATACTGAATTTGAATTATATTTTTCAATGTCGGTCCAAGTTCTACGAGGATTTTATATTTCCTAACATCATCAGGTATGATGGCATAAGGGCTTTAGTTTTGAGAAATTGTTGTTTGTGTCTTAATATTGGCAATAGCTTGCTTAAAGTAAACTGCACCAAAGGAATGCCATCAAAAATTTGACTGAATCTCAGTAAATCTCTGCAGTTCCATACCTGATCTACAGTCCCTTTCTTGGTTACAATGGGAAACGTTGAAAAGCAACATTTTTTCAGAGTTTCAACATGAAAATTTACTCTATGTTTCAGGCAAACATGTGGAAATTAGTTATAACTAATTTCTCCAGATCTCTCTTGAAAGAAACTTTGATCTTTATCAACTACACAGAATTCCATTGCCCCATCTGTGGACTCATGAGAAGCTATGCTGCAAATATATTGGCAGTTAAAACATATTCTTCCAGGCACTGAAATGATCTTATCATAAAAATATTGCATGTTGATTCTTTATTTTATCCAGTCCACATTTGGCCTGTTATATATGGCATATGGTTCAGTGGAGCGGATTAAAACTGACTATCAGTCAGAGAAGGATATTGAGGTTTCAACCCTCGAACACAGCTTCAAAAGACTTGTAAAGTACAAACTGCACATTAAAACAGATAACCAGAACTTCATTCTAACATCCAGTGCTGTTTGGTCAGTAGGATCAATGCAACCTGCCTGAAAAGTTTTGAATGTGGCATGAGGGGCAGTGAGCTGCAAAAGGTTGGAGCAGTGACATCTGTGCTGCTATCAAAACTGATGTCCTCATTGGTGAATATATAGAAAGCCTGGTGAAGCCTTAATAGCAGATTCTTGGCTGCATTCATTGGAAGAATGGTGTATGGCAAAAATAAATCTCAAAGCATCAATGACAAAAAACTGAAAGAAATAAAGTTGGAATTCAGGTTTCATCTATTATGATGTTAAGTTTTGCTGAACCATCAAATCATGTGTCATGAAAAATATTGCTAAAAAGGAGTATCTTGATTTTCCTCTGTTCGAAGTCTTAGATCCTAACCCAGGTGTTCATAGTTGGCAGTTACTGCTTGAACTCATCGTTCCCATCTAACTGGGAAGCAAGTAAATGTGACAGTGACGGTGAATCTTCCACAGGAGTCACACAGGGATGTGGGGGAAGGCAGAAAACATAAATGAAAGACTGAAATGGATGGGGGTGACAGTGGGTCTGAGGAGGGAATGTTAGGGAGGGAAGCTGAGGGGCTGGGCAGTGTGGGTCATGGAGCTCCCCATCATATGCATCAGTCTTATCAGGCTCTATGCCACAGTGACCACAATGGGGAAGTAAATGTTGTTGTCAAGTCAGAAATATGCATTGATGACAATGATATACAAACTATTTCAGGGAATGATACCTGAGTTGAGGTGAATCATAACAAGATAAAGTTGGGAAGATATCACACTGGAAGTCAATCCAAACACTTCAAAACATACACAAAACAATTTTTCTCTGTGAATCACAGATAGAAATTAGGTGCATTCTGTTTCTTTCAGTTCCAATTCCCAACCTATATTCAAAAAGAACACAAGATTAGTGGCTCATGCATGGTTTCACCTGGAAAGAGCAAGCCCCACAACATTTGCGACTGAAGCAAATGCCGAGTGCAAAGTATGATTGAAACACCAGCAAATTATGAACAGGCAAGGTAGGAATCAAGTGATCAAAACCACACACATACTCACAGACATCAACGTAAGGCAGGAGGAATACTGATGTGATGAGTGATGTCGATTACACCATTTACTCTTAAGAGCACATATTATAGAAGTGGACAAACAATCAAAGGATTGTATGTTATTTAAGGTGCTTCTTTTCCAAAGAAGCTCAGACCAATCACCAAAACTCTTAACGAAATACTGCTTATTCATTGGCAAGATCCCCTCTTAGAACATGGGGCTGAACAAGGCATCCAGCTTCTTAAACCATTCAGCCATTGAATTGGATAGTGATTGATCTGAACTTACCTCTTATTTGACAAAAATCATTTACTCATAGGCTTGAAAATGTTAGTTGTCATGGTGTCCACAGCAGCAGAACTCCTGATTTTAGTGCAAATTAATGTTCAGTCAGGTAGAAAAGGCATGAGTTTCTCAACTACCTCTACCTGAAAATCACACATGACTCTATTGTACAAAATATCACTGAGTGAATTCCAATTGTGTCAGTTCAAAATACAAGTATTATTGATGATACACTAAAGTAATTTTATTGTGCCTATACCCTACTGAACATTGTTAAGCTTTTGCCAAGTTATTATTCAGCTATCATAAACCTATTGCCAGATTGATCTTGCTAGCAGTCATAATGCATCATACAAATTCCTTGTCAGATATTGTCAAAGAGATGGAAGCAGTGCACTGTAATTGCTGTATTTTGTCAACATAATGACCAGACGTTACAAACCACTGTCAGTTGCAAAGCTCCATTTTACTAAGGGCAATTTGCATGGCTTATCCTTGAGAAACTTGCTCTGTACTAAATGATCGCACCTCTTTATCGGTTTTTTTTTGTACATCTAGGAATGTTATGCTGCTATTCTTTTACTTTACTGATGAAATCAGCCTGATGAAGGACACGTGTTTGTAATTTTATACCAGAAGGAATTGTTGTTGATTCCATATCAGTATGGACTAGCCAATGAGCACCCTGCCTAATCTAGCAGCAATTATGGACAAGGAGTGGATTATGAACTTGCCACTCCACATATAAGGTCAAAAGCTTTTAATATTCATCCTGTGCAGATGCCAACTGTGGTTGGTTTGAAACTGCCGTCCATATCCTCAGTCATCTCAGCAGTGAAGCTCTTCTGGGAAATGTGAAATGTCTTATAAAGCTACAACGATGTGCTAGAGGAACTCAACAGATCTGGCAGCATCACTGGGTGAGAAAGGAATGGTCCATCCTTCTGCTCAGAACCTTTTATCAGAATGTTGCTTGATGCTGTGAGTCCCTCCAGAAGACTCTTTTACTCCTGATAACTGCATCTGCAGTCTGGTGTCTACAAGTTATGTGGATCCGTTGGCTGTACAAATTGCTCCATTGGTTGGTGAACCTTCTCCTGCTGTTTGGATTAATTTAAATGTTACTTCCTGGGAACCAGGACAGCAGCTTCACCAAGTACTTCCTCCACAGAGGCTGAAAGGCAGGTACATATTCATTTGTGAATTGTGTGGCAGAAGTTAGTCTGGAAATCCACTGGCTTAGCTGTGTCTTAATTCCATCAATTAAATCACCTTGCAAACCAATTGTCAGTATACATTCATTTGGGAAGGATCACACCTTTGCGATGCAAACTCAGGCAGAGAACTTAAAATTTCAAAACATCATCAGCCAATGTTTTTACACTGTGCCTCAATATCTTTTGGAATCCCTATTTCAAATACTGGAGGAGAGCCAGTAAATTAAACAAATAAGTAAGATATTTCTATCAATAACAAGGATGCAGAAAACAGAACAACATTTTACCGTTAGTTTACTCCACAGAGGCAACCTGACATCTGGAATCTTCGATATTAAACATTGTTACAAAATACAAAAAGCAATTAATCACACAGTCCATTCCCTCAAAGTAGTACACAATCAATTTTATAAATGCCACATATGTTATAAACACTCGTTCTCTTTAGCTTTCCAAAAAATCTTTTCAATATATTTTCTGAATTCATAAAAATTGAGTAATTCAGACAACCAGAAACAAAATAATTCCCAGAAACTAAATTTGCCCTTTTAAGATATTTTATCCAAAAATGAAATACAAATTGCAAGACAAAGAAAAGAAAAAAATCATAACATCAAAACCCCTGCCATTATACAAGGGTGGGAAAAAAAAATATATGTGGATATCAAGTGATGACAATCTGGAAACAGACAACACAGCATCAAAGGGTATGCAACCCTAAAACTTTAGATTACGATAATGGTCCATAAAAAAATCCCCATGTCATTATGAAATTAGCATTTGAATCTTTAATGGCATATCTAATTTTTTATAAACTTAATCAAGTAATATCATTTAACTACTGTCTATGTGTAGGTGGAGTATTATCTTTCCATTTAATCAAAATTGCGCATCTGGCTCTTAATGAAGTAAAAGATAAAATTCAATTTTGAGTTAAAGTCAGTAGAATGTCATCTTGAAATGATCTGAAAAGAGCAATTAAAGGGCAAGGTTCCAATTTAACCTTAAGAATCACTGATAATGTTTGATGAATTTGCCTAATAAGTGTCACATTTTTATTTTTGGCCTGGAACTTCCAGCTCAAGCCTGAATGCAATGTGTAACACATTAATCTGTGGGAATACCATCGCCACAAAGGAAGCTGACCGTCAGGGTAGCTCTAAGGCAGAGTCAGCATGGACGCCTGACACACTGCACTTGGGGATAGGGTGTTCAGTATTTAATCATATTCCTGGCACAAATGTCAAACAATTTGATGATGCAAACTAATTGGGTGTCGAGTCCCATAATAAACCAAAACATTAAAATTACTCCATTTAAGATCCTCACACAATTATTTAATTAAAACCTATAGCTTTTCATCGTTTTGCAAATATTATTATTGCTTTTACAATTGCAACAATATTAGTTTATATTTTATAACAGCCACGATACTGAAGAAGCTGCCTTTCTCTAGATTGAAAACATTGTGCAGCAAATTAGCCTGTGTAGAATGGAGATCCATTTCAGAGTTGGTCCTGTCACTTAGAAATGGATACAAATTGAAGATTTCTCCTTATTCTTTATCATAGCTGAGAAAGTCAGCAAACATTTTTTTTCTATGTTAATGTTTGAATAAAGTATTTTCAATTTTGTATTTTAATGTTTCACAGCTCCAGCCATGAAACACTACTCATCTCTGGAGCTGCCAGAGATATATTTTCAATGTGTCTGCGAGAGATTCCTCTTGGTGCTTCAGTATCTTCCCTCAACTCAAAGATGTGTGTGTTGGCCACTGGGAATTGCCCATGGTACACAGGTGAAGGGCAGAGTTTAGAGGACCCAATGGCAATGTGTGGATAATGGAAGGAATGGTGTGAGAAGGGCTTTTAATGATTGGCACAGAATCAGTGGGGTGGAAAGGGCTGCTCCTGTGTGGTATGTCCTAATGTCTCCATGGTAGAATCCTTTCACAGTCCTTGTCACTTGAACTATAAATATATCCATAGCTTCTGAAGTTCCTTAAAATAATAACTCACTGTAAGGAAAGCAAGTAGGTCAATGTGGTAGCATACTGTAGGTTCTTCATAGCTTGATGGTGCTGGTTTTGAGGGCTACAAAAGAACAAAATGAGCAGAATGCCAACATCTAAATCCAACTTAGAGTAGAATATTTCATTTTGTGGAAACACCACATCCTCCATTGATCTATGTCTATGTACATTAAGGATCTTGACCTGAAATATTGACTCAGCATCTCTTCCATAAATGCTGAATATTTCCAGCATTTTGTGTTTTATTTCAGATTTCCAGCATCAGGCAGTCTATTGGTTTATGTTTCCACACAGGAGCTTAAAAAGACAGGAATTATAGAAATTATTTGACTTCTGCATGATGGCATTTGGCCACCATTGGTGAATTGGATTGAAGAGCTGTATAACTCTGTTTATCTGAAATATTCCTTATGAACATTAATCATTTGAGATAAATACTTATATTTTTTGTACATTATATTAGAAATATCAGCATAAACTCTTCATTGAATATATTCCTCATTCGACTATTGGCCAGCCACATGTCTGTGGATAATGTATTTGTCCCATCTTTGTGAGTTCAATTCCCACCACAGAGACTTGAACACAAAACCCAAGATAGCACTACTGTGTATGAGTGAGGTAATATTGCACTATTAGAGATATCTCCTTTCAGATGAGGTTTCACAACAAAGCCTTGTTTGGTCCCTGTGCGGACATAACACATCCCACAACATTGTTTCCAACAAGAGTAGGAGGGCAAACCTAAAATGACATGATACACCATTTGTCTTCAACTAGCATCGCTAAAATAGTGAATGTAAATCATTTAACATTGTGTGCAGTCCCATCTGCAAAATTAATTTTCAATGTATACATTAACTTACAGTAACTGAATCTATTTTTTACATGACCGGCCGCTACCACAGTACTGTTTGTTGGCATCTTGCTGACCACAAATTTGCTGACAAGATTCCTCCATTACAGCCATTCAGGTGTAGCCACTGATGTCAAATGCTTAAGGAGCCTTTCTTTCTTTTCATATGACATTCGGAGATCCAATAGAACATTGTCCTGGATCAGCATAGGTAACTAGTGCACAGAGCAGCTTCCCAACTGGCACCTAATCCACCTCCATAAAACATTCATTCCTTAATATGGAACCACTTGACCTGGAATGGCATGGGTAATCAGGAGGAACCACAACATTTTGTCCTGAGTCACATCCATCCTGTCTTGAAACCAGCCCAAGTAGCAACACAAAATGCCCACATACTTTGTGGTGAGCAGCAAGGCCTGACGAGCTCATAGCATATGGGGTGAAAGACTGAATCCCTGCTCTCAACCCCCTTGAATGGCTCTAACAGAAGAGGCTTTGCTTAAATATTAAGTAGCAATTCTCTGCAGTGAAAAGGGAGGCAGAGTTATGAAATAAAAAACATTTTGAAAAAATAATGATGTGAAGTCAATAAAATTTGTTAAAAAATTTAAGAGTAATGTTCATTAAACATAAAACATTTAGAGATCATTTAAAACATTAAAGGAAAATAATTATAATTACTTGCATTTCTCTTTGCTTTTTAATCTGCAAGAGTCAAATCTCATTGGAAATCAAAAGATTCTCAGATCCACTACCAGCATGGGAGTTGAGAAGGGATTCCTGAAAGTAATGCTGGGGAATCCCATCAACCCAAGCTCTGCTGTCAGACTCTATGGAAGGTCCAGCTACAGGATGCTCAAGCAGAGATAGTGCTGCCCCTCAGCAAGTCTCCAGTTTGTGCGCTTGGCACCTCCAATATCTGACGTGTTGAATTTCCCATGGTTGAAAATCATGAGTTCTGATTGAAACCATGACTCCAGCCAACAAGGTACCCTTCTTTGTTATGGAGTTAAAGACCTGGAACACCCAGCCCAGCAAATGGGCTCAGTGTCTCCAACACAAAGATTACAGCATTTCAAACAGCCAACTTATCCTTGTTAGCCTTTCAGATCTCATGAATGAATAATAAAATAAGTTAATCTTAACCCTCCCTCCTTTTTTTTACTGCAGAGGATTGAGATTTAATATTTAAATATTCCATAACTGCTTCAGTATTGAGACTGAAAGGTGACAGGAGAGTGCTCGCAAAATTGAAATGAATGCTTTCAGAAATCTGTATTCTGTTTAGCTCTGGATTCAATCCACAAGAGGAAATGATTGAAATAATTGATATTACAGAAAATGCATAGTGCTAGTTGAACAATGGTTTTCCCATGCAGCAAATTATGATGATGTAGCAATTTAAAAATAATTATTTATTAAGATTTTCTCCAATTATGAAAAATGAAGCTTTAGTGCCTTGTGTTAGTGCACAGCTGTTAAAACCAGAAGAGTTCTTGGAGTGCCGCCAGAGTTCAGAACAGCACTCTCTTCGTAAGATGCTTCTTCCAGCTCTAACAAAAAAAAATCAAGTTTATTGGCTTAGATTGCGTGTATGGCAAATAAAAACCCCAGAAACTAAAGAAAGTCTCTCCTGTTCTGACTCTCACAAAGTAACTGCCTCCATTGCCACTGTTAAAGGGCTTGATTTGGTGAGTGTCAGGTCTGCTGTTGTAACTGGAAGTGCCACCGAGGGGGAATTTGAACCTAACAAGCCATGTGGGAAACACATGGAACACATGCCCGATACTCTTCATTTACCTCAACACGGACTGCAGTGGGATGTGCATTGCATCTGATCCCATAGGTTTCCCAACAGACAGGTGATGTTCAAATTGCCCCCACAGTTGCTGTTTAAGTACAGTCGCAAAAGCAACACATTTTTTCTGCTGAAACGGGCACCTTAACTATAATCCTGCAAATGTGACCTCCCAGCCCATTTGGAAGAAGAAGAGGATACTTTCAGTGGGAAAAGAGCTGCATCATATTTATTCCTCTGAGCATTAATAAAAGGGTTCAGTTAGCCTCATCTCATTATTTTACTATGAGTATTGACTTTGGCCTAGAGTCATGTATGGATAAAATGTGTAAGGGCTTGTCCTAAGTGATTAGTCAGAATTACAAATCATTCCACATGTAACCAAATACCACAGCCTTGCTGGCACCTCATTCAGTGCATACGAATAAGCCAAGGCAGAGAAGTGATTAATCTCACTTACAGACAGCTGAATTTTAATTCAGCAGATTGCTGGGGACCTAGGCACTGTCACCAAGCATACGATTTGTGGTTTTGGGACAAGCCTAAAGACACGACTTCGCAAGAAAAAATTTGCCCCTGTGGAGGATATTCTGCAGGCTGGGCTAAAATTATAATGACACCTATTTTTAAAATCGTTGACAATGAAATTCTCATTGACGATGTAATTATAAAAGTTCATTTGAATGTAAAATGCATCTACGTACAGCCATTTAGAATGCACACATGCTTCACCCGAGGTAGTTAAACTTTTCATTGTTCTTTCAGTACCATCCCCTGAAAAATGACTCAACGGAAGTGAAATAAAAAAGGGGTATCCTTTGCATCATCATAAAGCATTAAATGTTTTTAAATATTATTTCACCACTGGTAACCATAATGCTTTGTAAAGTACAGATGCTTACTAAACATACACATTAACTGAAACACAATGAAGATGAGATAGCATTAAGGCTCAGAGGAAATCCCAGCCACAGATTGGTTTGCAGATGAGCTGATAGCATAAATTATTTACTGAGCATGGAGAAAAGAAGCAACTTAAACACATTAAGTTTGTGGCCTTGTTATTTTGCCTTGACTCCAACAACCTTTCCTGTTCAATTAAAGACAGAGGAGGTGAAGTCTGATGAATCCTTGCAATGTTTGTAAAAAAATCAGATTAAAATTTCATCTCTTGCTTCTAACAGATCAATCTGATTAGAAGATGGAGAATATTTTTTATATATTTAATAACAAAATATACAAATGTTTGCTTTCTACTTGTCTGCAGGCAAATAAATAAAACTGTCCTTATAAACTTTGAGGATGAAGGTAGCTGTAATTCATTTCATAAATCTATCTTTGTCTGAAAGAGAGGAGTAATTTTCTAACAGCACCTGGATATGAAGCTGGCAGAAAGACAATGGAGGTGAAAACTGGGTGGTTTCTGTAATAGGTAACCAAGCTCACAAATTGAGTAGTGGGTGGAATATTTAACAACAAGCCTCCAAGGCAGTCTTCCTAAATGTAATGAGTGTAAACCTGTAAACACCTTTATAAGGACTAGTTTACAATGTTACACATCACACCTCCTGGAAATCTAATCTGATTACTATTAACTTGTGCTCTTTCTCTTTCTAAAATGGCAAAACCATTCAATAGCATTGCACGTACTTTGATGTGCATTTCAAGAAAAATATGATGAAACTAAAATATATTCCATCTTGAAGGGTAAAAAAAGTCATAATATGTTGAAGTAGAACTTTGGAAAGTAGTAGCCAAAATGTACTTGAAATTGTCAGATTAAAGTTCAACATTTCAGCTAAAATTTCCATTACTGGAATTTTACAATTTTTGATACATTAGCATAACAGTTTAGCAATTGTTCATTCTAGCCGTGCTCATTCATGCTAATGGTGGAATTTTATTACAATTGTTGAGAATAGATTTATCACCACTTTGTCATTTCCAGGATGTCTGTGTCCACCACTGCTCAGTCATTTCGAGGCAATTAAGAGCCATCAGAATTGTTTTGGGTCTGAAGTCATATATTGACCAGAATAGCTCAGAAAAACAAACTTCTTTTGCTGAAGGATACCAGCTAACCTGCTTGCTTTTTGGGTCAGCAAACATTCCTGATAAAGCATTTTATTCCAGATTTGAAAAGATGGATCTGAACCCACACATCCAACTTATAGATCACACCCAAGAGAATTAGGCCAGAATCATAACTCTCCCCCACCCCCACATTTAAAAATGTAATGTCATGCACTTTCTTCTAGTCTTGAGAAAGGGTCCGGAGCAGAAATGTTGATTGGCCATGTCTACCCATGGAAGCTGTCTGACCTGCTGAGTTCCTCCAGCAATGCTTTTGCCTGCTCAAGATACCAACATGTGCAACATCTGTGCTGGTCTGCATGTAGGAAATCTGGCACAATCTAAATGCATAAAAACTACACTGAATTGGCTTCTATTAAATAGTTTCATTGATATGCAAAAATATTTAAAACATACATAGTGTTTTACATCTCAGAAATCATAGTCAATTTGAACAATGTTGATATATAAAACAATATTTGAAGCATACATATAAGCAAGAGAGACTGAAGATGCTGGAAAACTGAAGCAATACAAAAAATGGTGGAAGAACATAAGGGGTCAGGCAGCATCCAAGGAAGGCAATAGCTAGTCAATATTACAGGCCATGACTCTTCATCAGGAACAAAGGTACCTTTATTAATTTACTAAGATAATTATTTTAACAGATAGAATGCAATTGTTCATTCTAGCCATTAATGAGTTTCCTCAACGCTCTTTCATGCTGATGGTGGAAGACCTTTCCCAGACCAGTATCTTTGGCATGTACTTGCCAACTCAGCAGGTGCTGGATTTGTGGGCTCGGACTATAGTGGCAGTGGAGCACGGCTAATGGCAGAGCTTGTTCCTGGTGAACTGGGGCTTAACCACCATCCTGAAAAACATCACAGACACACAAGCACATGTGGTCTTGAATAGGATTTACTTGTGCCTTTAATTCTCCAGTCTTTTGTGCTGATGGAACCAAGCTTGCATAGGTATTGGGATGCAAATTAAACAGGAGCATATTGCACAGTGTCACAGCTGGAACAACAGCTGGCTTAAGCACCAGAGACCTGAGGGCTGCCCATAAGGAGTTTGCACCTTCTTTCTGTGAATGCATGGGCTTCCTCCAGGTAATCTGGTTTCCTTCCACATCCCAAAGACATGGGATTGGGAGATTAATTGTCCACTGCAAATTGTTCCTGCTGCATAGGTGAATGGTAGAATCTGATGAGAATAAAATAAAGAGATTTAATGTTCCAGTGAGGACATAGCAAGGGAAGAGAACTTTGGATGTCAAGAGAGGTTGTGAATCTAATAAAAAAAGAAATATATGTCATATGTAAAGGTGAAGAAGCAAAGAGCAGACAGAACCCTGAAGGAATATAAAGCTTGCAGGAAATAACATAAGCAAGAAATTGGGAAGACTCAGACAGACTATGAAATGTCCTATATGAGCAGGATTAAAGGCATTTTATACTTACAATGGAAATAAGGGCAGAACTAAGAAAAGGATGAGACCACCCTAGGTCAAAGGAGTGAATTAATGTTTGGAGTTAGAGGAAGTGAACCAAGTACTACATGAATACTTCATATCATTATTTACCAAGGGGAAGGACATGGAGGATAGTGCTTGGGAGCATGATGTGGAGGATATTAACATGTTGGGGCATTTTGAGTTCAAAAAAGACATCATGCTAGGTCTTTTGCGGAGCATTAATATATATAAGTGCCTTGATAGGATATATCCAAAGTTACTGAAAGAGAAAAGTGAGGAGATTGCTGAGGTCCTGACCTGAATTATTGCATCCTCACTTGTAACAGGCATGGTCCTGGAGGACTGGAGAATAAGCCATGTAGTACATTTGTTCAAGAATAGAAATAGGGATATTATAGGTCAGTGAGCCTCACATCTGTGGTAGGGTTCTTAAGGACATAATTTACACACATTTGGAAAGGCATGGCCAAATCAGGGACAGTCAGCTTTGTGTTGGGTATGTGAGAGATGGGAAAATTGACCTAAAATTATGAACATGGAAGAAACTAAAGTTCATCAGTAAAATGGCTGAAACCAGTTCAAACAGGATAAGTTTGGGGCTTAGGATGCAGGAAAGCAGAGTCAGCACGATTAACATAAGAATCTTCTATCCTTTGTGACAAGACCATAGGACTAAGATAAGGAATGGTAAGGTACAATAGAATGTAGGAAGTTGAGGTAGTCTGGATCAGATAAGGGTCTCCTAGCCCTGGACAGAAGTACCAAGTCATACATTTCTAATTAGCTAACCATACACAGATTTATACATATGAAATTAGCCAACCCTAGATAGAATGAGTCAACTCTGCATATTAAGAGACTGTAGCCCAGAGAATCAGGAAGGTGTGAATAAGGACAATGACATGATGGGGCACCCACAGGATACCCCCTGGTCCTCCAAGTGTACTGAAACTGCACGTAGGCAGGAAGGATTACCTATGCCAAACCCATCCAGGGGGGCAGAAGAATGTAAGGGGGAGGGCATTCTGATACTGAAATTGACTGTATAAAAGTTGGGTGAGCCCCAGTATATGTGTGTATTCCCAGGGTAAGGGGAAGCACCCAACTTTGCATTGTTGTAGTAATAAATGTTCTTTGTTCTCAATTTTTGTCTCGAGCAATTTCTTTAAAGGTACTTTAATTCCTAACAAATGGGGGCTCGTCCGGGATCACACTCCCTCCACTGACAGAGTACCCCGACGACGAGAGTAGGTGCACCCCGGCTGATTCAGCTGGACTCACGGGCGACGGGTGGCTGGTCAGTGGAAGAAGCGAGTGATATCCGAGAAGAGGCATTGAGAACAAACGGCGGAAGGACGCGCGCTAGAGCAGTACTGCCAGAACTCGGTAAGAGTATTTTACTTGTTCCTAAGTATGGGAATAGCGGGCAGTAGAGATGAGAGTCCTGACACAGGACGTGACCACCAGATAGCTACGTACAGCCCGCTTGGGATGATGTTATCTGAGTGGGGCACAGGAAAGACCCGCGGTAAAGACAAACTGACGACGGTCAGGTATTGTTGTAATGAATGGGTGGGATACCCGGTTAAAGGGAGCTCCGTGTACTGGCCAAAATTCGGATCCGAGGATGAATGGATGTGTGAAGCTTTGAACTTATGGCTCTATCAAAACCAGCCAGACAATGTTGAGAGCAGGGAATATGCAGCCTGCTGGCTCAAGGGATCCATTGAATAGCTGGTTTTGAATGAGAAAGAATCCAGGGATAAGAGAGAGGAGGAACCTCTTGTCCCTGAATCACAGGGTTGGGATGTGTTACATTCCCTCCCTCCACCCTATGTTCCTCCTATGCCGGCTCCTATCTTTCCTTCCCCTCCTATGACCTACCCTTCTGCACCTTCCCCACCTCCCCCACCACTAGAGAAGAGAGAAGAGAGCAGGAGTGGTATGATAACTTGCTCACAAAGCACTCGATTACCACCTCTGTTGGCAGGAGAGAGAGGTAACTTTAATTCAGAACAGCGTGAGACTCTTCAGGAAGAAAGGGCAGAACCCTTTGATTCATTTCCCAGGGAGCAGGAACCCAGACCTAATAAGCTAGAAACCAATTGGATGAGACCACTGTGGGAAGTTCCCATGGGAGAGGGTCTCGGTTTCGTAAATGTGCCCCTGACCAGTACTGAAGTGTGTAACTTTAAGAAAGAACTGACCTCCCTGATAGAAGATCCCCAGGGATGTGCTGAACAGTTAGACCAATTTTTGGGACCAAATATATATACAATATGGGGGTCTCGACATAGAATCCCCAGCAGGGGAACAATTGGTACTAACAGGTTTTGTTACCAACTCAGCCCCAGACATTAGGAGAAAATTACAAAAGACAGAAAATTGGCATGAGCAGGGAATAACCCAGCTTCTACAGATCACACAAAAAGCATTTGTCCAGACATCTGAGGATAAGCAGAAAGCAAAGGCTAACATTTTGATGCAAGCAGTTAAAGTAATAGTAGATGAGTAACATGAAAAAGGCAGGGACTGTGTGCCAGCTCCTGAATGTTGGGAGAAGTGCAGGGAGTGGGAGAGTAGAGACCAGAGATAATTTCATAAATCACGACTTCCCACTTCAGTCACTGACCAATATTGATTAAAATTCATGCTAAAAATTAAATGTCATAAAGGATCATTTTTCAATACTGTAGAATTAGCGAATTTAACTACCAGTTAATTCCAATTTATGAAATAAATTGTATTCAAATGTGATTTTGCACAGGGACTACCTGAGAATAGTGATGTTATAACATTTGCAGGGAGAAATGTTTGCGCAAATAGGGTGAGTTCTATACATCTTAACTTTAAGTGTATGTGAGATAAAGAAAGGATCTGATGTGTAAAGTGGCTGGATCAGCCAGTTGAAGGGGGAGTGTGCATGTCCCTTTAAGTGCACTGTGGCACTTGAAATTGAGGCTTCAGGCTCTTGTCTTGCAGTTAGAGGTATGGAGCCCTATCAACACATTTAATACATTTCTTCTACACATTCAGCAGTCAAGGTCCGTGAGTTTAAAGATCACCCACCTCTGGAGAATAAAGATACCTCTGGGGATTCCTATGGGGATTCCTATAAGTTTAATCATTCATTTCTCTGGTGCATTTTCCTCTGGAGTGAAATTAATGCCTCAGCACAATTTCTCTGTATTGCCGCTGTTATTTAATTCATGATAACTTTCCCCCATTCATCAGGTTTATATTTAAATCCAGTAGTGCGGAAGTTACATTGTAAATAAGCACGGAGGTAAATCCTGCGCAACTGGATTCAGCTTAATGGAGAAATAAACCTGCGAACTGGTCTATGGTGGTGTGTGAGTACTGCAATAGGTGGAATATGATTTAAATTGGTGGCATTGTTCAGAACAATTGGGTGCATAAGAATAATAATATCATTAAGAACTCACAGATCTTGTACCAGATGCTATTCAGTACATCTTGACTTAAGGACTGGAGAAATTGGCATGTTAGAATGAGATTGGCATGGTACCAATATTTCTTGATTCAATAATGACTCCACAAGCTCCAGGATTCATGCAGCAGAACTTTTAAGTGGAATATAATAGAAACTAGCCTGTACTTAAATTATTGTGTGTGCAATCTTCATAAGAACATCTTTTAACTTTTTTTTGGTGCCTGTTTTACAGACTGTTTTAAATAAGGCCAGCTCCTGTGAGCTGTGGCACAAGGCATTTTACTTAAGGCAGAACTAAAGGTTGAATATGTTTCAAGTTCTCTTGCAGGGGCTCTTGTGCTGCAATGTCTGTTATGTACTCACTCTAACAAATTGGAGGGTTGTGCCCCATACAGACAAGCAGCTCCAACTGCATTTTAATAAGGTCTAACATATTCAAAACCCATGCAAATATGCTTTGTGTTTCATTTTACAATTTTTACACTAACACAAAGGAAAGTCAGATTGTTATTCATTTTATTAAAATCTAGTGATTGGTTATATGTAAAAGCATGGCAAGAGGATCAACTAAAACCTGCCTGGGATGGTCCCTTCTGTGTACTTTTAATTACAGACACCGCAGTAAGAACAAGAGAGAAAGGCTGGACCCACATTCAAAGAATTAATGACAAAGTGCCGTAATGTTACATTTTTTTCATTTCTTTAATGGTTTATTCAGTTATTGTTGTATTTTATTGCTGTTTTCAATGAGCTTTACATTTATTGTGGTTTATTCAGCTATTGTTGTATTTTATTGCTGTTTTCAATGAGCTTTACATTTATTGTTGTTTATTCAGTTATTGTTATATTTTATTGCTGCTTTCAATGGGTTTTACTTTCATTGTTGTTTTACTCATTTTTTGGAATATTGTTCGTTAATGTTTTAAGTCCCCCTGGAATAGGGGCAGCAGAGGTTACAATTGTGCTCCTTTAGAATGTAGACAGGGCATAGATTTAATGTATAGTCATAGTGGGATATGGGTTAACAAGGTATTCCAATACGGACCAGGGGAACTGAACAGCTTTAGTGGAGTACATTTAATTTGTATCTTAGCCTACACAGGTATTAAAGACAGGAGTTTTGAAGCGATAGCACAAAGGACATGGTGGGACAAAGACAGACAGAATGGTAGTCAGCATTGTACATGTAACAGAGAGAGAGAGAGTTAATACATATGCTAATGTACACAGACAGGCTGCAACTCACAAGTTCAATGATATATATGCTAATGTTAGCAGACAAGCTGCAACACACAGTTAAATCACAAGAAACAATCCCCCCCCTGCTTGGTCACTTTTCATCACCCCATGAAAGGGAGCACCAGTTTCCAACAACGTGAGCTGCTTGACACTTTAATATCAGGCTCCAAACAGCCTTCGGAGATCGGTGGCCCTAGGGTTCGGGGCTGAAGAGGACATCAGATACTAGCCACAATCAAACGGAACCGCCTGACTACTGCTACTCGTTCGCTGCTGAAGGCAGCACTTCTCATAGACTGCGACTCGTTCGCTGCTGAAGGCAGCGCTTCTCATAGACTGCGACTCGTTCGCTGCTGAAGGCAGCGCTTCTCATAGACTGCGACTCGTTCGCTGCTGAAGGCAGCGCCTCTCATAGACTGCGACTCGTTCGCTGCTGAAGGCAGCGCTTCTCATAGACTGCTACTTGTTCGCTGCTGAAGGCAGCGCTTCTCACAGACTTCGTCGGGACAACACTTACAAAGGTCGTGTGCTTCAAAGACACTGCTTCAATATTTCAACGTATGGGATGGACTAGACTCTTTACTGAGAACTGGAGCCTGATACTCCAAACCCTAATAAGCAGCTGCACTCACTCCCCTGACCTTCATGGTGCTCCCCTACCTAAAGACTTTACACAGACATTACAATTCGGTTATTGACCAGCTGGGTAAAACTACACCTTACACTTGAAAGATCAGTGTTACTGATCTAAAAGAAAAGTGAGGAGAGGGGGGGGGTGGATCAGTCACACTGACACTAGTAACCAAAGATCAGTAACACTGATCATGGTGAAAGATCAGTATTACTGATCTAAAAGAAAAGTGAGGATTGTGAGAGATGGGAAAATTGACCTAAAATTATGAACATGGAAGAAACTAAAGTTCATCAGTAAAATGGCTGAAACCAGTTCAAACAGGATAAGTTTGGGGCTTAGGATGCAGGAAAGCAGAGTCAGCACGATTAACATAAGAATCTTCTATCCTTTGTGACAAGACCATAGGACTAAGATAAGGAATGGTAAGGTACAATAGAATGTAGGAAGTTGAGGTAGTCTGGATCAGATAAGGGTCTCCTAGCCCTGGACAGAAGTACCAAGTCATACATTTCTAATTAGCTAACCATACACAGATTTATACATATGAAATTAGCCAACCCTAGATAGAATGAGTCAACTCTGCATATTAAGAGACTGTAGCCCAGAGAATCAGGAAGGTGTGAATAAGGACAATGACATGATGGGGCACCCACAGGATACCCCCTGGTCCTCCAAGTGTACTGAAACTGCACGTAGGCAGGAAGGATTACCTATGCCAAACCCATCCAGGGGGGCAGAAGAATGTAAGGGGGAGGGCATTCTGATACTGAAATTGACTGTATAAAAGTTGGGTGAGCCCCAGTATATGTGTGTATTCCCAGGGTAAGGGGAAGCACCCAACTTTGCATTGTTGTAGTAATAAATGTTCTTTGTTCTCAATTTTTGTCTCGAGCAATTTCTTTAAAGGTACTTTAATTCCTAACAGGTAGGTTATGTCTAACAAACTTGATTGAATTTATTCAGGAACTGATATAATTGATGAGAGTAGGCCAGTGGATTTTTTAACATTTTTAGTAAAGCATTTGACAAGGTCCTTCATGGTAGGCTGATCCAGAAAAGCTCAAAGTTCAGATTTATTGTCAGAGTGCTTACATGCTCACATATAACCCTATGATTCCTTTTCCTACGGGCAAGGCAGAATTTCTACTTATCAGTAGTGCAAATAACTGTACTCAAGAAAAAATACATAATACAAAAAAGAAAATGTAATCAAGAAATAAATGTTAACAAACTGACTATGCAATACAGGAGAAAAAAATCAGTAATAAATGATGTACAAAATATGAGTCCTTAAATGAGTCTCTGATTGAGTGCACTCAGGAATCTATTGGTAGAGGTTAGCAACTGTTCCTAAGCCTGGTGGTGCGAGTTTTGTGGCACCTATAACTCTGTCCTGATGGCAGCAGCAATAACAAGCTGTCCCGAGTGGTGTAGATCCTTGATGATTACTGGTGCTCTCCAATGGGAGCATTCCATGTAGATTTGCTTAATAGTGGGGAGGGTTTTGCCTGTGATGCATTGTGGTGTGTCCATTATCTTTGCAGAGCTTTCGGCTCATAAGTATTGGTGCCCCCATACCAGGCCATGATACAGCCAATCAACATACTTTCCAGTATACATCTGTAGAAGTTTGCCAAGGTTTCTGATGTCATACCAAACCTCCACAAATTTCAATGGAAGTGGAGGCACTGATGTGCTTTCTTCACAATGACATTAATGTGTTCGGTCCAGGAAGGGTCCTCCAAGATAGTGACTCCCAGGAATTTAAATTTGCACATCTTCTCCGCCTCTGATCCTCCATATCCCCCATTGATTACTGGATCATACACCTCTGGTTTTCCCTTTCTAAAGTCCATAAGCATCTCCTTGGTTTTAGTGACATTGAATGTGAGGTTGTTGTTAGTACACCATTCAGCCAAATTTTCAGTCTCCCTCCTGTAGGCTGACTCATCACCCCTTTTTATACAACCCACTGCCATGGTATCATCAACAAGTCGTAGATGATGTTGCTTTCGTATCTAACCGCACAGTCATAGGTGTAAAGTGAGTAGAGGAAGGGGCCAAGTATACAGCCCTATGGCGCTCTGGTACTGATGGAAATGTGGAGGAGATGTTCTTACCAATCCTCACTGATTGTGATCTGGAGGAGAGGAAATCCAGGATGTAATTATACATTGGGGTGTAGAGTCCCAGGTATTCACATTTAAGAATACTGTGGTTGTTGGGGGGGTGGGAGTGGGAGGAATAGTGGGCTATGGTCTCTGTATAGGTCAATGGGCCAGTTGTAAAATTAGTTTGACAAGGACTATACAAGACAAAGGGAATCTGGGAACTTGGTGTGGGGGGGTGGGGGGGAAGGTTCATAAGTAAATAGGGTGATAAAGAAAACACATGGTATGCTCGGTATTGAGTTTAAAAGTCATGTTGCATCTATTTAAAACTTTGATTAGACTGCACTTGGTACATTGTGTGTTATGCTAGTCGACCCATTACAGAAAAGTTGCAGAGGCTTTGGAAAGGGCACACGAGAGATTTATCAGGATGTTGCTTTGATTAGAGGGGATGATTATAGAAGTTGGACAAACTTGGGTTGCTTTCTTTGGAGCATCAGATGCTGAGGGGGTCACCTGATAGAAATTTATAAAATTATAAGAGGCAATTGTTGGGTATATGGTCAGAATTTCTTTTCCTAGGATAAAAATGTGAAATACTAGAGGATACAAGCTTAAAGTGAGGGGGATAGTTTGTAGGAGAAATACAGGAACAGGTGCCAGGAGGAAGGGTGGAAGCAGATACATTGGAACATTCAAGTGGCTTCTAGTTAGACACATGAATATGCAGGGTATAGAGGGATGTGTATAATATGCAAGCAGCAGTGTTAGTATAAAATGGGGATCAGCACAGGAACAGATCCTCTGCCTTGAACATGACGTGTCCCATATCCTATGTTCCATGTAAGACAAGTAGGACAGTTGTCACAGATAGGCTGTTCTACTTATGGTTGAGAAAGCTTCCAAGCCAGCCAACCAGCTTATAAACTTGAGCTGGTGTCAGAAAAGATCTAATCAGGGGGCATTAGGATAATTGCTTGGGGGGGAGGGGGGAGGGTTCGAGAACTCACTCAGCCCGGGGGAAGGAAGAGAGCAGATACCATACCTACCATGGACCTCCTCATCCACCACGCTGTCACACTTCCTCCTCCCTCCAGCGTTTCAGACAAACTAATACTGTGAGTGAGTAGGGGGGACATGGCCCGCGACTGCCCCCTCCCCCATGAAGCTGAACCTGTTATAAATACACTGTGTTACTCAGAACAAACACTTAATGGGTAATGAAAGCTACTGAATAATGTTTTACGTGTTTTAAAGAACAGTAGTATTTATGAACACATCAATCAAAAAAATTTTTAAAACTTTTTGCATGGTTTTAAAATGGGGTCAATTATCCTCAGTCAAAGTCTACAGATTGAAATTCAAAAGGCAATCATCTCGTGTACCTCACCATTCCTGTCTCTTCATTTTATTGCTCTGACTTTACCTTTTCTTGACCCATATGCCCCAGCATACCATTATCTTATCTAATGCACTTGCAAAGTAATCAGAAACTACCAGAAGAAAAGGAAATGCTGTTTGAAATGAGTTGAATGTCAAAGAGGATGCATCATGGGACTTTGGTTAAAGGAAAAATAAGCCAAATTACTTTGTGCATGCATTGACACTGCACAAGTTCAAACCCCTCAGACACCAATGTTCTAATAGAGTTCTAGAGAATTCCTGCTGTTTGGAAACATTTTTCCTTTCAGTTGATCTTAACTAAAAGCCTGGAACAAAGTTAGCTATTTTAAAATGTATTTTCCAAAAATTAGGGCACCTTAATTATACACAATAGACACAATGGGAAAATGCAGTTGACATCTGTAGACTACAGAGAATTGCAAATCATATCATTTGAGACAAATTGTGGGAGATTAGTGCAGAAACTGGGATCAACAATTATAATGCTGGAATTAAATTTCATTATTACTTAAGAAAAATGGTCCACACGATATTAGATACATCTGCGAGGTCAAAATTTAAATGCAGAAATTGTGCAACTTTAATCCAGAATAAGAGGGGTGATTTACTTTGTGGTAGGAACATTTATTCTAAGCATTCAATGAAATCATAACTGATCTGTAACCCAACTCCCTACACTCATCTTTTCCTTGGAATATCTTTGGTTAAAAAAAATCTTTAAATCTTAAATTAAAAAATTTCCAAGCAAAATTTGTCATGATTCTACGTTTTGAAGAGTATTTTAAACTTCATTCCTGAAATAATTAACTCCAGTTTTTTAAAAAAATTAAGACCATGTCATCTCTGCATCTAAACATGTCGAGGAATATTGTTCCAAGAAATACTACAATGCAAATTTTGTAATAAAAAATTCAAGCAGGAAGAGACTATGTCAGTGATACTCTTAGCATTTTGCTAATCATCACTGTGTTAATAGGAGTACAAGAAAATAAACTGAGTAAAATAATCCAGACAGCCAAGTACGTGCCTCCTCAAGCCATGTATCATTTCAGTAAACAAGACGGTCTACAGATGCAGAAAAATTGGAGTAATGTGTAAAATGCTGAAGGAATTCAGCAGGTCAGGCATCATCCACGGAAGGAGATAAGGTAGCATACGGCCAGATCCCTTCATTAGGACTGGGAAAAAAGAGGGCAGAAGCCAGAATAATTGGGGGGGGGGGAGAAAGAAGCTCAAGCTGGAAGGTGAGAGATTGAATGCAAGTGGGAGGAGCAAGAAGGTAGGTGGGGGAGGAGGGAAAGAAATGGGGAAAAAAGAAAGAACCTAGAGATGATAGGAGGCAGAGGACTAAGGAAGATGCACTCTGAAGGTAGATTATGAAATGAGGTGGGGGGCAAGAGGAAGAAGACATCAAGGTAACAAGGGTGAGAGAGGGGAGGAGAAGGAAAAGTGATGCAGGAATAGGGCCAAAGGGATCAGGGAGAGCAAGGAGTTGTAGAAAACAAGGGGGAAATTGGAGAAATTATTGTTGATGCTCTCTGGTTGGAGTCTGCCAAGACAAAATAGTAGGTGATGTTCCAATTGGTACGTGGCCTCTTCATGGCAGTAAAGTAAGCCATGGACAGACATGTCAGGGTGGGAATGGGAAGTAGAATTAAAATGGTTGACCACTGGAGTTCCTGGATGTTGCAATTGGCAGAGCAAAAGTGATGAAATTATCCCCCAATCTACATCCTGTCTCCCCAAAGTACAGGAGGCTGCATCGCGAGTATTGGATATAGTAAGTTCCATGTGCAGATTTGCAAGTGAATTATTGCCTCACTTGTCAAGATTGTATGGGGTTCTGAATGGTGATGAGGAAGGAGGTGTAGGTACAGATGCAGCATTTGGTGTGGTCATAGGTACAAGTGTTGGGGGGGGAGAATGCATTAGTGGGTAGGGATGAGTGGTTGAAAGAGTTGCAGAGTGATCCCTGCAGAAAGTGAAGGGGAGGGAGAAGATGCAGTGATGGGATCCTGTTGGAAATTATGGAAATTGTGGAGAATGATACCTCGGATGCAGAGGCTGTTGAGGTGGTGGTGATGATGAAGGGAACCCTATCCCTGTTACGCGTTGGGTTGGGGTGAGGGTAGATGTGCAGAAAATTAAGGCAGCATGGCTGAGGGCTGCATTGATGGTAGGGGAATGGAAACCACCTTTACTGAAGGTGGACATCTCATGTCTCCCAGAATGAAAAGCCTTATCGTGATAACAGATGTGGCAGAGATAGAAGAACTGAGAAAAGGGAATTGCATCCTTATAAAAGATTTGGCAGGAAGAGGTGTGGCCCAGGTAACTGTTAGAGTCAGTAAAAGATGCCAATCTGCCCAATATTTGTTTCAAAGAATTGCTGAAACATAATTAAGCAGGTGGCAAATGGTGCAGCTGGGTTCAATCTTGAGGCTGGTTGCTGTCTGCATTGAGTTTGCACATTCTCCCTGCGATTGCTCAGGTTTCCTCCAGCTGCTTAGGTTCTTTCCCCACCCCCCCCGCCCCCCACCACCACCACCCCTGCCTGATACCGCAAAGATGTGCAAGTAGGTGAGTTAATTGTCGGCAAGCGTACGTGTGAGTAAGTTGAAGAATTAGGTCGTTGACAGCCTGAGCAGTCTGGAAGGAGTTTGTACATTCTCTCTGTGTCTGAGTGGGTTTCCTCCCACTGTTCAAAACATTCCGGAGGTTGTAGGTCAACTGGGGACTGAAATGGCTGTTACTGTGCTGTATGTCTAAAAATAATTGATGGGAATGTCAGGGGAACAAAACAGGAATAGTGTAGGGTTATCGTAACTGAGGACTTGATGGTCAGCACAGACTGAGTTGAAGGGTTTGATTCTGTGTTGTCCGACGATAACTAAATAGTGCGCGTGTCATGCCTCTTACATTCATTCCTTTTGTCTTCACACACCACAGACTCTATTTAAATATTGCTATTCATATAATTGGCATTATAGAAGCATTGGTGAGACTAGAAGGAACACAAGGCACATAGCAATGAGGGAGCAATACATTACAAGAAAAAATGTATCAAAAAATGCCAGGTTGTAAAGAATAAATCAAATATACAGCATGAAGCAGACAGTTCGGTTGACTTGACCCATGCTGGTGTTAGAACTCTGCATGGGCTTTCCCCAGCCTACTTCATCTTATTCTGAAATAATTATATAGAACATGCAGCAGCGAATTAGACCATTACACACATTCAATGTGGAGGGAAAATGACCTGAAAGGAAGGCCTGAATGTTTGTCCCTGACCAGTCCCTACATTGCATCCTCAAAGTATTGTGTTCTGCCTGTGAAATGCATTGTGTGGAAGTGAGTTGGAGGCAGAGCACAACACACTGTTGCTTCTATAAACCATGTTTTAGGTGACCAGAAGTGCTCTGTACAGAAGTCGTCCCTTTAACCCATTGAGTCCACACCAACCATTAACCACACATTTATACTAATCCTGCACTGTTGCTTGTTTACTTTTTAATTATCCCCACTTGCTTATCAACTCTCTGCCTCCAAGCCCCACAACTAATGTATACACTTTTCATATTTGTATATTCTTCTTTTACATTCCATCCATATATATTTGAGATTGTACGTGTTGTATATTATGTGTGAATGTACCAAAGCCCAGAGAAACGTGGCTTCATCTGCTTGTATATGTACAGTCAGATGATAATCAACTTGAACTCAAACTGGAAGTAATTTACAGTGGTCAATTAACCAACCAGGCTGCACATCTTTGGGATGTTGGAGATAACTAGAGCACCTGGAGGAACTGTACATGTTCTCAAGGAGAATGTGAACAGAACAGGTGATTAAGATTGATCCAAAGCTCTGCCACTGTGCCACCTAGTTCAAATAAGGCTGAAGATTCTTGGGCTTTCATCCCATTGACACACAACAGATCCCATCTTAGCCCAAATGGGAATGAAGTCAGACTCATAGTGGGAGGGGCAGGCTGCCAAGAGTCATGAGAAACAATCAGAAACCACCACTGGACTTAAAACTGAAGCATCTTATCAAGGCAGAGGCAGCTCTTTTCATGGAACCCAGATGGTCCATCTAAAAACTTGCTTACAGGTGGAGCCATTTTGATTAGAACAAATGGGAAGGGGAGGGGATTAGATGAAGAGCACAGGTGGATTATATCCTAGGCTTTCCACTTCATCAGAATTTGGAAGTTCCGTCCAAATGGAACAGAGTCTCAAAAGAGACTTTAGTCTGTACCCTTCTCATATTCCATCAGATATTTAAGACAGGCAAGTCTTCCAGGCCACTCATTAACCAGTGCATCAAATATCTGCCATAAATGTGACATGAAAGGAATCTTTGAATGAATCGTGCTGGTTGGAATTTTTCCTGGAAACATAGTGAACAATCCGGGACAAATAAAAGAGGGTGAGGTGATGGGATATGTGTCAAGGTTGAAATGATCAACTGTTAATAAGTTTGAGTCACACCTTGATAAAATAAATAATGAAAAGAGAGAACTGATTGAAAGTGGCATTACTGCCCTTCTTCACATTTATTCAAAACACTTAGACTTAGCAATCAAGGAAGCCAGGTCAGAAAATGTTAACTGCAATGGAGTCAAACACAATCGTAGAACACAAAAACAGGTCCTTCGTCCCAGCTCATCCACGATTAAGTTTACCTGAGCTAATCGCATTTGCATGCATTTGGCCAATACTGTTCTGAATTATTCTGCTTCATGAACCTGTCGAAAGTTATTTAAATGTTGTAATTGTATCCTCTTCCACCAGTTTATCTGCAACTCATTCTTTTTTGCACCAACCTGTGTGGAAAAATTTGTCCCTCAGATCACCTTTAAATCTTGCCCCTCTTGCCTTCAATCTAGTTTTAAACTCCTATACCCAAGGTAACTGACTGTGACCATTCATTTCACAAGTTTGTGTATCATTCTAAAGATTCCCCCTCAGCCTCCCATGCACCAGGCAAAATAACCCCAGCCTTCCAAGTCTTTTCTTATAACTCAAGTACTCGAGCCTCAGTAATATCCATACAAGTCTTTTCTGTACCCTGTTGAGCTGAGTGACATTCTTTCCATTTCTGGACTGTCCACAATGATGTGAGAAAATAAATGTCGCATTCTGCAATTAGTAAAACAAGGCCAAAATAAATGGTGAAGGTTCACGGAAACATGAAGGAAAATTTTCAGCAATAATTTCAGTCCATTTGCAATTTCTATCCCAAATGTTTACCGACCCAAGTTTAGTTTTGAAAAGCGATCAGTGCTGTTAAATGGGCAAGTATGATGATCAGTTGGTGTACGGTAGAGTGGAAAAATAGCCACCAGACAATAATCTGGTTAGGATGGTTTTGGCTCAGGCATACAACTGATCAAAAATTAAAGACACAGATCGTAAATTATTCAGGAAATGGAGTGATTTCCTGATCAAAATGGTGTCGTCTTCGTGAAAGAGTAGCAATCCATGCAACGTGCAATCCTTTGGCACATTGACCAAACATCCTGAACCTATTTCTGAATCTGCCTTTTACCACTGGATTCTACTACTGACAAAGATTAAAATCACATGATACAAGGGAGCAGAGTAGAAGGACAGCATAAGATATTTGAAATAAAGTGAAATTTATATGCTCAGGAGGAATAATGTCTGAGACTCAAGATTTCAAGCTCACCTCCTGGTTACATTGGTTTCGAAGGGTAACTAAAAATTATAATCTGAGAGCCTTCTGAGACGAGAAATAAATTTGTTGATTAAGTAGGCTTTCAAAAGCATTATCTGCTAAGTTGCCTTGCAGAAAGCCATGCATTCAATATTTATATTCAATGTCCAATCTGAGTTTATTGTCAAATGCATAAGTACAATGTACAGATGCACTGAAATTCTTACTTCTTGTAGCCAAACAGATGCATAAGATAGACTAACTAGGAAAGTAAAAAGTTAAATGACCACTAATGCAAGACAGAGAAAGAGACAATAAATATCAAAGGATAGATAAATAAATATTCACTTAGTGGGGTCTGCCGATGAAGTCAAGTATCCATTTTCAGTAGGATGAACAGAATCCTAAATCTCTGTTTGATTATTAGATTTTCTGATATGACTGTGTTAAAAAATGAGCTGTAGTCAATGAACAACAGTCTGATGTAGGTGTTGGCCAAGTGACCTAATGTAGAATGGAGGGCCAGTGAGATGGCATCCATTGTTGACCAGTTGTGATAATAGGCGAATTGAAGTGGGTCCAAGTCCTTTCAAAGAGAAGTGTTGATTGCTCTATAACCAATCTCTCAAAGCACTTTGATCTGATAAATGCAAAGCACCACCAACCGATTGTAGTTGAGGAAGATCTTGGATACTGGTATATAGATGTCCTTTTGGGTCCTCAAACTGTAGAAAAAGATGTTGAATACTTTTGTTTACACACATCCATTTACTTTCATAGTGTTTGTTGATAACTAATAGGGATTGCTCATGTTCTTAATTCTTTTTTCTGTCAACACTCTGAGTCTAAAATATTGAATATTGCCATTATTCTAATCATGTGATAATTATCAGATTAATTTAGAAGCAGCTACTGAATATTGAATGATTCAGGTTACTAAACATGGTTTTGACAATTGCTTACCTCTGCAAAGAATTAGCAGTAGGACTGTAATAAATGATCGCATTTAGTTTGAAAGCAACAGAAACAGGAGCATCTCCCAATTTGCTCTTTGCAGTCAAATAGTAAAAATACCCTTTCTAAACATTTCTGAACATCACACATTGCAGACTTGAAAATCCCTTCCTGTAATTTAGCATAAGTACTCACCTAAATTTGGTGGATTGCTTGAGTGTCATTGGTTTGAAATAGTTTGATGGAAAGAAAATTAACCCAGTGAATTAGCTATTATTTTTAGTGTACCTTTAGTGAGGTGATAGTTTTCACTCATTTCTAGTGGCAATGAGCTTACTATTTTACATGGACCTAAAGTCAATAAGGAATAACACATCTTCTCTACTCTTTCCAGTGGAAACCTATGTTATAAACTTCTCACGGTACCAGGTGTTTTGTGACAAATCAATTTAAACTCTTTACACTCAGAGACCTCCTCTGAAAGGAAGTGGATCCTCACAATGACGACATGAAGCAATGGGCATTGTGTGTGATCTATTTGTAGATGTGTTTGGGAGATAAATTGGTAAAATTAGAGTAGGTTACATACATACACACACATTTTAAAACAGATCTTATTTGAAATACTGAAGAATTCATATTCAGTGACTTTACAAAAACTATGGAGAATGCTATGCACATTTCACAAATAGGTGCTAATTGAAATGATGTCATGATATGAATGGACTGGAGACAGGTCATCTGTGTTGAACATTTTTACTGGATTCTGACCTTTCTGTAAAATGCTCTCTCACAGGTCACTCCTGGGTTCTTGAATTTTGTGCTCTCTCTCTCTCTCCCTTTCTCTCTCTCTCTCTCTCTCTCTCTCTCTCTCTCTCAAAGATCTTTTGGCTTCAGTTTACCAAACAAACTGAATTTTGTTTATGATCTTTGCTTTGGTTGAGATCAAAGTTTTGTGTGTTTTGTGCGGTTTGTGTTTGTTTTGTGTCTAAGTTTCTCTGTGGGTTGGGAGCAGAAGACTAACTCCTATAGTTAGCCGGAGAGGGAGAGTTTTTTGCAAGAGAGAGAGAGAGAGAGAGAGAGTGGGGAGGGGAGACTGATGAGTCACAGCTGAAACAAGGAGAAGCAAGCAGGAGAAGCTTTTGGAACTGAAACAAAAACTCCAGAGTGGTGGATGGCTGGAAGAGCTATCTGTCTGATGTTTCTCTTGGTATAATTGGAACAGAAAGGAACTCTCTGGTAGCCTGAAAGAAAGAGGTTATCATCTGGAGAACTCTGATGAGGCAAGTTTCATCAGCAAGACATCGAGGTGGTTAATGGTGGTACCTCAGTTGTGCAAATCCTGGAACAACAAATCTCTCTTTGCTAACCTATAAAGAACCTCCTGAGCAGTAAACATTTACCTTTCGAGCACCAAAGCCTGGTGAACTTTATACATGTTAAATTCTGTGCACAGTATAAGAATTATCTGCAACCAGTGAACTTGGAAAAATGAGAAGTGAGATTGAACTGTGAACCAAATAACTTTTCTTCAATTTACACACACATTACATACACGCGCTTAGAATTAGAAGGGGGTTAAGTTAGGTTAGTTAAGTTGTTACAAGATCAAACCAGCAACCACAAAGAAGACATATCACACAGGGGTAAAGATGAACAATTACTTATTAACAAAAAATTCACCTTCAAACTTTAATTAAAAATCCCCCCTTTTATAGCAATGCCCACTGGTTACTATGAAAATTTCTATAACAGTGTAAAACTAATAAATTCCCCAGCCTAAATATAACATATGTAATTAAAGTCTGTTATATTTCCAACCAACCCACAGAGAAACTTAGACACAAAACAAACACAAACCGCACAAAACACACAAAACTTTGATCTCAACCAAAGCAAAATTCAGTTTGTTTGGTAAACTGAAGCCAAAAGATCTTTGAGAGAGAGAGAGAGAGAGAGAGAGAGAGAGAGAGAGAGAGAGAGAGAGAGAGAGAAAGGGAGAGAGAAAGGGAGAGAGAGAGAGAGCACAAAATTCAAAGTTGTCTTGTGATGCTTGCAGAGAGAGGAACAATGATCCTTCTGGCTGCCTTTGGAATGTTCATCCTTTTTGAAATCCCAACATTTTAAATTGTCCTCCAGACCATGACTCATGTTCTCGGCCTTCTTCCACTCTACAGCACCCCCAGTGGTGGTTTATCGTTCAAGTTCAGAAATTTTTAGATCATTTTCTGCACATGCTCAATCCATCTCCCACTCTCTCAGCAATCCACCTTCACCTTGGCTCACTAAGGCAAACTGTCACTTTTTAACATAAAACCATACAACACCTAGGCCAATACACAACACAGAACTCTCTAACACCTCCCCTGCTAAAAAAATATTTGGTCCACAAGAACAAATTTTGAACAATTAATGGAAGTATTACATAAATAAAATAAAATGAACACTCCTTTTTGTTTTACAATAAGTATGTGATTAGATTCATATCTACCCAGATTAACATCTTTTTTTAAAATTTTTTTTATTTTTCATACAATAAACTATATTGACCAAAATACATACAGACATTTTTCTCTTGAATATATACAGTGTCATTTCTCCCCTTCCCCCCCCCTCCCTTCCCTCCCTCCCTCTCCCCTCCTTCCCATTTATTCAAAGTTCAATCTATATGATACATTAAACCCATTAAACAATGTCATCACTTAATAAAATAAACAAGAAATTTTTGTCTTTTACTTTTATATACTGAGTCATTCATTTCGTTGTCTTCTCCTTCTGTCCTTTTAGGTGGTGGAGGTTCATGGTAGGATTTCTCTATTGTATTTCATGTATGGCTCCCATATTTGTTCAAATATTGTGATGTTATTTCTTAAATTATATGTTATTTTTTCTAATGGAATACATTTATTTATTTCTATGTACCATTGTTGTATTCTCAAGTTGTCTTCTAATTTCCAGGTTGACATAATACATTTTTTTGCTACAGCTAGGGCTATCATAATAAATCTTTTTTGTGCTCCATCCAAATCGAGTCCAAATTCTTTATTTCTTCTATTACTTAGGAGGAAGATCTCTGGGTTTTTTGGTATATTTTTTTTGTGATTTTATTTAATATCTGGTTTAGATCTTCCCAAAATTTTTCCACTTCCTCACATGTCCAAATTGCATGTATTGTTGTTCCCGTTTCCTTTTTATAGCGAAAACATCTGTCTGATACTGTTGGGTCCCATTTATTTAACTTTTGGGGTGTGATGTATAGCCTGTGTAACCAATTATATTGTATCATGCATAACCTTGTGTTTATTGTATTTCTCATAGTTCCGGAGCATAGCTTTTCCCATGTTTTATTCTTTATCTTTATGTTTAGATCTTGTTCCCATTTTTGTTTAGGTTTACAGTTTGTTTCCTTGTTCTCCTTTTCTTGCAGTTTGATGTACATGTTTGTTATAAATTTTTTAATTATTGTGTCTGTAATCACATATTCAAAATTGCTTCCTTCTAGTAACCTCAGACTGTTTCCCAATTTGTCCTTCAAGAAGGTTTTCAGTTGGTGGTATGCGAACCTTGTATCGTGAGTTATATTATATTTGTCCTTCATTTGTTCAAAAGATAATAATTTATTCCCTGAAAAACAATTTTCTATTCTTTTGATCCCTTTTCTCTGAAGGAAAGGTTATTTATTGTGAAAGGGATTAGTTGATTTTGTGTCAATATTAATTTTGGTAGTTGATAATTTATTTTATTCCTTTCTACGTGAATCTTCTTCCAAATGTTGAGCAGATGGTGCAATACTGGTGAATTCCTACGTTGCACCAATTTTTCATCCCACTTATAGTGTATATGCTCAGGTATCTTCTCCCCTATTTTATCTAGCTCTAATCTGGTCCAATCTGGTTTTTCCCTTGTTTGATAAAAATCTGATAGGTATCTTAATTGCGCTGCTCTATAATAATTCTTAAAGTTTGGTAGTTGTAAGCCTCCTTGTTTGTACCATTCTGTTAATTTATCTAGTTCTATTCTCGGTTTCCCCCCTTTCCATAAGAATTTCCTTATTATTTTCTTTAGCTCCTTGAAGAATTTCTCTGTTAGGTGAATTGGTAATGATTGAAATAGGTATTGTATCCTTGGGAAGATGTTCATTTTAGTACAGTTTATGCTTCCTATCAGTGTTAGTGGTAAGTCTTTCCAGTGTTCTAAGTCATCTTGTAATTTTTTCATTAATGGCTGATAATTTAGTTTATATAGATGGCAGAGATTATTATTTAGTTGTATACCTAGGTATCGAATTGCTTGTGTTTGCCATCTAAATGGTGATTCTTCCTTAAACTTTGTGAAATCCACATTATTCATTGGCATTGCTTCACTTTTATTTGCATTGATCTTGTACCCCGATACTTCTCCATATTCCTTCAATTTCTTATGTAATTCTTTTATTGATATTTCTGGTCCTGTTAAGTATATTATAATGTCATCTGCAAATAGACTGATTTTATATATCTTCTCTTTTATTTTTATTCCTCGTATTTTATTTTCTGTTCTTATCAGTTCTGCTAGTGGTTCTATAGCTAACGCGAACAGTGAGGGAGATAGTGGACCTCCCTACCTTGTTGATCTGCTTAATTTAAATTGGTTTGATATATATCCATTTACTGTCACTTTCGCCAATGGTCCCTTATATAATGCTTTAATCCAATTAATATATTTCTCTGGTAGGTTGAATTTTTGTAGTACTTTGAATAAATAATTCCATTCTACTCTGTCAAAGGCTTTCTCTGCGTCTAAAGCAACCACTACTGTTGGAGTTTTGTTTCCTTTTACTGCATGGATTAAGTTAATGAATTTACAGATATTGTCCGTTGTTCGTCTTTTGTTAATAAATCCAGTTTGGTCTAGTTTTACTATTTTTGGTACACAGTCGACCAATCTGTTTGCTAATAGTTTAGCTATTATCTTATAATCTGTGTTAAGTAGAGATAATAGTCTATACAATGCTGGTGTTAGTGGATCTTTCCCCGTCTTTGGAATTACTGTAATTATTGCTGTTTTGCATGAATCGGTATGTTTTGTGTTTTTTCAATCTGGTTCATTACTTCCAGGAGAGGAGGAATTAATAAGTTTTTGAATGTTTTATAGAATTCTATTGGGAGTCCATACTCTCCCGATGTTTTATTGTTCGGTAGTTTTTTTTTAATATCTCCTGTATTTCTTCTATTTCAAATGGTTTTATTAATTTATTTTGCTCCTCTCTTTGTAATTTTCATAGTTCAATTTTAGTTGGAAATTCATCTATTTTGTCTTCTTTCCCTTCATTTTCAGTTTGATATAGTTGTTCGTAGAATTCCCTGAAGTTTTCGTTGATCTCCGTTGGGTTATATGTAATTTGTTTGTCCTTTTTCCTTGATGCCGATACCGTTCTTTTAGTTTGTTCTGTCTTAAGCTGCCACGCTAGTATTTTGTGCATTTTTTTCTCCTAGCTCATATTATTTCTGTCTCCATTATGTTCTTCTCCACCTTATATGTTTGTAGTGTTTCATATTTTATTTTCTTGTCTGTCAATTCTCTTCTTTCAGTTGTATCTTCCTTTATTGCTAATTCTTTTTCTGTATTTGTTATTTCCTTTTCCAACTGTTCTATTTCTCGATTGTAGTCCTTCTTCATCTTAGTTACATAACTTATTATCTGTCCTCTGATGAATGCTTTCATTGCATCCCATAGTATAAATATATTTTTCACTGATTCCGTATTTATTTCAAAGTGCATTTTAATTTGTCGCTCAATGAATTCTCTAAAATCCTGTCTTTTAAATAGCATGGAGTTTAATCTCCATCTATATATTTTTGGGTGGATGTCCTCTAGCTCTATTGCCAATAACAGGGGTGAGTGATCCGATAACAATCTAGCTTTATATTCTGTTTTCTTAACTCTTCCGTGAATGTGGGCTGATAACAGGAATAGGTCTATCCTTGAGTATGTTTTATGTCTACTCGAATAATATGAATATTCCTTTTCCTTTGGGTGTTGTTTCCTCCATATATCCAAAAGTTGCATTTCCTGCATCGATTTAATTATAAATTTGATTACTTTGTTCTTTCTGTTAGTCTTTATTCCAGTTTTATCCATATTTGAGTCCAAATTAAGGTTAAAATCCCCTCCTATTAGAATATTCCCTTGCGTATCTGCGATCTTCAAAACGTGAAGAAACTGTGGGCAAAGGAGTTAAGGGTTATGGGGATAAGGCTGAAAAGGGGTACTGATGGTAGTGATCATCCATGATCTGTAAAATGGCGGTGCTGGCTCGATGGGTGGAAGGGCCTACTCCAGCTCCTATTGTCTATTGTCTATTGTCTATTGTTATCTTGCATAAATTTTTGATCTTCTTCGTTAGGTGAATATACATTGAGTAAATTCCAAAATTCTGAATATATCTGACATTTTATCATTACATACCTCCCTGCTGGATCTATTATTTCCTCTTCTATTTTGATTGGTACATTTTTATTGATTAATATAGCTACTCCTCTGGCTTTTGAATTATATGACGCTGTTGTTACATGTCCTATCCAATCTTTCTTTAATTTCTTGTGTTGCACTTCAGTTAAATGTGTTTCTTGCATGAATGCTATATCAATTTTTTCTTTCTTCAGTAAATTTAACAGCTTCTTCCTTTTGATTTGGTTATGTATTCTGTTAATATTTAAAGTCATATAGTTCAACATGGCCATTTCATACTTTGTTTATCTTTCCTTTCTGTTTCCTCATCACCACCTTCCCTTCTTATCCATTTCTGGTTTTTTTTGAACACATTGTAAGACAACATTTCTAAAACATAAAATATTTTCACTATTCCCATATCTAAAATTCCTTTAACCCCAATAGTCCCTCACCTCTCTGAGTTGCCCTTTGTCCCTTGTCGGGCAACCACATCTCCCCTCTTCATTTGGATTTGCGAAGCCGCTCGCAAGCGTCAACTGATTTCACAGTGACTGTTACTTTTCCCCACCCAGCCCCCCCAGAAAAGATTTTAATCTTCATATATAACAAAGCTCACTTTCTTAATTCCCTCCTTACTTCCTTTCTTCCCTTTCTTTCTCTTCTTAGTTCTTACTTATACTTTATTCTTCTTCTTCATATATATAGTTTGTTGTCATTTTTGTTCTTGTTATATCTCTTCCTCTCTGTCTGTTTTGTAGGTGTTCTGCAAATTTTCGTGCTTTTTCCAGATCCAAGAACAGTTTTCTTTGCTGCCCCAGGATAACTATTTTAAGCATTGTTGGATATTTTAACATAAATTTATAACCTTTTTTCCATAGGGTAGTTTTTGCTGCGTTAAACTCCTTCCTCTTCTTCAGGAGTTCAAAACTTATGTCTGGATAGAAAAAAAATTTTTGACCTTTGTATTCCAGTGGCTTTTTGTCTTCTCTTATTTTTTTCATTGCTTTCTCCAATATATTTTCTCTTGTTGTATATCTTAGGAATTTTACTAGAATGGATCTTGGTTTTTGTTGTGGTTGTGGTTTAGGGACTAATGTTCTGTGTGCCCTTTCTATTTCCATTCCTTCCTGTAATTCTGGCATTCCTAGGACCCTGGGGATCCATTCTTTTATAAATTCTTTCATATTTTTGCCTTCTTCATCTTCCTTAAGGCCCACTATCTTTATATTGTTTCTTCTATTATAATTTTCCATTATATCTATCTTCTGAGTTAACAGCTCCTGTGTTTCTTTAACTTTTTTATCAGATTCCTCTAATTTCTCTTTTAAGTCATCTCCTTCCATTTCTATGGCTGTTTCTCGTTCTTCCACCTTGTCTTCTCTTTTTCCTATTTTTGTCATGAACATCTCTAATCTATTCACGTTTTCTTCTGTACCTTTTATTCTTCTTTTTATTTCACTGAATTCTTGTGTCAGCCATTCTTTTAATGTTTCCATATATTCTTTAAAATTATTTTTATCCATGTACTGTCCCTTCCCTTCATCTTCCATTTCTCTGTGTAGAGTTTAATGTTCTCCCTCCTTTTCTTCTGAGTCCAACTCCAGGATCTGTGTCCTTCACCTCTGTCTCTTCTGATTTTCTTGTTGGGTTGTTTATTTTATTTTGTTGGGTATTTTTGTTTTTATTATTTTTATTAAAGGTGTCTTGGTGTTAGTCTTCTTCCTCTGGGTTGGTCATCTGTTGTTTCTCTGATTTCCTTTTTTTACTCTCTTCCTTCTTATTCCCGTTATTTTCTATGTTTTCCTGTTGGGAGTCTTGCTGTCATGTTATACTTGTCTGTTTCAGCTGTGGAGATTTACTCCTCAGCTGGTCCCCCCTCCCTTTGGTGTTGTTTTTGTCTGTGCATCGCGCAAGCGTGAGGATTCGCACATGCGCGGTTGCGCACTTTTGTTTGGCTCTGTGAGCCATTTTTGTAGTCCTGAGTTCGGGGTTTCCACTAACCTCAGGGAGCAGGCTTCTCTCTCCTCGACGGGCCTCCTCGTACAGGTAAGGCCTTCATCTTTCTCTTCCGACATCTTTCCTTCTTCTTTTCTTCCTGTTGTTTTTGGTTTTTATTTCTTTGCTGCCATTTTCTCCACATTTTTATTTTTAATTTGTTATGGTTTCTGTGTTTGTGGCTTTGCTTTTTCTTTACTTTTTTTTAACTTTTCTGGAGAGGGCTGGTATTTTCTTACCGGTCACTACTCCATCACGTGACTCCCCCCAGATTAACATTTTGACAAACAATCTGCTATTACATTATCCATCCCCTTTATGTGTGTAGTAATTAAATCATACTCTTATGAGTAGGCTCCAATTCAATAACCGTCTGTTCTTATTTTTCATTTTAGACAGAAAAACTAATGGATTATGATCAGTATATATTATTAACTGTTATTGAGCAGTACAAATATACACATCAAAATGTTGCAATGCTAAAACAAGAGCCAATAACTCCTTCTCAATGGTTGAATAATTTCGTTGATGGTTGTTAAACTTTTTTGAGAAGTACGAAATAGGATGTTCTACTCCATCACCATCCTTCTTCTATAACAGTACAGAACCAACCACTTCATCACTGGTATCCACGGCTAAAGAGAATGGCTTTTCAAAGTTAGGGGACAGAAGTACAGGCTGATGGCTTAAAATGGCCTTTAACTTCAGAAACGCTTCCTGGCATGCATCTGACCAGATAATTTTTTCTTTCTTTCCAAGTAGTTTTGTTAATGGGAGGGCAATTTCTGCAAGGTTTTTACAAAATCTACGATAGTAGCCAATCATATCTAGAAATCTCTGAAGAGCTTTCTTATTACCGTGGATAGGAAACACAGTGATAGCCAATACTTTCGCTCCAACCAGTGCCACCTGTCCCTGTCCTACCACGTAACCCAGATAAATTACAGTGGCATGTCCAAACTCACTCTCGTGCAAATTCACTGTGAGGTGTGCTTTCACCAGTCTCTGAAATGACTGCTCTAATTCAAGCATGTGTTCTTCCCATGTATCTGTACTAATTACTAAATCATCGATATAGGCTCCTGTGTGCTCTAAACCCTGAATTACTGTATTAATCATTCTCTGAAATGTGCCAGGTGCATTTTTCATCCCAAAAGGCATTACATTATACTCATACAATCCTGAAGGTATAACAAATGCAGAAATCTCCCTGCCTTTCTCTGTCAAAGGAACACACCAGTATCCTTTTACGAGATTAATCTTTGTAAGAAACTTAGCCTTCCCCACCTTATCTATACAATCATCTATTCTGGGAATAGGGAACACATCAGTCTTTGTTACCAAGTTTATTTTTCGATAATCTGTACAAAACCTAATTGAGCCATCTGGCTTAGGCACCAGAACACAGGGAGAACTCCAATTTGAACTTGATTTTCAGATGATGTCATTTTTAAGCATATAATCCACCTTTTGATCCAAAAATCTGCTTTTTTCTTGATTAACTTGGTAAGGATGCTGCTTAATAGGCTTAGCATCACTGACCTCCACATCATGACAAGCCACAGTAGTTCTTCTTGGAACATCTGGGAATATATCCTTAAATTTCATAAGTAATGTCTTCATTCCTTCCCTTTCTGATTTAGTCAAATGCATTAACTTGGTGTCTAAGTTTTGCAAAACTATAGAATTTTCCAGCCTGAGGCTTATCACTTTCTTGGCTCCATGACCTTCCACAAAATTTATCTCCTCCTTATATTCCTCTATATCTAGAAACGTGTTTGTTAATCCTAGTCTCCTCCTCAGTCATTTTTTCAAAGTAAGGTTTAAGCATATTCACATGACAGACCTGTGTCTCTCTTCGACGATCAGGCATCTCAATGAGATAGGTGACCTGGTTAATTTTTGATTCACCTTATATGGTCCTGAAAAGTGAGCTCTCAAAGGGTTTGACTGCATTGGAAACAAAACCAATACTTTGTCACCAGGTTTAATGTCCCTAATTTTTGCTTTTTGATCATACCGAATTTTCATTTTCCCTGAGCAGTTTTTAAATTTTTCCTTGCCATCTCGCAAGCCTGATGTAACCTGTTTTTAAATTTGAAAACATAATCCAACAGATTTGATTGTATATCATTATGTATCCACCGTTCCTTTAACAATAGTAATGGACCCCTACTTCAATACCAAACACCAACTCAAATGGACTAAAACTCAAGAGACTCCTGAGTTGCCTCTCTAACAGCAAACAATATCAAATGGATTCCTTCATCCCAATCCTTATTATTTTCCACGCAATAAGCCCTCATCATATTTTTCACAGTTAAATGGAACCTTTCCAAGGCCCCTTGGCTTTCAGGATGATAGGCAGACAACACAATTTGATGGGCTCCCAATTCATACACCACCTGTTGAAGTATTCCAGACATAAAATTACTCCCTTGGTCCAATTGAATTTCCCTTGGTAGGCCAAACAGTGTGAAAAATTTTAGCATAGCCTTCACAATTGTCTTTGCTTTAATGTTTCTCAGGGGGATAGCCTATGGAAACCTGGAAGCTGTGCACATGAGTGTTAACAAATATTCATTTCCTGCTTTAGTTTTTGGCAATGGGCCAACACAATCCACTATCACTTTTGAGAAGGGCTCCCTGAAAGCAGGGATAGGTTGTAAAGGTACCACTGGTGGTCTTTGATTAGGCTTGCCTACCAGTTAACAAGTGTGACAGTTTCTACAAAAGTTCACAACATCCTTTCTTAATTTCAGCCAATAAAACTGTTTCCTTATCTTTTCTACCGTCTTCTTCACTCCAAGATGACCTCCTAAAGGTGTACTATGAGCCAACTTTAATATTTCATTTCTTTAATTTTTGGGAATTACAACTTGCCTTACTACCACCCAGTTTTCACTGGCAGGTATCACTTGTGGTCTCCACTTTCTCATCAATATTCCATCTTGAACAAAGTAACCTACTGGCACAGTTTCAATTTCCTGGTTAGACAGAATCTTATCTCTTATCCCAGCAAGATCAGGATCATGCTTTTGTCTAGCTATTAATTCTTCTCTTGACAACAGCAAAATTGGATCCTTAGGTTTGTCCTCAATGCTTGCCTCCACTACAGGACCATCACAGATTTCTCTACCTCTATCTTTTTTCTAGACATGGCTTTAGTAATGGCACACTCAGGGTAGATTTTCCAATCTTTTTTGGACTCATAAACCAATGGCTTACTTATGAGTTTTACCGCAGGTATGACTTTACCCTCTGCTAAATCATTTCCTAACAAAAGAGAAACTCCATCCACTGGCAGACTTGATCTTATCCCTATCATAACTGGGCCATTAACTAAGTCTGATTTCATCACTATTCTATGCAAAGGTATAGGCTCTGCTTCACCACCAATGCCTTTAATTAACGTCACATCACCAAAATTCAAAACATTGCTTTACACAAGTGATTGGGCTGCTCCAGAATCCCACATCATTTTAACTGGTTGATTGGATCCTTCTTTTATCGAAATGAAACCTTCAGTCAAATATTCCTAACTTTCTTCAACCCTTTCTCTTTCTTCCTTTTCAGTACAGGACAATTTGCTATTATGTGCCCTGGCTTCTTACAATAGTGACAAATAACACTCAAAACAATTTCCTTCACCCATTTCTCTTCCTGTCTTCCTTTAACCTCACTTCCAGATTTTCTTTCTACTCTACTTGGATTATCAGCAGTATTCCTTTGAAAGGTTTTCCCTGGTGTTCACTTAAGCTTGTGGGTTAAAGCATATTCCTCTGTGAATTTAGCCAATTCTTGCCAAGTTTTTTATATTTTTCTCTGCTAAGTACATTTGAATATCATCAGGAACACAATTTTTAATCTCCTCAATCAGAATGATTTCTCTCAATAAATCTAAGTTATTTTCTACTTTCAATGTGGCACACCACCGATCAAAACACACAACCTTCCTATAAGCAAAATCCAGGTAAGATTGGGTTGCTGCTTTTTTTAAACTCCTGAACTTTGTCTCTAAGCCTCTGGAACTAGTTCATAAGATTGGAGTATAGCCTGCTTTACAAATTCATAATCAGCTGCTTGTTGTACAGTGAGACATGAGTACACCTGTTGGGCTTTCCCTTTAAGAACACTTTGTAGCAGGAGTGACCACTGGTCTGGTGGCAATTTTAAATTTACAGCTACTTTCTCAAAATGCAGAAAATATTGGTCTATTTCACCTTCCTCAAATGGAGGAACTAATCTCACTTCTCTACTGACCAGAAACCTCTCCTCCTGACTAGCACATGGGTTTTGGGGTTCTCCCTCTCCTTGGGTGAGGGTCAGCTTTAATTTAGTTAGTTCTAGCTCATGCTTCTGCCTGCCTTACTGCTTCCCATTCAACTTTCCTTTCTGCCTCTCTTTTTTCCTCTAACTCTAGTTTTCTCAAAGCCAACTTTACTTTCTCTGAAGTTTTCTCCTTTGGAAACTGTTCTAATGCAGCTTCTTCAAATACCCCATTTCCTACATAGTGCTTAACAATCCTTCGGGCAACTTCTTTTTTTTTCATTCCAGTTCATTTAAGAAGTTTTAACTTGCCAACTATAACCATCAGTTCTGACTTTTTAGCCATTTTTAAATTACCCACTGAAGGGTTAGCTATGAACTGGTCAATATTCATTTTTCTGCTGGTGATTTATATACTCACTTTATTTTTAATTTCAAGCCGTAGGTTGAGTCAAACTCAGACGACTGATAACTAAGCACAAGACAATCGGCCCTAAAGCTTCCAAATTGGTTTGATCCCAGATGAGCGCCCCAAGATCAAACCAGCAATCACAAAGAAAGCATATCACACAGGGGTAAAGATGAACAATTACTTTATTAACAAAAATTCACTTTCAAACTTTAATTCAAAATCCCCTCTTTTATAACAATGCCCACTGGTTACTATGCAAATTTCTATAACTGTAAAACTAATAAATTCCCCAGCCTAAATATAACATATGTAATTAAAGTCTAAGTTATATTTCCAACCAGCCCACAGTAAAAACTTAGACACAAAACAAACACAAAATGATGTCACTTCCTGTCTATGTGACCAAAGAAGTGATGTATATAAGCCCAGCATGCAAGCCTGGAGGCGTCAATCTTGACTAGACTCCACAGTGTGTATATCAACTCAACAATGTGTACAGTGATTCCACAACTAGTACACTGTGACAGAATATAAATATGTCTTTGAGAGATAAATTGGGGCAGGATTTTTAGTGTAGGTCACATACAAACACTTTAAAACAGATCTTATTTAAAATACTGGATCTCTGCTAATGCTGGACATGTTGGGCCAACAGTCTTTCCAAAAGCTTTGGAGAGTGCCCAAGAGACTTCACTGATGGATTGTTGTTTACAAAAAGGCAACAGATAAAAGAGCTTGTCAGAGCCACAATCTGTCTGGAGTGGAACCTGCTGTTCTATGAGGATCATGTGGTTTTTCAAGCAGAGAGAGTAAAATAGGCTTTTTCTGTGTGTTTTTGTGTGTGTGTGTGTGTGTGTGTGTGTGCGTGTGTGTGTGTGTGTGTGTGTGTGTGTGTGTGTGTGTGTGTGAGAGAGAGAGAGAGAGAGAGAGAGAGAGAGCGAGACACAGAGATCAGTTCTAGAGTTTTACAGTCAGTAGCAGCAACTGGAACTGGAACAGGACAACCTGTCAAGCTTGTGGAAAACCCTATTTGGAAGATGGGTTAGTTCAGTCTGGTCAAAGCCCTTGTGGTTTATCCAAGAGGAGAGGACTGGCTGTCTAATGTCTTACTTGGAATAATAGAAACAAAAAGATACTCTGTGGTGATCTGAAAGATAGAGGTTATCATCTGGAGAACCCTGAAGGGACAAGTTTCTTCAGCAAGGCACTGAAGTGGCTGATTTTAAAAAGGTATCAGTTGTGGGTTGTTGGTTTTCAAATTTCTCTCTGAAAACTGACAAGAACCTTCCTGAACGGTAACCATTTACCTTTCAAGCGCCAAAGCCTGGTGAACTTTATAAATGTTAAATTCTGTGCACAGTATAAGAATTGCCTACATCCAGTGAACTTGGAGGAATGAGAAGTGAGATTGGACTGTGAACCAAAGAACTTTTCTGTACTTACACACACATTACATACATGTGCGCTTAGAATTAGAAGGGGGTTAAGTTAGGTTAGTTAAGTCAATAGTGATAAGTTAAAGTTTGATTCTGTTTTCATGTTTAAAGATAATTAAAAACAACTTTTAATTAACTACTTGTCTTGGTGAATGTTTATTGCTGTTGGGTTTTGGGGTCCTTTGGGCTCGTAACTTGGGTTGTCATTGCCCATTAGTGTAAGATTTTGATGGTTAAAAACCCTGTTATCTAAAATTCCAGCAACCAACAACCTCAAGTAATTGTCAAAGATAATGAAGAAAATAAATGAATAAAAATAGAAATAAATCAGAATAGATAAAATAAATAACATTTTTAAATTGTAAAAATATATGTTCTCTGATGTAACACAAAGATATAAATCTTTGGTGAAGATGGGAGCAAATATTCAGCCAGCAGAGTGTTTTACTCAAGCTTTGCTCATAGCAGCTGTTTGAATAAAGTTGTGCGAAACAGAATGGTGTCGCTCAGGAAGAAGAGTAGGTTGATGCTGTTCACCGTTGGGATGACTCTCTTAATGTGTCTCCTTATCCCTGCTTAGTAAGAGTCTTTATCTTTATGAGTACATTATTAAGTATACTGTTTTAGTAAGGCTTTATCTGTAAACTTGGTAGTGGGGGGAGGTTAATTATAATGGCATCATGGTTAGCACAGTGGTTAGTGGAACTCTGTTAGAGCACCAGCGACTGGGGTTCGAATTTAAATTCAAATATTGTAGGTTAAGGGAATGACCTGATTAAAGTGAACTTTACCTAATTAAGGACTACAATACTGATTTTTTTTCAAATTACTTTACATTTTGCACTATATTTTGGTTTTGTTTTAATTGTTTATTCTTAATCTTGGCCTATTAGGCCTTGTAAAAGTAAGTCTCAAGCATACAGAAAATTTGCATATCTGGAATCTACCAATCTTAGGTGCTGGATACAAGGGGTTTTACTGTTATAAGATAGTCAGTTCATAAAATGTTTTCAGATATATTGTCAGAGTACATATATGACATCACATACAACTAGGGTGGCCATTCCAAAGAAAGACATGGTCATAGGCTACTGGAGAGAGAGAGAGAGAATTTTCATTTGTTGTTTTTGCAATACTGTTGAATTTAAATGATATTGCAAAAATAACATATAATAATAATATAATAATATATATATAGTCCACGATTTATGACCATAATAGGAACTGAAGAATTTGTTATAGCTCGGGTTTGGTCGTAAGTCAGGGAACGGGGACCTTGGGCTGCTGTAGGGAACGGGGACTTGGGCCTGCTGCTGGGAGCAGGCACCACTGTATACAGTACTTTTAATACAAAATATGTACTTGTACAGTAGTTTTAATAAAGAATTTTTTAAAATTTAGTTGTATGTGCGAGTGGACATAACTCACGTAGGTTGGAACTCAAGGACTACCATATGTGGTAATATATTGGTAATCACTGACCATGTCCTACTTGGGATGGCCACCCTACATACAATCCTGAGATTTTACCACAAAGATTTACATACAATATAATTGCTTTAGAGGTAACTCATGAGGAGAACTTCATTGATATTTTACGACCTCCAGAAAACAGGGGTTGCAATCTACACCTATGGATGACTAATATCTGTATTTATTCCTGTACATGATTTTAAAAAAAAGCTCTGTGATTTTCTTTGCCATATGGTTCAATGGATTTACACACTCGCTATAAAAAAAAAGCAGGCTTTCTGCCATTCAGTCAATATTTGTTGGCCTCTAGTTTGGATGTTCTGGATATGCTTCAATAAGTACCTCGAGGTATTGTTCAGTCTAGCAGCTGAAATCCAACCCTTTCAGATTTCAGATTCAGATTTATTGTTAGAGTACATACATGGCATGACACACAACCCTCTGATTCATTTCTTCTGCAGGTGTGGAAGAATTATCACTAATTGGTACTACGAGAAAAAAATACACAGCGAAAACATGTAAGCAAACAAAGAACTGTAAACGGATAACAAATGTAAACAAACTGATTGTGTAATACGGAGAGAGCAAAAATAAAATCAAGAGTCCTGAAATTAGACTCTGATTGAATTTGTCGTTGAGGAGTCTGATGGTCGAAGGGTAGCAGCTCTTCCTGAAACTGGATGTGCGAGTTTTGTGGCTATGGAATTTTGTCTAGAACCTGTGATTCATTTTTCCCAGCAACCATTTCAATTTTTTTCTCTGCTGGGTCTATTTCAACATGATGGGTTGAAGACCAATCCATACTTTACATAAAAGAGAATTCCAGGAGAGGAGCAATACACGAAAGTGTTGGAGAAACTGAGTTTCCTGTTTAATTCCCAGAGTGGAATTGGCACTGTCACCTTGCTTTTCATATTATTTAAACAATTCAGATGCAGATATTTAACACATGTATTAGTGGGCATGATTGTTCAGCCCACAAAGTTCTTCAGTTTGATGATTAAAAAGTTTCACTGGGAAAGTGGGCGAAGGTGGCTGCTGGCAGAGGGACAAGCAAGGCTACTAAAGTAGCCATGCTGTTGAGAAACTAAATTGACCTGTCAATTTGAACATGAATGTTGGTTCAGTTCCAGTTATTAAAACTAATAGTCACCTTAAGGAGGTAACATTTCAGGTTGCAATTTACAGCCTGTTAGAGTAAGTCCCCATCAGAAATGACAATTTTATCATATTTTTTAAAAAAACCTGATCAAGCAATGTGCTGATATAATAATTTTAATAATTGAATAAAAACCTAAAATGCTTTGACTCATTAAAATTAATGGCAGTCAGCATCCAGAAAGCATTATTTTATTTTCAAATACAATTTTTAAAATTTCTTCTCCAGTTTTTTCAATGTCAATAGGCATTTCTGTACAAGGTAAAAAATAGTATTGGACATAATTATCTGTTGTCTCTGATGTTCCCAACTATAGGTTCCCTACAGATAAAACTTCCAGCAACAGTACATCACAGCCAAGGCTAACAAATGGTTCAAATCAAATATTGTCTGCATTTATTTGATAAATCCAGGAATGTATTTTTTTTTTCCCTTTTGGATTATTTACTGCTGTTAGCTAGGAAGGAAATTTGAAGACTATGGATTTGTTCTGTGTTGTTTCAAGACAAATAGGATTACACATTATAACATTAGTCCCTGGACAGAATTTAGATAAGGCTGATTATTGAAATCCATTTCCTAGGAAAAGGAAAGATTTTTACATCCAGTACATTTATATTTCTATGGGCACAAGAGCTGGCTCATAGTGATAAGTTTTAAACAAGTCTATCTGCTTTTAATATTCCTCATTGAAACAACGTGGCAATTGAAATGTGTAAGACATTAAGTACAGTCAGCCTGTATGTTTTACCTAAAGGATGCAAGGCAAGGCTGATGGCTCCCCCGCTCCCCCCCCCCCCCCCACCAACTTGCAAGCTTCTTCATAAAGCACTCATTTAGTCTTGGATTCTCTTTTATTGGAAGATAAGCTATTTATTTGTAGATTGTATACCATTTAGTTCTTCACCTCTGTGTTTATTGGATTTGGAACACTATTATTTCTATAAACCATTTATATCAAAATGTCATGCAGATTGCATGCACTGAGTCTTCAGAAAATTAAATTATAAACGTTTAAGGCTTTAAAAACTTACAATAATGCACAAATGGTTTTATCACTTCATTAAATCATGAAATGCAGGCATTTACACATATCTGATGAAGGAATTTTGAAACATGTTTTAATAATATTTCATTATGTTGAAAATCTCTGCAACAAATAACCACAAATTAAAAGGCATTGCTCTGTATAGTTTCAGTGCTGCTTCTATTGCCTTCTGTTAAATTTACTTTAAGCTGCAGGGAACAACTTGGACGGCATCATCAATCACACACTTATTGACATATGATGAAACCTGACCAGTGTGGTGATGTTTTAATAAGACGACCATTAAAGCCCTCAAATAAATTGCAATTTGAAAACAGAACATAATACTGGCAAAGTTTTTCTCATCCATCTTACAATGTGTCATGTAATGTAATTGCGTTGTTAATTTATCCAAGAATTTCCTTGGTACACTGTTTTGCTGGTATCAGTTAATTTCCCAGAAGGATATTTTTCTTCTCTCAGGGTAGAGTAATGTTTCTGCTTAGCATGGCATTAGGCAGAGAGCTAATCAAACCTCTGAAGATCCTGACACATTATCAATGACTCCTCCACTCATTTCTACTCATCTCACATCAGGCCAATGCAATCACCCTGTTCACCGTCATTAGCGACTCTGACAGCAAGATTGCTCACAAGGCCTGTGGATGATATCAATAATATCGACAGAAGAGTTTGGGCCATTTAAGAACAGAAAGTACTGGCACTCAAAAGGACAAAACTTATTTCAGATCACTGCCAAGAATGTGTGGGTAGAGTTTTGACAAGAGCAGCAGAATGTAAGACCCCATAAATCAATATGGAGGAACTAAAATGTGCTGTGATGTTTTGAAAACCATTTAGCTGATTAGATGCTCATTTTCCTGAATGTATAACTCAGGAGCTGGCATCATGCAAATCTGTTAATAAGTTCAATCTCTAATGTTGAAAGAAAAGCTGATGTCCCTAAATGATTATTTCTGCCATATTTTCAGAAAGTATCTATTTTTATTTCCCACCTTAGAGAAGCAGCTCTTCAAGGATTTCAAGACACTTAAATTACTGTAACTTCAAAGGAAATGTCAAATATCATTTGCGAGTGTTATTTATACTTTTACCAATCACTGCACAGGTAAAAATGGATTTCAACAGATCACGTTTATAGATTCACCAGTCTGAGAATGACAGAATGGGGATAAGAATGCAAAAGCAGTGAAATTACATCATGACATTCAACATGCTGCTGGCATAGATTTTTCACTGAATATCATGTTTCATCCACCATGTCATTTCTGGTTTGGAGGGAGGGATGGGGGAAGGGAAACGGATGCTAGAAGAAAGACTCACAAAATGGCAGCATGTTGAATTATGCACAAAGTGAATACATAGTAATAAATATGTTTGATTTTCACTGATAAGTCAGAGTGCTTAAAAAAACATTTTAAAGAATCATTTGATTATTTTGGAACCATTCAATAAATCAGAATTTTCTAAACAATGCAAAACAAAAGAAGTCATAACAGCAAAGTGGATGGGAGTGTTACTTATTTCTAAATATTTCCATAGAACACAGATAGAAACTGGCTTTAAATAACACAAGATGCAAAGACTTCCAATTTCAGAGTAGTTCTTTTCTCAAAGTTTAACTAAAAAATTGGATGATTTCCAAAGTGCTGGACAGCATTACTTAACATTCTGTATTAGAGGCAAAATGTTAAAGTGCATAACAGAATAACTGATAATTAAATAGCTTGCTTTGCTATTTTACATGTGCAGAAGCACACGTATGCATGGATAAATAAAAACACATGAAAATTTACACTTCATACATGATTTAAATACATGGAAGCTTTTAGTGTTCAATTAATGAACTACCCTTATTCTGTTGTAAGAGATGCAAGATTTCTTTGCTTCCTGACCAAGAGATGGATAGCAGATTCTGCTTATTGTATTGCAGAGTGGAAGGAATTCAGTCCACTCATTTGTACGGTATAACTGAACTTTGAAGTTCAAAAGGCTGCATAAAACAAAGCCATTGATTGTAGGCTGGTGGCGCTGTATGAAAAGGAATAAATCATCAGATCTTATTTCAGGAATCATAAGGACCAAGGCAGTTATGGCTCATTTAAAGCCAAGTCAGAACGCATTGCTGGTCCTTACCTTTGTGTGAAATAGTAGAAAATATCTGATATCGCATGTGACATTAATGTAGACATATTCAAACAGAGCTGCCAGGCATTTATTGAAGCTGGAGGCTTATTTCATGTTTTAAAGCACCTTTCATTTATGGAAACAGAATCTGAAAAAAGCTGAGACAATTGCTTCCCATTTAAGGCATGATGGATTTCACAGATTAAAGAAAAACAGATTTAAACCTAAAAGACAAAAAAAATTGGTTTCAGGAAATATTGTCATAAGAAAAACACCAGGGCTGCGGAAATTTGAGAAATAATATATCCTGGTTTGTTTTGTATGTGTGTTACCTAAAGGATGACTAGTTTGGCAGACACACATGACAGACAATATCAGAGGGAGAAAAAGAGCTGGTAAGAACACAGACATTGCACTCAAGAAATACTACTGAGGGGACTTCTTTTCTCTGCCTGAGAAAATTGATTTTGGTTCAGGTGTTGCCTTAGTTTGAACAGACCCAAGTAAAAACTACTCAGTACTAGATATCAGTAGAAAGGAAAACGTTGGAATCTACTACAGGCCATAGTAATGAGACTCAAAAGATCATAATATGATTCGGGATATCTCCACACAGATTTATACAAGAAAGCAGTTTTTGACAAATCTGTTAGAACTTGAAACTAGCAGGCTGAATTAGGGAACAGGTAATGCAATATATTTAGATTTCCATAATGCATTTGTTAAATTGCCACAGAAACATTATTACATCGAATATAATGTGGAGTAACTTATGCTTAGTTTGAGGACTGGTTAATGGAAAGAACACAAAAAAATGAGTAAATGGATCATTTTTGAGTTAGTAGGGTGCATCTAGCAAGTACAAGAAAACAAAGGATATGTGCATTTAATCAGGAAACACAATGTTGAAGGGATTGAATTTGATGCACACAAAGGGCAAATGTGAATATTGAGAAGAAAAAAAGAGATATCAACTGGTTAAGATAGTAGTCAAGTAATAGCAGATGGAACATAAGGAATTGAACTAATCCACTACTTACTTTGACAGGAAAACTAGAATATTTCTTTTAAAAAAATGTGACAAGCTAGAAAATATTTCAAGGAAAGACAGATGAGTTTAGAGCATGGATTCGCACATGGAATTATGGTATTTTGGCCATTAGTGAAACTTAATTGGAGTAACAGCAGGACTAGCAACTCAATGTTCCGGGGTTCCATTGTTTCAGATGCAACAGAGTAGGAAAGATGAAAGGAGGAGGCGTGGCATTGCTCATCAGACAAAATATGACACAGCTGTGCTCTGACAGGAGAGACTAGAGGGCTCATCTACTGAGGTGCTGAGGAATGGGAAAGGGATCACCATTTTAATAGAGTTGAACTATAGACCACCCAATAGTTAGTGAGAATGGGAGGAGCAAATCTGTAAGGAGATAGCACACATGTCCTAGAAACAAAGTAGTGATAGGAGGTGATTTTAACTTTCCACATATTGACTGGGACTCCCATACTGTAAAAGGGCTTAGAGTTTGTCAAATGTGTTCAGGAAAAAAAAATTCTAAATCAATATATTTGAGAACCAAATAGGGAGAGTGCAATACTGGATCTCCTATTTGGAAAAGAGACAAGGCAGGTAGTAGAAATATGTGTAGGGGACTATTTTGAGTCTACTGATCATAATGCCATTAGTTTCAAGTTAATTATGGATGAGAATAAGTCTGGTCCTCAAGATAAGATTCAAAATTGGAGAAAGGATCTGAAAAGTGTGGATTGGGGCAAGTTGTTTCCTGACAAGGATGTGGAAGGCCTTCAAAGGTGAAAGTGTGAGAGTACAGAGTTTGCAAAGATTAAAGACAAAGTTAAAAGGCTTAAGGAACTTTAATTTTTGAGGGATATTGGGATCTGGTTGAGGAGAAAAGAGAAATGCATAGCAGGTATACGCAAAACCGTGCAAATGCAGTACTTAAGGAGTATAACAAATGCAGGGGAAAACTTTAGAGGGAAATAAAGAGGGCTAAAAGAAGATATGACAGACAAGGTGAAGTAAAATCTAAGGGCTTCCACAGATATGTTAAGAACAAAAGATTTTATAAAAAGGGGGTGATTTGTAATTCTGGCTCTCCTGGTGCACATAAAATTCTTTGGCTAGGTGGCAGGATATTGTAGATAGATATTATGCAACCTAAATGCTGGTCACTTTGGTCCCCTACTAGTTATTACCTGTCAACACAAAATGGACTCATATTCCTACACTTTTATTCTATCTATTTACCACCCTTTCAATCCCTACCACTCCAATTCCTTGTGCTTTAATTGCACATGCTAATATTTTTGATGTGGCTCTCTATCGACCAGTAGCACTTACACCAACAGTGATGAAGTGTTTTGAAAGGCTGGTGATGAAGCAGATCAGCTCCTGTCTGAACAGTGACATGGATACATTCTAGTTCATCTATCGTAGTAACAGGTCTATTGTGGATACCCTCTCACTGGCTCTACACAAAGCCCTGAAACACCTGGACAGCAAAGATAGATACATTGACATTTACCACCATCATCCCCTCAAAACTGATCAGCAAACTCCAAGCCCTGGGAGTTAACACCCCACTGTGTAATTGGATCCTGGATTTCCTCACCTCCAGACTCAGTCAGTGAGAATTGGTAAAAACATCTCCTCCACAATCACTATTAGCACCAAAGCACCACGAGGCTGTGTTCTTAGCCTATGACTTTGTGCCTCAATACGACAATAACACCATCTACAAATTTGTTGATGATACCACAGAAGTGGGTTGTATAAAGGAAGGGGATGAGTCAGCCTACAGAATGGAGAATGAAAACCTGGCTTAATGGTGCACCAACAACAACCTTGTTCTCAATGTCTCCAAAACAAAGGAGCTGATTGTTGATTTCAAGAAAGGAAAGCCAGAGGTGTACACAATGAGCATTGGGGTATCAAAGGTGGAGAGGATGAGCACATTTAAGCTCTTGGGAGTCACTATCTCAGAGGAACATCAATGGCATCATGAAGAAAGTACATCAGCACTTCTACTTCCTCAGGAGTTTGCAGAGATTTGGTATGACATGATAAAACATGGCAAATTTTTACAGAGGTGTGGTGGAAAGTGTGCTGATTGGCTGAATCATGGTCTGGCATGGGAAGACCAATAAAGCCCTTCACAAGGTAGTGGGCACAGCCCAGGACATCACAGGCAAAGCCCTTCCCACTAATGAGTACATATGCAGAGAATGCTGCCATCAGAGAGCAACAGCAATCAAAGACCCTCACCAACCAGCACATGGTCTGTTCTCACTGCTGCTATCAGGAAAGAGGTATAGGTGCCACAAGACGTGCACCAGCAGGTTTAGGAACAGCTGCTACCCCACACCCCCCCTCCTCCCCATCATCAGACTCCTCAACAACAAACTCAAAGACTCATTTAAGTACTCATACTTGTGCACTTGATTGATTTTCATTTTGTTTTCTTGATATTGCACAATCAGTTTGTTTACATTCGGTATCTGTTTACAGTTCTTTGTTTGTTTATGTTTATCTTTTGCAATCAATTAGTGGTAATTCTGCCACTCCCGCAGGAAAAAAGGAATCTCAAGGTTGTATGTGATGTCATGTATGTACTCTGACAAATGTGAAATATGAAATTAAATCTATCAAAGGCTTTCTGAAATCCAAGTTCTCCGCATTGATTTATTTCAGTTTCTATTTTACCAGACAGATTCTCAAAAAGTATCCAGTTGGTTTGTCAAATACGATTTCCCTTTCAGAAATCAGTGTTGACTTGGTCTAATCATGTTGACATTTCCCATGTCTCCTGTCATCTGATTTTTTTAATATAAAGCATTCTAACATTGTCCCCTCTACTGATGTTAGGCTAATCAGTCTGAAAATTCTGCTTTCTCTCTTTTTTCTTCAATAATAGGCTTATATTTGCCACTCTCTCAAAATAAAATAACACAAGAAAATTTTCTTTGGCTTGGCTTCACGGATGAAGATTTATGGAGGGGGTAAAAGTCCACGTCAGCTGTAGGCTCGTTTGTGGCTGACAAGTCCGATGCGGGACAGGCAGACACGGTTGCAGCGGTTGCAGGGGAAAATTGGTTGGTTGGGGTTGGGTGTTGGGTTTTTCCTCCTTTGCCTTTTGTCAGTGAGGTGGGCTCTGCGGTCTTCTTCAAAGGAGGTTGCTGCCCGCCAAACTGTGAGGCGCCAAGATGCACGGTTTGAGGCGTTATCAGCCCACTGGCGGTGGTCAATGTGGCAGGCACCAAGAGATTTCTTTAGGCAGTCCTTGTACCTTTTCTTTGGTGCACCTCTGTCACGGTGGCCAGTGGAGAGCTCGCCATATAACATGATCTTGGGAAGGCGATGTCCTCCATTCTGGAGACGTGACCCATCCAGCGCAGCTGGATCTTCAGCAGCATGGACTCGATGCTGTCGACCTCTGCCATCTCGAGTACTTCGACGTTAGGGATGAAAGCGCTCCAATGGATGTTGAGGATGGAGCGGAGACAACGCTGGTGGAAGCGTTCTAGGAGCCGTAGGTGGTGCCGGTAGAGGACCCATGATTCGAAGCCGAACAGGAGTGTGGGTATGACAACGGCTCTGTATACGCTTATCTTTGTGAGGTTTTTCAGTTGGTTGTTTTTCCAGACTCTTTTGTGTAGTCTTCCAAAGGTGCTATTTGCCTTGGCGAGTCTGTTGTCTATCTCATTGTCGATCCTTGCATCTGATGAAATGGTGCAGCCGAGATAGGTAAACTGGTTGACTGTTTTGAGTTTTGTGTGCCCGATGGAGATGTGGGGGGGCTGGTAGTCATGGTGGGGAGCTGGCTGATGGAGGACCTCAGTTTTCTTCAGGCTGACTTCCAGGCCAAACATTTTGGCAGTTTCCGCAAAGCAGGACGTCAAGCGCTGAAGAGCTGGCTCTGAATGGGCAACTAAAGCGGCATCGTCTGCAAAGAGTAGTTCACGGACAAGTTGCTCTTGTGTCTTGGTGTGAGCTTGCAGGCGCCTCAGATTGAAGAGACTGCCATCCGTGCGGTACCGGATGTAAACAGCGTCTTCATTGTTGGGGTCTTTCATGGCTTGGTTCAGCATCATGCTGAAGAAGATTGAAAAGAGGGTTGGTGCGAGAACACAGCCTTGCTTCACGCCATTGTTAATGGAGAAGGGTTCAGAGAGCTCATTGCTGTATCTGACCCGACCTTGTTGGTTTTCGTGCAGTTGGATAACACAAGAAAATAGGTGCAGGAGAAAACCTGTGCCCCCGTAACCCATACCCACAATTCAATTGATCTTGCCTGTTCTTCTATGGACTTCATCTGCTCTTCTGTACCTTTTCCTCCAAGCCCTCAATTCCCCAATCTTGCACATAGCATTGTGTCTCAAATGCACAACCCTTTACACTGAAACATGTAGATTCTTCCACAAGGAGTAGCTCTCCACTTCCACCTGTCAAGAACTTAGGATCTGCTGCATTTCAACCAAGGTAACCTTTGCCCTTCTAAATTTCAATGGAAACATCTTTCCTCAGAAGTTATCCCATCCATTCCAGTTAAAGTATATATTTTGTTTTCAGTGCATTCACAGTCTTCTTCAACAAGGAGACCAATGCCACAGACACTGGAGTCAAAAAAAGATTGCAGATACTTGAATCTGGAGTAAACTAAAACAAATTAATGGAGGAACTCCATGGGTCAGCAACATCCATGGAGCCAAAGGGATAGGTGATGTTTTGGATCAAGATCCTGGCGTAGAGGAAGATGGCAGCATAGGAGTCATAGGGATGGGAAGATGGGCAGATGGAGCCAGATGGGGGAGGGGAGAGGGAAAGAGGGGAAGCCATTCCTCCATATTGTGTTTGTCCACACTTTGGGAGTAGATAGACAGATTGGTTGGAGAATGGGGAGTAGAAATGACATCCAAAATGGTTTGGCACAGACTAGAAGGGCCAAAGAGGCCTCTTTCTGTGATGTAAAATTCTATAGTTCTATGGAAAGGTAAGGTGGCTGTTGCAAACAAAGCACATACTCTCTCAAAATCATTGCCTCGCTTTTGCTCGGAATGTGGTCTCCTCTCCACTGGCAAAACCCAAGGCATTCATTTGGCAAAGCACAAAATCCAAACCACAACAACTCCTCATATTCTGCTCAGGGAGCATGAATGTTTGATTTTCCAACTTCAAGTAACCCATACAATTGTGCCCCTTTCCATTTCCCACCAGTCCACCCAGATTCTCTTTCCATTGGTTCACCTTTTTAATCTCCTCTGCCCATGATCACCCTTGCCATTACCAAGCCTCATCACCCTCCTCTACCTGGTTCCATTCACCTATCTGCCCTCATCTTGTCCCTCCACATTCCCAGTCCTGATATACCTGAAGTACAACTTCTCCACTTTTGTACTTAACAGCCCCAGCAATCAGCAAAGCAATTCTGTTAGCTTTCCTAATTACTTGCAATTCATGCACACCAGCCTTTTGCGAATCATTCACTAGTGCATCCAGGTCCATCGGCATGGCAGGGGTCTGCAATCACTCCCCATTTAAACACAATGCCCCACTGATTTTATTTTGCTCTGGCACTGGACAGCAGCAAAACTTTGATGGTACCAGACAATTCCATTCAACTGAGAGCTTTCTATTGAATAGCTTTTTTTTCCCCCTGTACATCCACGTGAAGAGAGAGAAAGTAAAAAGAAAACTTGTTTTGCATGCTCTCCAGGCAAGTCAACTCATACAGCAGGGGTGGGAGAATAAACAAATGAAATAATGGTGTAAGGAATAGTGTTGCAAAGTCAAACAGAGTTAGAAGTACATCGTGCAGGTTATGGAGAAAAGTAGAGTTGGAAAAATTGAAAGGGCATCAACTTTTGTCATCCATATACGAGTCTGATTATAGCAAGAAAGAAACTGTCCTTGAATTTGGAGGTTTGTGTTTTTCTAGATGAAAAGTCGTTCCTAGATGAAATGATCTGTGTGAATGAAAGGTAGCTCGGCTTCAATTTTCTGTTCATGGCCACTGGTTCTGTACCTTCTCAACTACTGCTTCTCGAGATATCCATAATAATTGCATTTCACAGTGTTTAAAATCAAAGTAACGCTAGATATACAAGTCTTGAGAGACTAAAGAATTCCCCTCCCCACCAGACCACGCCATGAGTAAAGCTTAACCCTGATGCAATAAAATTCATGCCACATTAAAATAATGACATCCTGAAAGTAATGGGATAAATTGGAGGGCACCAGAGAAACAAAACTACAGATGCTGGAATCAAGAGGAAACAACAAACTGTGGAAGAACTCAACAGCCCAGTCAATGTTTCAGGTCAGGACCCTTCATTGAAACTGGAGAACATGCTGCTAAAAAGGTGGAATTTGGTTTTAAAATGAGTGTTGCATATTTCCCAACTGCTGTGAACAAGAACTCAAAGGAAAGAGGAAAAGAGGAATGTAAGAATGGTGGAAGAACAGGAGGTGGACATGACCAGGAGGATATACCAGCCATGATCAGTCTGATTACACATACTGTTAGCTGAGTCTTTCCATTGCATTCTCACCAAACCTTGTCATCTGCATGTCAGACACAAAGTGACCTTGAAGGACCAAACCAACTCTATTCATATTACTTTGGCCTGGCTTTGCTAATAAATTATTCAGAATTGTCACAAAGAGAATCTCAGCACAAATTAAACATGAACTGCTTATTTTCCCACTGTGTATGTTTGAAGTTAATATTACTTAAATACCAGAACTACTCAGCAGGTCAGGCATCACCTGTTGAAATAGAAACAGTAAATGCTTTAGGTCAATGACTTTTCATGAGAATCTGTTTAATAGATCAGATTCTGAGGAATGGTCATTTAGCTGAAACTTTAGCTGCTTCTTAGTTCAACAGTATTTTGCTTCTGGATTTTTTAGTCACATTTAGTCACAATGGCCTTGCCAGTATTTATTGCCCTTCCTTGCCATTGAAGAGGTTAATAGGAGATCACTACAGTTCTTCTGTTCAAGATACTCTCATAGAGGTGTTGAAGATTTGGATCCAGCAATAATGAAGGACTGGCAAATACATTTCCAAGACAGGATAACATACATCTTAAAGGGGGGAGTGCAAGTGATGATGTTATTATACTCTGGCAACTTATTATCTTCTTGATGGAACAGGTTGTGGTTTGGGATGTGCTGTCAGAAAGCAAATACGGTACAGCCATGATACATTGGTTAAGGAGGGAATTAATATCTAGAATGGTATCGAGTCTCTTGAGTGCTTATGAGCATAACTTATCCAGAGTACTCCATCAGAATGCCCATGCCTTGTGGATGGTGGAAAGTCTTTGGGGCATCAGAAGGTAACGCTAGATATATAAAATGAACTATGACCATTTAACCTGAGACAAAAATGCATCACCCATCTAGATTGACTTGGTGGAGACCGAAAAATCTTGCCAAGAATCTCACTTATTGATTTTGATGGCAGACTGCAGAAAAAAAAACCTACGAAACTAGGGTATCTAACATGAGAATTATTTATTGTTTGCATCTTCAAAAGTGAATCATCTGTCTTTGAATTCAATTTTTCTGCTGCTTTCTTAAAAAGTGTTTTGTGAGGTCACTAAAATTCAAGTCATAATAACTACAATTAGACAAACAATCTTCAAACTCCCTCTGTGCAGAAAACCTGAGAACAACTACATTCTCTGCATCAGAGAGACCGGCCACAGATTGGGAGATCACTTTGCTGAGCACTTCCTCTCCGTCTGCAACAACACGACCTCCCAGTAGCCAACCATTCCAATTCTGAGTCACACTCCCAGACTTGCATGTTTGTTCCATGGCCTTATGCACTATTCCATCCTGACCACCTGCAGACTGGAGGAAGAACACCTTATTTTCTGTCTGGGCACTCTATAGCCAGGTGGCATTAACATTGACTTCTCTGCTTTCTGCTAAACCCGCTCGCCTTTTCTTTCCCCCTTTCTGTCTTTCCAGTTCTCCCCTTCCTTCCCGCTTACCCACCCAGCTATACCTCCTCCCCCTCATTGCTGCTGTCCCCTCCCCCTTTCTCCACCTATCATCTCCTGCCTTTGCCACCCTTTTGTTCGGACATCTGCCAGCATTTTCTCATACCTTGATGAAGGGCTCAAGCCCGAAACTTCAGTTATGTATTTTTACATTTGCTATATAAAGGACACGATTTGACCTGCTGAACTTCTCCAGCATTTTATGTTTTGACTTCAACCACAGTATATACAGATTTTCGTGATTTACAAATGATACCCAATGCCTGCTGCTGGGATGGGGAAACAGTTGCATTAGAGGTGAATACATAAACAGAAGATAGAACCACAGAGACACATCATGACACATGGCTCTGTCACAGATAGAATGGCTGTACAGGCTAGCAGACCAAATCTAGTGACAACTTTACAGAAGTGATTGAAGTAATGATGGAAATCCAAAAGTTGCATGCTACCTATATGTGACCATCTAATGGATCTTGAGGGTCCCATCAATGAAAAAGATATGACCTTCATACATGTGGTCTACGAGCTGACAGAGAAGCACAGCAACAATAAAGGGACGTTGACAGCAGAGGTTACCAATGAAACATATGCACCCTTCACGTGTCCAAAGACAGAGAGGAAAACAAGCCCATGCCCTTCCGCCACAATTCACTTTGATCTTGTCTAGATTCTGAGAAAACACTCAAAAATGGTATTAAGTAGCATTCGTAGGACACAAGCTCCCAAGACAACTGAACCAGGATGCCCCAGGAATGTTGATCCAAATACTTTATATAGCTCAGAAAATATTCCAATCCTTCTTGTAACCGATCTCGTCAATTCTTTCGAGAAGTGGCCAGTCGCCAATTGTCATTTCCTGGATGTTTTTTTCGACTCTAATGTTCTCTGCCAGAGTTTACAGGGAGTGGAAAAACACTGATGGTGACAGACAGCATCCTCCTTGCATGCAGCAGTATTTCCCTCGGATTATGACACATAATCATTTGCTGCTGCTACTGAATGACTCTGTATGGCAGCTATCAATTTGCCAGTATAAATTTATGCCAATATTTCACTTACTAAATCCATTCAATTCTACTGAGGGCTCTTTTTGCATCAAATGTACAGTTGGTCAATGGATAACTGATTGCGAATTGCAATATAGTTGAAATAAAGCACGAGTTCAGGATCTAAAGGCAGAAATTTTCCATAATTTGAGCAAAATGAGATCATAAATACTTCAACACTCACCACGATTTTCTTAATTTCCCTCTAAGGTTACAATTTTTCACTTAACCAGAGTTCCTTTCTAATGATTTTGTGAAACCACTGGGAAATTTACTTTGTTCAAGATTTATTATGATCATAGATAAAACCATCTGATGTGGTAAATGCGTGCTCAGTAGTGTGTTTTAAGAATAAATTGGATAGGTACATGGATGGGAGAGGCCTGATTATGGAATGGGAGCAGGAGAGTGGGACTAGGGAGCACAGATTAGAATGGCCGAATAGCCTGATTTCTGTGCTGTAGCATTATATGGAACACATGACAACTACAAGGTACAAGCTCACAATGCTGACATCACATGAAATTTGAGAGATAGCAGGATCTGCTCCTGTTGAGAGACATTGGACAAGTGGTCTGCAATAATGGCAAGCATGGTGCAGCAGTCACCTTACCTGTGATAGAGCTCCAGCAGATGACTAACATGGAAACAGTGAGTCATTGAAAAACTGGCCAGAGAGCTTGCATTTCACATCATGTTAAAACAGCACACAGGGAAAGGCAATTTCACTCTATAAGCTTGCTCCATGTTGGATTTAGATCGTGGTTTCCCATCTTTACCCTCAATCTCTTATCAAAAAAATACCAAACTCAGATCTAAAATTAATCCAACACAAATGCTTTCTATGGAGGAATTCCATCTCTAGATGTTGAAATGTTCTCAAAGGCTTGGTTTTAATTTTTAGTTAGTGACACCCAGCACTTGTCAGCCAGTGGAAATAGATATTCTATATCTGACAAATCAACTTCCTCCCTCTTCCCATGCACAAATCAAACACTGATCAAATCATCCTTTAACCTAAGTAGAACTCTATTTAGTGTAGTGTCTCTTTGAAATGTAACTATTAAATTTTTGATCAGAAATTATTCTATTTTATCTTTTGTGCATTGCTTCAAGACTCATCTACTCTTCCTGAGATATAAATGCACTTAACATGCTGAAGCTGTGATCATACAAGTTCTCTGTGGATCCTGGAATATCTTTGACACCCTTATATTCCAAATATAATATCTGTTTTTGATATTTCCCTGAACCCCACCCCCCACCCCCACACACATACACACCACAGAAGATCTCCACTGCTTCTAATTTTTCATTTAGAAATCACTCTTCTATGGATCTGAAGTGAATCACTGTCTTATCATTGACTCTAGTCTCTTTGTATTTCTTTTTCTAATGTTATGCTTCTATTTATTCTGCTTCCAGCACCTTTTTTTTAATCACCAGCAAACTTAAATAAGCTATTTTCTCTTTCTCAGTCATTTGCTAAGCATGGATGCAGCCCCCAACATAGATCCTTTCAGATTCACTGGTCACATTCCAACACCCCATCTCTTGCCACTCAGTCAAGTTCCTAGCCAGGTCAATAATTTGTCTTCAGTTTCATAAGTTCAACTTTTACTGACACCATTTCAGGAAAGATCTCATTAAGTGCCTTCAGTTATCTTAATAAATAACTTCTTGACATTTTTCTGTCCATTACTTTCAGCCAGCTCTTCAGCGCTTGACGTCCTGTTTTGCGGAAACTGCCAAAATGTTTGGCCTGGAAGTCAGCCTGAAGAAAACTGAGGTCCTCCATCAGCCAGCTCCCCACCATGACTACCAGCCCCCCCACATCTCCATCGGGCACACAAAACTCAAAACAGTCAACCAGTTTACCTATCTCGGCTGCACCATTTCATCGGATGCAAGGATCGACAACGAGATAGACAACAGACTCGCCAAGGCAAATAGCACCTTTGGAAGACTACACAAAAGAGTCTGGAAAAACAACCAACTGAAAAACCTCACAAAGATTAGCGTATACAGAGCCTTTGTCATACCCACACTCCTGTTCGGCTCCGAATCATGGGTCCTCTACTGGCATCACCTACGGCTCCTAGAACGCTTCCACCAGCGTTGTCTCCGCTCCATCCTCAACATTCATTGGAGCGACTTCATCCCTAACATCGAAGTACTCGAGATGGCAGAGGCCGACAGCATCGAATCCACGCTGCTGAAGATCCAACTGAGCTGGGTAGGTCACGTCTCCAGAATGGAGGACCATCGCCTTCCCAAGATCGTGTTCTATGGTGAGCTCTCCACTGGCCACCGAGACAGAGGTGCACCAAAGAAGAGGTACAAGGACTGCCTAAAGAAATCTCTTGGTGCTTGCCCCATTGACCACCGCCAGTGGGCTGATATCGCCTCAAACCGTGCATCTTGGCGCCTCACAGTTCGGTGGGCAGCAACCTCCTTTGAAGAAGACCGCAGAGCCCACCTCACTGACAAAAGACAAAGGAGGAAAAACCCAACACTCAACCCCAACCCACCAATTTTCCCTTGCAACCGCTGCAACCGTGTCTGCCTGTCCCGCATCGGACTTGTCAGCCACAAACGAGCCTGCAGCTGACGTGGACATTACCCCTCCATAAATCTTCGTCCGCGAAGCCAAGGCAAACAAAAACTTTAAAAAAACATCAAGCATACCTTAACCTATACAAAACCACACCGACTTTCTCTGCTCATCAGCCTCAAGTTGTCAAAATTTTCAGGCATTTTGCCCTTAATTATAGGTTTGTAATATTTCAAGAAAAGTTGGTTGACTTGGCTCTTCATCCCTTGCCTCAGTCTGTCACCAAATAGGATAAATAATACACTATTTACAGTCTAAAAAATAATACTTCACTAATCAAAAAAAAATTGAAAAGTCATAATTAAGCCACTTAACAATTTGGCTCTGGTCCTGGACACTACAGAATTTCGGTCTTCTTTAGAACTTTAGAATCAATATTTTCTTAAGAACTCTGATTGGCTCATGTTGATTTTGATCTTAGCCCTAACTTTAAATTCTTTGAGACATAGGTAGGCACTCAGATTGAGAAAACAACACGGAATGCCATAACAAGCTAGAATAACATTAAATATGGGGCATTGCCCGAGGAGCAATATTTAAATAGGAAATATATATATTTTCTGCTTAGATTTACAATAATGTGATCAGAGAAATGGTAGATGGAGTTTAATCTAGAAAAGCTTGAAGTGTTACATTTTGGTGGGATTAAATGCAAGATTAAAGTATTGCATAAATGGAAGGATCCTTAGGCACACTGATATACTGAGGGATCTTGAGAGATACAAATCCATAGCTCCTGAAAGTAGCAACACAAAAATTATGTGGTAAATAAGGCATGCTTGCCTTCAATGGACACAGCATTGAGTATAAACATTGGGAAGTCATGTTGTAGCTGTTTAAAACTTTAGTTAGGCCACATTTAGAATATTGTGTTTAATTTTGGCTGCCACACACACAGAAGGATGTGGAGCTTTGGCAAGAATATAGAATAAAGTTCCTAATCATCCCCTTGACATTAACTCCTGTTACTGCAGGAGATGCTCCACTTATGCCCACAATGTCTTCCCTCACCTCAATTTGGGGCACCTTCCATGTGAAGTAACATTTCACTTGTGAATCTGCAGAGGACATCAACTCCATCTGGTGCTTCTGTTGTGGTCTCCTCTACGTCAAAGAGACTGAGTGCAGACTAGGAAATTACTTTGTTGAGCACCTTGGCTCTGTCTGCCACAATAGCATGGATCTCCCAGTGGCCACTCATTTCAATTCCCCATCCCATTCCCTTTCTGAAATGTCTGTCCATGGTCTCATACACTACCAAACTGAGACCACCCATACTGGAGGAACAACATCTCATCTTCTGTCTGCGCACCCTCCAAATCAGATGGCATTAACATTGACCTCTCCAGTTTCTGTTAAACTCCCTCTCCCACTCCTTATTCTCCCTGTCACCTTTCCCCCATCACCTTTCACCCGGCTCTGTCTCTCTCGCTCTTTCCCCTTTTCCCTTGGTCTCCTTTCACAGAGCCAAAATCAATTCTCACCTCTCCTTTTATCATATACAATTAACATCTTTTGTTGGTCTGGACTACTCCCCTGGCTAGTCCTCAGTCTTTATTCTTACACTTTCCTGTTCTTTCTTATTCCTTGAAGGAGGGCTCAGGCCTGAAATGCCAGTAATATATTTTGACTTCCTATGGACGCTGCGAGACCAGCTGAGTTCCTCCAGCATTTCTGTGTGTTTTTACTACAATCACAGCATCTGCAGACTCTCATGTTTCACTCTTACCAGAACAGTGCCTGATTGGAGCGTGTTAAATATAAAAGGAGAGGTTGGACAAACTTGGATTGTTTTTGGTGGAGTGGATCGATGGAATAGATAGTCAAAAGTCTTTTTCATCTTCATCAGGGTAAAAAGATAAAAAAAATTACAAGGCATCAGTCTAGGATGAGATAGGAAGCATTGAAAAAGATTTGAGGCAGGGTGTTTTTTGTTTACACAATAGTAGGGGCCTTAAATGCTGTAAGGTGAGATAGTAGAAGTAAATACATAACTGTGATATTTGAGAAGCAATCAGATAGATACATGAACAGGCTGGGACTAAAGGCATATGGATCATGTCCAGATGGGATTAGCTAGATTGACATCATGGTTGTGGGATACAAGGTGGGATAAAGGGGCTGTTTCTGTGTTGTAGATTTTCTGTTGTAAAGATTTTCTGCTGACTATAAACCAACTTTGCACACCTTTACATTGCAGAAGTGCTCGTGCACAGATGTGTTGGAGTGTGTCCTTGGTTGGTCCAGTCAAAAGGACCAAGTAAATATTGTGTCACTTGCTGTAAAACAACAAATTTCAGATTGATGATGAGACCCCAGGCAGCTGAGGATGGTAAATCAGAGCAGGAGAAACTCTGGAGTTGTATACAGTACTTCCAAAATTTACCTCACAAGTGCTGGTGAAAGATTTAAAATGCTTCATTTGAGACAGTTCGCCTTAGTACAAGAAACCCAAGAACAAAATGAGGAAGCATGAGAATTTGAACACTTAATAATACAAGTCGTACAGATTTCGAAGTGTCCACACATATATAATATGATGAGCATCAAGTGTGTTTAGAAATAGATTCTACATCAACACCATTTGTTGAGAAGCAAGTTCAACTCAAGCAGTACTGATGCAATTGCAAAAGTTGTGGCTATGGAGCAGTCAGGGACCTTACCCTATAAACGACCCACCTCCAAAAGCCCAAATCCTCGACACAAGGCATAAGTCCAGGATGTGATGAAATACTCCGTTGCCTGGTTGAATTCAGCGTCAACAAATTGCCAAGAGGCTTCAGACCAGCCACTGCAGAGCTGTCTGCTTGATCGGTGCCTATCCTAAACATTTATTACATTTATTCCCTCCCCCATCAATGCAGTGACTGTGGTGTAAACAATCAACAAAATATTCTGCAATTACTCTCCTTAGTGATTCTGACAGCACCTCCCAAACCTAAAAGCTCCACTCTCAAGAAATGCATGCGAACACCATCAACCGTAGGTTCCCAGAATTTCAAGTTGGAAGGGTATTGCTGGGTCCAAGTCTTGGAAAGCCTTCCACAACAAGACTGTAGGAAGGCCATAACTAGGGGGATTGTAAAGGTTCAAGGTAGCAATTAAATGCCACTTTCTTATGAGCAAATGGGATGGGATATAATTGTTGTCTAAAAAATGGCACCAGATAGGTAAAAAGAAATAACTGGGGGGCAATAAAACATCTTAGGTCACTAGAGGAACTCAGCAGTCAAGCAGCCTCAATGGAAGAAAAAGAATGGCCAATGTTTTGAGCTGAAACTCTATCAATCCATGATTCTGGTTCGGATCTGGGGATCAAACATAATTCCAAAATGTTAAATGACACAAGTGGGATTTGTTCAATATCTCAGGGTGTAAGTGAATTACCTTTGTATGGCTTTAAAAAATAGAGGCCCCTGAGTCAAATATTGCATTCATTATATGCCAGCGAATGAAGCATCAGTTAAAATTTAAAACGGAGGAAATTACTCATATTGTGACTGAGATGAATTGTTTCAATTAAGTTCCATCAGAGGCCCCTTGCTTACTGGCATACATAATATGCAAAAGTTAGAATAAGAATTGTCCTTGTAGATTCACTCACAAAAAAAACAGCATTCACCATCACAATTGTCAAATGCACAAGGTGACAGCTGCTCTCCTGTGTCTTGAACCTCCAGCTGAAAACCAACCTTGGCAAGCCTTGTCCAGCTGTCATTGGTGTGGTTAATGTGCGTTTTCCTTTCTGAACAGTGCTTCTATGGATAATAGGAAGCTGTAAACTTAGTTTAACCCTGTTCGTGTCAAAATGAACCCGGGTCAATGTGAGGTGCGCCAATAAATACTAAATCAGCAACTTTAAAAAAAAAATGCTTTCTGAACACTTTACCATAAAAAGGTTTTTCCAAAGATCTCTACAATGGCAGTCTCAACAACAATTCTGGCTTTAAATTAAGAGAGAAAACACAATTGTGGAAGATTCCAATGTTCTGAATGAAACTTAGAGCTAGAACTCGATACAAGTTTATGATTTTGCTCTGAATACCAATCAGTGCGATTTTTTAGTGCTCGCAGAGCTAATGTTTTAATTCCTCTTATTTATATTCAAAGTATATTTATTTATTTTTTTCATTTCAGTTAAATTCATTGTCTAGACAAATTCTATCTAACCTTTCAATGAATCCTTCTGTCTTATCACAAATTGAACCAATGAAGGGATAAATCTTAAGTTGGCAACACCTGTTTTCTGAATACTACAATAATTTTTTTTGTGAAGCCTGACAACAGCAGCCACAGGATGTATTGTCCCTTGGGTGAGTCAAGCCCAGATGTCAGATTAATGCCTTATACATTGATATTGTAACATCCTCTAAAGAGTGAGGGAAATTACATTAGGTAAGCTTTAAAATAGTAAGGTGAGTAAATTTCCACCTTCCTCCACCCCTCCACATTCCGATCAGTTGGACACTGACAATATTTCATACTTTTGTGGCTAGCAGTGTACATGGGGGCAAGATGGGAAAGAATTACTTCAAGGACATGTCTGTAGTGAATCAGAATCAGGATTTAATGTCATGAACAAGTCATGAAATTCAGTGTTTTGTGGCAGCGTCACAGTGCAAACGTACATATTAGAACCATCTTCCAACATGACTATAAAAAAATAAAAATAATAATGCATGAAAAGTAAGGCAGTGTCTTTGCTTCATTGATTATTTGAGAATCTGATGACAGCGGGGAAGAAGCTGTCCTTGTGCCATTGAGCGCTCATCTTTAGGCTCCCGAACCTTTTTCCTAATGGTAGCAGAGTGAAGAGGGTGTAGCCTGTGTGGTGGTGGGTCTTTGAAGATGAGGCTGCTTTTTTAAGACACCGCCTCATTGATGGAGCGAACTTTGGTGCCTATGATATCTCTGGAGATTATTCTTGCTCTGAGAGTTGGTGCCTCTATACCAACCTGCCAGAATGCTCTCCATGGTACGAGAGTCTTTAGTGACGTACTGAATCTACTCACACACCTCACACAGTATAGCCACTGGCAAGCCTTCTTTGTGATTGCATCAACATGGAGGCTCCAGGACAGATCCTCGGAGATGCTGACACCCAGGAATTTGATGTTCTTGACCCTCTCCACTACCGAGGCCTCGATGAGGACTGAGTCGTGTTCCCCTGACTTTCTCCTGAAGTCCATAATCATCTCCTTGGTTTTGATGACATTGAGCACAAGGTTATTGTCATTACACCATTCAATGAGCTGATCTCTCTCCCTCCTGTACACTTTCTCATTGCCATTTGTGATTCTGTCAACAACTGTGGTGTCATTGGTGAACTTTTAGATAGCATTGGAATTGTACCTAACCACATAGCCACGGGTGTATAATGAGTAGAGCAGTGGACTAAGCATACGTCCTTGGGGTGCGCCTATGTTGATAATCAGTGAGGAGGAGCCATTGTTTCCAATTCGTACTGACTGTGGTCTTCCAATGAGAAAGTCAAGGATCCAGTTGCAGAGGCAATTACAGAGGCCTAGAGTTTGTAGCTTCTTGACTAGCACTGAGGGAATAATGGTATTGAAGGCCGAGCTGTAATCTATGAAGAGCAGCTGAATCTATGAATTGCTGTGTTTGAGGTGATCCAGTGCTGAGTGGAGAGCCAGTGTAGAGCGATTGAGACAATAGGCGAATTGCGGTGGGGACAGATCTTTGTTTAGGTACATGTTAATTCTGGCCATGACCAGCCTCTTGAAACATTTCATTGCAGCAGAGGTTAGTGCTGCTGGGCTGTAGTGAAGTCTGATGTTTGAAGCACTGTTGTTCTTTTAAAATTGGGAAGTTGTTCATTGCTGCAATCAGCAGGAATGGGTTAGGGTTTAAATAATTAATGTTCTAAGTTGGATAGTCTATGTAAAAAGATGGCTGCACCAATGTATTTTGGCTGCCTGTCATCATTTACACAGTAACCAATTTATTCCCAATTGTACGTTCAGCACTTTGGATCAAAGTGTGTTGTGTTAAATGTGCTATATAAATAAATGACTACTACTACTTGGGTACCAGGATGCCTGTTAAATTTATCTCTCCAAAAGTGGTCAAAATTATATTAATTTCCTGATTATCTGTGTTTCTAAGTTGGTGGGTTAGCTTAGCTGGAGATCATTGATGATATTTCTTTTCCCAGAGTTCCCAACTTGATTCTTGCCCATGATGCCACAAGTTTGTTCTGGAGGAGTCATCTATATGTCAGGCCTGGAAGAGATTTGAAGTTGTCAGGTGAAATATCAGGTATTCCACATGCCTAAGTGCTACGGCATCTTTTGCATAAAACAAGTTATTTTAAAGAAGAAAATGCTAGAGTTTAGAGAGTTTTTGGAGACAAAACACTGGAAACTACACAATGATCTTAATTCAAATAAATAAATGTTAATCAAACAGCAACTTAATTATTTGAATTATGGCATTAATAAATCAAAGAGTGTACAATAAATAATACCATAAATTTTATGATCTAATTTATGCCCTTCATTAGTATTCTTTGTTTAACATTTTATGTTTATTGATAAATGAAGATACATTTAAATAATTCAAACAAAACATTAGCTGCAAGCAAGGTATTAATAATTGATGGCAGCTGGAAGGTTTTTCACTTTGGGAATAGATAATATTAGCCTAATGTGGATCTGTAGAAATAGAGGAAATGTAATGGATCTGGTTGCTTTAACTGATGATGGTTATTGTGGTCTAAATCCTGCTACAAAGGCAAAAGCAGGATGTATCTGCAACATGCAATAGATTTTGTGAAAGGAAGCTGACAAAGCAGATTGTGGTTTCATACTCCAGATTTACACGGAGCAGCAAGGTTCCAATACCCAAGACAGGATCTCTCAACATTCTCCAAGCACTGGGACCAGCGGCAATAACATGATGAGGAAATAAAGATTAAATATTTTTAAAATATCATGAAGCCATTTGATTTGGACCTCAGTCTTAATAAAGGAGCATCCTTTAAGCCTTTTCATTAAAGCAAAGTAACTTTTTTCAAGTGCACTGGAGTTTTTATTAATGGAGCATGCATGAAAAATACAGCAGTTTGAAACTCTGTTATTAAAAAAAAAATTAACAGAGGATGGACCACAACTCATACTCTCTGTCTGGGTGGCTTTAATGATTCTGGTAAACCTGTTTAATACTTTATGACTTAAGCACTGGTGCGTCTGGAGTGAGCAGTTATGCATTTAAATGTGTACAAGATAAAAGTCTGCAGAACAAAGGACTCTTTTCTCCTCCAGTACGCTTTCCACATTCTGCAATAAACCAAAGCACTGCTTTTACATTTTCATGAAGAGCTTCATTCTGTCGCTAATTCAATTTATTGTCTCTAACTCAAAATGCATTTGCAGCAATGTTCTTTTTACAAATACCACAATGCCAGACTAAACCAAAATGTTACAACAGGCACAAAAGTAAGGAGATGGTAAAAGGAATGCCAGCTGATTTGCCATAAAAAAAAAGGTTTATTCCATCTTGGAGACTTTGTTCAGAGCTAAATAAAAGGATAGTGTCAGCAGAATGGTTAAATAATGTCAGACCAGTGTTGTAACATTACAGTGTAACTGCTCTGGGCTAGGGATCATCTTTCCTCCAGATATAATGCAAAAATACCTCCTGAGGGAAGATACATTCAAAATTCAATGTCACTGCTTCATAATGTACAAAGCAATGTAAGAAGAATATAGATTATTTATGGAATTTTCTCAATTGCAATATACAAGTATAACACTTGTATATGATGAGAACTGAAAAGTAATTTTGTGTTTGAGTATTTGTGGGCATATGTTCTACACCTTGTGGAAAGAGGAAGTACTGAATATTTACCATGTTAGTACTTTCTATATTGCTTTATTTATTGAGATGAGGATTTGATGGCTCAGTTGCAATCTTTCTGAAACAGCTTTTCCCCTTTATAATTCATCAAGGGAGTAGAAATGACCATTTTGAAAACAGCTTACAGTAAAATCATCCTTCATAATCTCTATTAGTTCTTGACTGTAATTCTGCAATTTATACTGGAACTAAAAAAATATTCTGTACTGCGTAATTGTAACAATATGCACCGCAACAAAATAAACTTTAGTTGACTATAAATTACAGCAATTTCATAATGTTGATTGGACCATAAAGAAATATTTTAGCTCTTGGATTGTTTGATACTTCTACTTAATACAAAGTATCAGAATTGTATCAATAGCCACCCTTGTAAAATTCTGTATTTTTTTCCCCGAACGCATTAGGAATCTAAAAAGGCACTCCCTGCATGGTACTCCACGGAAAAAAGTGGAGTTTTCTCCATCATATCATCTTACTTTTAATATAAGATATGTTTCAGTGTATCACATCAAGTTAAATTTATTGTCATCTGATTGAACAAGTACAACTTGATGAAACAGTGTTCTCCAGCCCTCAGTGCAAAACATGCAGACACACAACCAGACATAACACACATACAATACATATGCAGGACAAGTATTCATATCTACAAATAAATCAATAAATATTGTTTTCTGAATATGGGAGTCTCTGATGTTAGTGTGAGCAATTCCTCTGGTCGCTCAGCGACCAAAGAAGCTGTTACTCTGCCTGGTGATGCTGGCTCTGATCCTCCTGTATCTCTTTCCCGACAAGACCAGCTGAAAAATGTTGTCCACTGGGTGGAAAGGGGCCTCATTGATTTTGTGTGCCCTCTAAGAGACAACAATCACAATAGGTCACCTCAATGTGAGGGTGGGAGACTTCAGTGATACTCTCTACCACTCCTATGGACTTGTAGATTGATCTCCGATCTGTTTCTCTGCAGAAACCGTACCACACTATGAAGCAACCGGCCAAGACACTGTCGATAGAGCTCCTAAAGAAGGTTGACAGAATGGTGGCCAGTTGCCTTGACTGCTTTACTCTTCTCATGAATTGCAGTCCCTGTTGTGCCTTTGTAACAAGTGAGGAGATGTTGTGTATCCACAGTAGGTCACTGGTTAAGTGAACTCCAAGGAACTTGGTGCTCTCCATTCTCTCCATGACAGAATTGTTGATATGTAGTGGAGGTGGTCATTCCTGGTCCTCCTGAAGTTCACAATCATCACCTTCATCTTGTCCATGTTGAGACTTAGTTGTTACTCTTGCACCATATCAGGAGATTTTCCACCTCTTCTCTGTAGTGTAACGCATTGATGTTACTGATGAGGCCAACAATTGTTGTGTCATCTGAAAACTTGGCACTGTTGGAGCTGGATCTGGCGATGTAGTTGTGGGTCAGTAGTGAGAACAGTAGTGGGCTGAGCACAGAGCCCTGAGGTGCAGCAGTGCTCAGTGGGATGGTGCTCGACCTTCTGCTATCGAACCAGACAGACTGTGGTGTTTCTGTTAGAAAGTCCAGAATCCAGTTACAGAGAGGGGTGTTGAGTCCCAGCGATGACAGCTTCTCCACCAGCTTTGGGGAACGATCGCATTAAACACTGAGCTGAAGTCGATGAACAGCAACTTGGCACATAAGGTGTTTTTCTCCAGATGGGTCAGGATGGAATGAAGGGATTAGGCTATAGCATTGTCTGCGGAACAGTTTCTATGTTGTATGTTAATGATTTGGATTATGGAATGAATGGCTTTGTGGTCAAGTTTGCAGATGATGATATAAAGGTAGGTGGGAGCAGGTAGAGTAAAGGAAACAGACAGAATAGTAGAATGGGTAGAGAAGTGCCAAATAAAATACGATGTCAGGAAGTGTTTTAAAAGGGGAGAAAATTGAAAATATCCAGATGCAAAGGGATCTGGGAGTTCATGTGCCGGATATCCTGAAGGTAAACTTGCATGTTGAGGAGGTGGTGAAGAAAGCAAATTCCACGCTGACATTCATTTCGAGAGGAATGGAATATAAGAGCAGGGTTGAGATGTTAAGGTTTATAAGGCACTGGTGAAACCTAACAGAGTATTGTGAGCAGTTTTGGGCTTCTCAGTTAAAAAAAGATGTGCTGAATTTGGAGTGGGTTCAAAGGAGTTTCACTAGGATGATTTCAGGTATTAAAGGAGTATCAAAAGAGCTCTGGCCCTGTATTTGTTGGAATTTAGGAGAATGAGGGGGGAATTTCATTGAACATTTTGAATGTTGAAAGGCATGGTCAGAGTAGATGTAGAAAGGTTGTTTCCCATGGTGGGAGAATGTAGGACAAGAGGACACTTCAGGATTGAAGGGCGTTCTCTCAGAACAGAAATGCATTAAAAATTCTTTAGCTAGGTGGTTGTGGAGGCCAGGTCATTGGGTGTATTTAAGACAGAGATCCTTAGGTTCTTGATAGCCAAGGTATCAAAGGTCATGGGAGAAGGCTGGGCAGTGGGGCTGAGTGGGGAAATGGATCAGCTCATGATTAAATGGCAGGGCAGACTCGATGGGCTGAATAGCCCTGTTTCTGCTCCTATGTCTTATGGTACAAAGTCAAAATATTAGCCATGTTTGTCAGGAATGGCAAAACATATTCAGGGGATCAATCCTTCTCTTCCCCTTTCTAATTCCTCTATTACATTCTTGCATTCTGAACGAAAATCCAGAAAACTAATTAGTCTGGTTTATTACATGGTTATCAGATGATAAATTGCACTGGGCAGAGTGAATAGACTGATGGAGTTTTCTCTGTAAACTTTGTTTTAATGTTTGTAATGTGTGTTTAGGTTTAATTCTCTGTCAAAGTTCAAATTCACACATGCTAAATATAACAAGTAACAAATGGCTCAATGAATAGCTAATAAGATTCCTGGAGAGACTGAGGTTAAACCCTTGATGGTCATAGCTGAGAAGACGACATGAGCATTCTGATTTGCAAAAATTATCTTCCAAAGGAAAAGCAATAATTTCTAAGTGTTAAAATTTCTCATCATCGAATGCTCCCATCCTGGATGTCGAGAGCCACTATGCAGTGAAAACCTCAGGAGGGCTGTCCCCAAATATTGGAAAAAAATCTAAGTTTTTTTTTAATTTTTTATTTTTCACACCATAAATCACATTAGCCATGATATACACTTTTTCTTTTTCACACATATACAGTGACTTTTTCTCCCCCCCCTCCCTCCTCCCAAGCCACCCCCCCACCCCCCCCCCCATCCATTTTAGGTATACAATCTAGGTTGCATTAAGCCAGTCAGACAATGTTGTCATTCAACAAAAATACACCAGAAATTCTAGAGTCCATTCTTTTCTTTCCTTCTCCTTCCATCAACTTAGGTAATGTTTGTCCCCGGTAGGTTTTCGCTATTGTATTTAATGTAAGGCTCCCATACTTGTTCGAATATTTCAATATCATTTCTTAAACTATATGTTATTTTTTCTAATGGAATACATTTATTCATTTCTATATACCATAGTTGTATTTTCAAATTATCTGATAGATGTTTTCGATGTAAAAAAGAAATGGGAACAACAATTCATGCAATCTGGACATGTGAGAGAGTAGAAAAATTTTGGGATGATCTCAATCAGATATTAAATAAAATAACAGAAAACAATATACCAAAGAATCCAGAGATCTTTCTCCTAAGTAACATAACAAACAAAGAATTTGGAATTGATTTGGAGGATGCACAAAAAAGATTTGTTAAGATAGCCCTAGCCGTAGCAAAAAAATGTATTATGTCAAAAAATCTAAGTTTTGAAGTAAAACACAAAAATCTGTAGACACCATGGTTGACGTTAAAAACACAAAATGCTGGAGAAACTCAGCAGGTCAAACAGTGTCCTTTATATAGAAAAAGTAAAAATACATAACCAACATTTTGAGTTTGAGCCCTTTATCAACTTTTGGGTCTTCAAGCAAATAGCCATTCACCGTCAAAGTCGACAGATGAAAAAATAGATTCTTGATTGATTTCTCGAGAAGTGATCAAAGCTGCTAAAAACATATTCCAGAAAAGGAAAAGTGTCATGATGGATGGGACAGGAAGCACAATGGAAAAAAACAATAAGAATTAAAAATTAAATTGATTATTCAGTAGACAGATTTTCCATCGCGTTCCAAGTGCATCTCTAAATATACTGGCAGAATGCAATTCCAATAGAAATTAATTTTCAAAATTATCCAAGTATAAAATGTGGCAGCAATGAACTTGAGTTGAAACCTCTGTTCTTCTGTATTTGGTGGACATGAACATAGAACAGCACTGAACAGGCCCTTTAGCCTATGTGTCGATGCCAAACATGATGTCCAAATCTAACAAAAACTCTGCTGCTTGCACTGGATAGATATGCCTCCATCCCCTTCATATTGACGTGTCTATCTAGAAACCTTTTAATTATCACTGCTAAATTTGCTTCCACCACTCCTCCTGGCAGCCCTTTCCAGCACCGACCATGCACTGAGTAAAATATTTGATCCATACAAACCACTTATAACTTCCTCCCGCTCCCCTGCCCTTTAGAGTGAAAAGATTCTGATAGCCAATGCCTTTCATGAGTTTATAATTCTCCATCAGGTCTCCCCTCGGCCTGCTCTATGCCAAAGAAAACATCTCAGGTTTGTCCAATCTCTCCCCATAACTCATCCCTCTTATCCAGGCAATAACTTGGTAAATCTCTTCTGTGCCTTTTACAAATCCTCCACATCCTTCCTACAATGAGGCTACCAGAATTGCACACCATATTCCAAGTGCAGCTTAACCATGATTTTGTTTTATTGCTACACACAACTTCCTCACTTTTATACTGAATGCCCTGTCCAATGAAATCAAACATTCCATATGCCTTCTTGACCACCCTAATGGTGTGACCTCAATATCCTTCTGTACATCAATGTGTTTAAGAGTCCAACCATTAACTGTACACATTACCCTTATATTTGGCCTCACACTTGTCCAGATTAACCTCCATATTTGTAGATTATTTATATCCTGTTGTGTTCTTTGATAGTCCACAACTTAACCAATCTTTGTATCATCTGCAAACTGATTCACTCAGCCTTCTACTTTTTCTTCAAGTAATTTCCATACAGTATATGACCCACAACAGGAGTCCCAATGCTGAACCTTGTGAAATACCACTGGTCACAAGCCTCCATCTGAGTAACACCCTTGCATCATTCCCCTCTGTCTTCTGTGACCAGCTAATTTTGTATCCAAACACCAACTCACCATGTATCCCATGCATTTGTACTTTCTGAATGAGATTCCGATAATTGATTGATTTTAAGCCAGTAGACAAGATTAAGTTCGAGACAACATTGCAAAATTCAGGTGGGAAAGAACATAATAAATGCTTCAGATTGAATTTGAGATGTTTGACACAGGAGGCAGATGGCAACTTCGGGTTACATCCTTTTTTCTAAAAAAAAGTTATTTACATTTAAAATTATATTTAAATTTAAATCAATTTCTCTTTATCAGGCATGTCAATTTGCATTAGCAATGGTGAATGATCACACAAAAATCTAGCTTTATATTCCACCTGAAGTACTCTGCCTTAAAGCTGTGCTGAAAATCTAGATTATGAATCATGTCTATTTGGATAAAAGGAATAATCCATGTCTGTAGGATGTACCCTTCGCCATATATCTATTAAGTTTAGATCTTACATTAAAGTCAAAGTTGTCTTAGCTGCTCTGCTTCTAGTTACTCCTCTTGTAGACTTGTCTGGTAATGGGTCTAGACAAAAATTGAAATCCCCTCCTACCAATACATTTTCATGAGAATTTGCAAAGTTCAGAAAAGTTTCCTGAATAAACATTACATAATCTACATGGGGAGCATATATATTTTTAAAAGTCCATAGTTCAGAGAATATTTGACAATGGACCATTACAAATCTGCCTACTGAGAAATTGATTTATAGATGGAGGTTAAATAGTATGCTTCTAAAAAGGTCAGACTTCTGTGCTTTTGTAAGAGAGCAAATTCAATTATTCTGTGACCTGAACTTAAACTCAGTAAATGATATGTTTGTGATTTGGGATGGATTGAACACTTATTTAAGAGGACAAATAATAAGTTGTATTTCTAAAATAAAGAATATATGAGAGAAATGGATCGATTAGAACAAGAAATAACAGATATGGAAAAAGATTTGCAAATAAGAAGGTTGGAGGATAGATGGTGATACACGAACTAAACAAAGATATTATGAATTAGGTGAAAGGTCACACAACGTATTAGCATGGCCATTGAAGACAGAACAAATGTCCAGAACTATAAATCCCATTCAGAAGGATTCCAAGATTATCAGTTATAAACCTCAGGATATAAACGAATCATTTAAAAGCTTTTATTTAAAGTTGTATAGTTCAGAATCTTTAAAAGACAAAAATAAAATTGACAGATACTTATCTCAAATAAATTATCTTTGGATGAATAGAGCTAAATTCCCCCATTGACAAGTTAGAAATTAAAGAAGCGATGAGAACATTGCAAAGTAATAAGGCCATGGGGAAAGATGGCTTTCCTGCTGAATTCTATAAGGAATTTAAAGACCTATTGCTTCCCTTATTTATGGATATGATCCAATAAGCATCGGTAACACATACTTTACCTGAATCTTTTTCAATTGCAGTGATTATGGTAATACAAAAAAAAGGTCCTATAAAGCCTGCTTCATACCGACCAATATCTTTATTGAATGCAGACTACGAAATTGTCACAAAAGTCTTGGCTAATAGAATAAATAAATTATTATCAAAGTTAATAAATGCCAATTAAATAGGTTTTGTTAAAAAGAGATTAGCTGCAGATAATGTGGTGAGTTTGTTGAGTATTATCCATTTAGCGCAAAAAAAAAGGGAGATTTAACTGTGGCTGTACCATTAGGTGCAGAAAAGGCACTTGACAGATTGGAATAGGTCTTTTTATTTAAGGTGCTAGAAGAATTTGGACTTGGACAATCTATTATTAACTGGATTAAGGCATTGTACACTAGCCCAAAGGCTAAAGTAGTAACCAATGGGTAAATTTCTGCTCCGTTTCACTAGTAGAAAAGGATGTCCTTTGTCTCCAGCATTATTTGTGTTAGCAATTGAACCTCTTGCAGAGATAATTAGGCGAGATGTTTCCATTAAGGGGTTCAGATTTTGTCATAAACAACATAAAATTAGTTTGTTTGCAGATGACATATTTATTTATTTAACTGAGCTGAATCATCCTTAAGGCAATTACATCTTAGGCTGAAAGAATATAGACAAGTTTCAGGATATAAAATAAATTGAGATAAAAGTGAAGATATGCCCTTTATCAAAGGAGACTATATACAATGTCAAACAAATACACAATTTAAATGGATGACAAATAGGATTAAGTACCTGGGAGTTAGGACAGATGATAATTTGAAGAATTTATATGAATTGAATTTTTTAATTTTGCTTCATAAAGTCGAGGAATATTTGAAAAAAAATGGACGACATTACCTATTACTTTAATAGGAAGAGTCAACTGAATAAAGATGAATATTTTTCCAAGAATTCAATATCTTTTTCAGACATTACCTATTTTAATACCTCAGAATTTTTTTAAAATAATTTAATAAATGGGTGAGGAAATTTTTAAGGAAAGATAAAATGTCTCAAATATCTATGCAGAAATCAATGTGGAGATATAAAATGGGGGATCACAACTTCCAAACTTTAACAATTATTATACGGCAGCTCAAATGCGATTTATTGCATCCTTTTTCGAGGGAGAGACCACACCAGCATGGGTGAACATAGAATTAGGAAAAATTGGAGAAAAATCAGCTGCTGCTTTTATCTATAAATATATGACAGGAATTAAAGATACATTTTCATCAAAGCATTTAATAGATATTTGGAGTAAGATAGATGGGGAAATTGGAACAAAAGGAGGTATATCACTTAAAACCCCTTTGTTCCAGAATAGTTTGATACCTTTCTCGAGAGACAAACGGTTTTCGAAATTATGGTTTGATAAAGAAATTAGAGTCATTGAAGATTGTTATGAACAAGGACGGTTAATGTCTTGAGGGATAAATATGGAATATCTAGAAAAACATTTTTTTTCAAATAAAAGATTTTTTAAGAGATAAACTAGGATTAGAGAGATTATTGCCCCTTTGTAGTGAAGCAACTGTATGGAGATTTACTTCTGCAATGTATCTTTTGTTGCAAAGAGCAACTTCTAAACCCAGGCTTTTTAAATCTAAACAAAAATGGGAACAGGATTTGAATATTATAATAGATGAACACACACAGATGGATTGTGTGGAGATTGTAAGACTAATGCAATCAATGTACAATATACCTCACTGACAAAAGGCAAAGGAGGAAAAACCTAACACCCAACCCCAACCAACCAATTTTCCCCTGCAGCCGCTGCAACCGTGTCTGCCTGTCCCGCATTGGACTTGTCAGCCACAAACGAGCCTGCAGCTGACGTGGACTTTTACCCCCTCCATAAATCTTCGTCCGCGAAGCCAAGCCAAAGAAGATTAGTACAATATAATTTAATGCATCAATTATATATCACGCCAGATAAATTACATAAAATAAAACCAGCTGGGTGGACTAAGAAAAGCTCAAGCGTACAGGAGGGAGATAGATCAGCTCGTTGAATGGTGTAACAACAACAACCTTCCACTCAATGTTAGCAAAACCAAGGAGATGATTGTGGTCTTCAGGAGGAAGTCAGGGGAACACGACTCATTCCTCATCGAGGGCTCAGTAGTGGAGATGGTCAAGAACATCAAATTCCTGGGTGTCAACATTTCCAAGGATCTGTGCTAGAGCCTCCATGTTGATGCAATTACAAAGAAGGCTCGCCAGCAGCTATACTTTGTGAGGTGTCTGAGAAGATTTGGTATGTCACTGAAGACTCTTGTAAACTTCTACAGGTTTATTCTGGAGAGCATTTGGCTGGTTGCATCACTGCCTAGTATGGAGGCGCCAACTCTCAGATCAAGAATACATGCGTGGGAAGATGGCGTAGAGTCTCGACGTGCAATCTCGACCTCTCTGGCCGGACTTTTAAGAACCCATTTTTAACCCTTTGTTTTCAAGTTTAAACTTTTTAAATTTTAGTCTAAAGTATTAAGGAACTGTTATGGCCATTAATGGTAAAAAGATCAAACCTCAAGTGCAGAAGAAATTACATTTTTGGAGTGTTGAAGATTTAGGGCCTAAACAGCCTGCTACAGCCTCAGGTTTAATTTCTTCCGTGCCTAAACCACAGAGATTGCCTGTGGGAGCTGAAAAAAAATGACTACTACTCACCAAGAGAAGGACATCGCTGGAATTACCCATTCTCAGGAGGAAGGTGCATGTGCCCATGAAGTGGATCCTGATTTTGGCAGCCTGCTGACTTTAACGGAGGGAGCAGACAAGAAGACGACTCCATTGCTTGAAATGCCTCAGGAAGTATTCCAACCTGAATATCTTGTGAGTTTTTGAAACAACAGCGAGTTGCAGGGGGAGACCACCATCGACCCCCTGAAGAAGTCGAGGTGCCGTCGTTGGGAGCCCAGACCTGCAGTAAAACTGTTAAACTGCCTGTTGTTGAGATGCAGCAGGAGCTGCAGTTACCTGGTTCGGCCACTACGTTAGAGAAAGCAGGGCTGAGCTTTTCTGAATTACAATGTAAACAGTTAAATGCTATCATCCAGCCTATGCTAAATGAAATGACTCAAAGGATAAGTTTAGAACTGAATACAGTTAAAATATGTGTGGAAGCATCTTGTGAAGATTTTTTAAAATTTCAGTCTGCTTTTTTGGAATGTCAACAACAAGTGGCTTCTAATACAGAAAAAAGTGTTGGAGGTGGAAAAATCTGTTAAAAAATTGCGAGAACGTGAGAAGGAGTTAGAGAGGAAAGTAAACAATTTGGAGAATCAAAATAGAAGGAATTATGTGAAGATTGTTGGTCTGCCAGAAGGTATGGAAGAACAAGATCCTCTTCGTTTCTTTAAAGAATGGATCCCACAAGTATTGGAGCAAGAATTTTTCTCTGGAGGCTTGATATTGGAAAGATCTCATAGAGCCTTAAGAAGATCACCTAATGTTTGAATTATTTGGACAGAGAAGCAATACTTCGACTAGCAGTGCAAAATGCAAGACAACGACAAGCTCCGTTAATGATTCAGAATAGTAGAGTTTTTTAAATCCAGATTTGAGTCAAGAGGTTATTCAGCATCGGCGTCAATTTAATCCAGTTAAAGAAGTTTTGTGGCGTAAAGGCTATAAGTCTACTTTTCGCTATCTGGCAGTGTTGAAGGTGTTTTATGGAGACTTTCAATCTCGGTTTTTTGAGAATGATCGTGAAGCAATGATTTTTGCTGATTCGTTGCCAGATGCAAGAGGACAAAGACGTAGTCCACCACTGTCTCCTAAAGAAAAATCTAGTTGTTCCAGAAATCGGAGAAATGGGAATGGAAAGAGTCCAATTTCTCTTGAAATGGGTCTCCAAGTTTGGAATCTCTTGGATGAATAGAAGAACTTTCTTATTCTTACTTTATTTTATGTCATTATGATATCTTGTTGTTTTTCTTTGTTCGGCTGGGGAGGGAGAGATTTGCTCTATGTTCTATTAGTCATCAGCCACTGGTGGGTGATCCACACCCAAGTTTGGTTTAGGGATTATTACCTTTTGGTAGTTTTTTTGGGTTTTTTTTTAACTTTTTCTTTTTTGTTTTGGTTAATTAATTTTTCTTTTTTTTCACTTATTTTCATTATATTTAGTCTTTAATTTGTGGGGTTTATTTTCTTCTATTGGAGGGCCTATTTATGTTGATTTGAGTTTTTATATATTGATATTATTAGTTCTTAGTAATATTAGTAGATATGTCAAAGTTGAGGTTTTCTACTTTTAATGTTCGAGGTTTGAACAGTCCGATTAAGCGAAAGCGCATTTTGGCGTATATTAAGAAAATGAAAATTGATGTTTTTTTTTACAAGAAACACATCTGAATGTCAAAGAAAGTATGAAATTGAAGAGGGACTGGGTAGGGCATGTATATTCTTCTTCATTTAATTCCAGGACTAAAGCTGTAGCAATTTTTGATACATAAGAATTTATCTTTTGAATTACAATCAATGGAGGAAAAGGCAGGATGTATTCTTAAATTAAATTGTAAGATTTTTAGTGAATTTTGGACTTTACTTAATATTTATGCCCCAAATGTAGATGATGAAACATTTATTTCCGATGCTAATGATAATGTTTTAGTTGGTGGTGATTTTAATTGTGTTTTGGAACCTTTATTAGATAAGTCCCCGAAGAAAGTTAAGAAATCTAAAATGGCAGTTCAGGTTTAAGCGTTGATGAAAGATCTTAATTTAGTAGATATTTGGAGACGTCTTAATCCGACAGAGAAGGATTTCTCCTTTTATTCAACTAGACATGAATCGTTTTCAAGGATTGACTTTTTTTTTTAGTATCGGCACATTTACACGAGAAAATACAAGTGGAATATAAAAGTAGGGTGATTTCGGATCATTCTTTGTTATACTTTACATATGCAACCTCTGAGAAAATTCAAGTTAGAGGTTTAATATAATGTTGTTAAAAAATATGGAATTTATTGATTTTTTGAAAAAACAAATTAATTTCTTTTTGAAAGAAAATTCTAATTCTGTTCAAAGTAAGTTTGTATTATGGGATGCTATGAAAGCTTATTTGAGAGGACAAAAAATTAGTTATACTTCTAAAATAAAAAAGAATAGATTAAATCAGGGTCTTGAATTAGAGCAATGGATTGGTGAGTTAGAAAAGGAATTTCAGAAAGATGCTACTGAAGATCAGAAAATAGAATTGTTTAGGTTGAAACTGGAATACAATACTCTACAATCTTATCAATTTGAATGTGTGATTAATAGGACTAAACAACGATATTATGAATGGGAAGAGAAAGCACATAAGATATTGGCATGGCAATTAAAGAAAGAACAGGTTTTGAGGACTATTAACGCTGTTAGACAGAATTCGCTTATCTCTTATAAACTTCGTGAGATTAATAATGAATTTTGTTCATTTTATAAAAAGTTATATACATCTGATGGAAAACAAGAAAATGGGTCGATTGATTTTTTTTATCACAATTGAATTTACCGACATTAGAGGATGTAAGTATACAGGAGTTGGAAACATCATTTACTGACTCGGAAATTAAAATGGCTATGATGGAAATGCCGAACGGTAAATCGCCTGGTGATGATGGACTTTCGGTCGAATTTTATAAAAAATTTTATGATGACTTCTCTACAGTGTTTGGAGATGTATTATGCCAGGTTGGAGAACATTATGAATTGCCTGAGTCTTGTTCTAGTGCTTTAATTACAGTAATTCCAAAGAAGGATAGAGATCCTTTGAAAGTATCTTCAAATAGACCAATCTCGTTGTTAAATGTAGATTATAAAATTATAGCTAAAATTTTAGTGAATAGATTGGCTAAATTTTTACCTAAGCTGATTCATATGGATCAGACAGGTTTCATAAAGAATAGATATGCCTTAGATAATATTTTACGTGTGATTAGTTTGATTAATAGATTCCGACAATCTTCAGACCATCCGATGGTGATATCTTTAGATGCTGAAAAAGTGTTTGATAGAGTTCAGTGGAATTTTCTGTTCAAAGTTCTGGAGAAATTTAAGTTTGGTCCTTTTTTTTGGTTGGATTAAAGCGTTATATAGTAAACGGGTAGCTAGAGTACTGACAAATGGTTTGATTTCGGAACCGTTTAAATTGACCCGATCTACTCATCAAGGTTGTCCTTTATCACCTGCATTGTTTGTGTTATTGATCAAACCTCTGGCACAGTTGATAAGACAAAATATAAAGATACAAGGTATGAAAGTTTTAGATGAGGAATATAAAATTAATTTATTTGCCGATGATGTATTGGTGTATCTAACAAATCCAGCTCAATCATTTTTACATTTGAAGGAGTGTCTGATGCAATATGGATGTCTTTCTGGATATAAAGTTAATTGGGAAAAAAGTGAAATATTACCGGTGAGTGAAGGAGATTATTCAGCTTATAAGAATATTCTTCATTTGAAATGGACGGATCGAATTAAGTATTTGGGTATAATTTTGGATGTTAATTATCAATCTTTATATAAATTAAATTATGTTCTGTTAATAAAAAAATTAAAACTGATTTGATTAAATGGAAAGATTTACCTATTAATTTATTGGGCAGAATAAATACAATTAAGATGAATATTTTTCCACATATGCAATATTTATTTCAATCTATTCCATATTTATTTGATAATATTTTTTTTTCAAAATTTGAATAAAATAGTTAGCGAGTTTTTATGGAGAGGTAAATTTTCAAGAGTAGCCTTGAATCAATTAACTTAGAAATATGAATTAGGGAGACTACGTTTACCACATTTTCAAAACTATTATGAAGCAGCCCAACTTAAATTTATTAGTTCATTGATGGTTTTGGATCGGCCCCCTAGTTGGGCCAAAATTGAGATGGCAAATATCTCTGAATTTGAAGTACATCAATTTTTGTTTAGATGGAATGTAAATTTGTTACAGCAACATAATGTGCCTATATTAAAACATTTAATGAAGTTATGGTCAAAGAAAGAGAAAATGATAGGTTCTAGGGGTGAATTATCGGCCTTGACTCTGTTGTATAATAATCAACTTATTTCTTTCTCAATACATAATAGATGTATGTATACATTGGAGATTTGAAGGTGTGGAAAATTTGGGAGATTATTTTAAAGAAGGTAAATTTTTATTTTTTGATCAGATGAGGGACAGTTATGGTATTGATAAGAACTCTTTGTTTCTTTATTATCAAATTCGATCTTTGGTAAAACATGTGTTTGGTAGAGATATGATTTTACCTGAAATGAATAAATTTGAGACTTTTCTTATGAAGGTACCAGAGAAGGGTTATATTTCATTTATGTATGAAATACTACAGGATGGTATGGATAAAAAGGGTTGGGATAAATCCAAAGGTAAATGGGAAGTGGAGATCGGTTTTATTTTTTTCAAGGATGATTGGTCAGATATTTGTTACGATAGAGTAACTAGACTGATAAATCCACGTTATGCAATGATTAATTATAATTTTTTACATCAATTATACTTAACACCTGAAAAACTAAAAAAGTATGGTTTTCATGAATCAAGTTTGTGTTTTAGATGTGGTAAAGCTGTTGGAACTTTTTTTCATGCGGTTTGGTCATGTATATACACAATCTTTGGAATACTTGTATAAGATTAAAATACCTTTAGATCCGACAGTATTTTTATTGGGTAGTTTGCAACCTCAGAAAGGTTTGGGGTTAGATAAATTTCAACTTGCTTTTGTATATTTAGCTTTATCTGTAGCAAAAAAATTATTGCTAGTATGTGGAAAGATATGAATATGATTGATATTAATAGATGGCATAATGAGATGAAATACTGTTTAATAATGGAAAAAATTACATATGTTTCGCGTGATAACTATAGTTTCTTTATTAATAAATGGGTGTTATATTCAGAATATTTACATTTTGGTTTACATTGATTAAATCTTAATATGTATGCTTAATTTTTCTTTAATTTTTTTTCTCTTTATGGCTCTCCTTAGGAGAGTTGGCTGAAAGGGGGGGGGGTTCCTTTTTTTTCTCTTTTATTTCTTTTATTTCCTTTTTTTCTTTCTTTTCTTTTATATATATATATAAAATATAACGTTCATGTTTAGTTTATTGTTATATATGTTACTTATTATCTGTATTATCTGTAATGAATAAATAAAGTTTTGTAAAAAAGAGTACAATGCAGAGGGTCGTTAACTCTGCTGGTGTCTTTACAGGCATCAGAATTCACTCCATCAAGGACATCTACATGAGCCAGTGTCTTAAAAAAGCAGCCTCTATCCTTAAAGACCCCTACCACCCAACCACACCCTCTTTACTACCATTGGGGAAAAGGTACAGGGGCCTAAAGGCAAGCACTCAGTGGCACAAGGATAGCTTCTTCCCTGCTGTCATCAGATTCTTGAATAATCAATGAACCAAAGACACTGCCTTACTTTTGTGCATTAATATTGTTATTATATTTTTTAGGGTGTTTGTAATGACACCTCCTGGACTACGTCCTGGTGCGAGAAAGAGACAAACGAGATGTGCTCCACACCAGGGTCATGCCCAGCGCGGAATGCCACACTGACCACCGGCTTGTTCGCTGCAAGCTCAACCTTCACTTCAAGCCAAAGTCCAGGAACAGTAAAACAGTTGGAAACTTGCAGTCAGACGAAGTGAGAGGAAACTTCCAGGCAAACCTCAAAGCAGAGCTCGAGGATGCAATCCGCCTCATGGACTTGTCCCCTGAAACCCTCTGGGATCAGCTGAAGACTGCCATACTGCAATCCACTGAAGAGGTACTGGGCTTCTCCTCCAGGAAAAGCAAGGACTGGTTCGATGAAAACAACCAGGAAATCCAGGAGCTGCTGGCAAAGAAGCGAACTGCCCACCAGGCTCACCTTGCAAAGCCGTCCTGGCCAGAGAAGAAACGAGCCTTCCGTCGTGCATGCAGCCATCTTCAGCGCAAACTCCCGGAGATCCAAAAATGAGTGGTGGACTAGCCTCACCAAACGAACCCAGCTCAGTGCAGACATTGGCAACTTTAGGGGTTTTTACGAGGCTCTAAAGGCTGTGTATGGCCCCTCACCCCAAGTCTAAAGCCCGCTGCGCAGCTCAGATGGCAAAGTCGTCCTCAGCGACAAGATCCCCATCCTCAACCGATGGTCAGAAAATTTCCAATGTCTTTTCAGTGCCAACCGCTCAGTCCAAGAATCCACCCTGCTCCAGCTCCCTCAACAGCCCTTAAGGCTAGAGCTGGATGAGGTCCTCACCCGGGAAGAGACATATAAGGCAACTGAACAACTGAAAAGTAGCAAAGCAGCAGGTATGGATGGAATCCCCCCCAGAGGTCTGGAAGGCTGGCGGCAAAACTCTGCATGCCAAACTGCATGAGTTTTTCAAGCTCTGCTGGGACCAAGGAAAGTTGCCTCAGGTCCTTCGTGATGCCATCATCATCACCCTGTACAAAAACAAAGGCGAGAAATCAGGCCCCTCAAGCTACAGGGGAATCACACTGCTCTCCATTGCAGGCAAAATCTTCGGTAGGATTCTCCTTAATAGACTAATACCTAGTGTCGCCGAAAATGTTCTCCCAGAATCACAGTGCGGCTTTCGCGCAAACAGAGGAACTACTGACATGGTCTTTTCCCTCAGACAGCTCCAAGAAAAGTGCAGAGAACAAAACAAAGGACTCTACATCACCTTTGTTGACCTCACCAAAGCCTTCGACACCGTGAGTAGGAAAGGGCTTTGGCAAATACTAGAGCACCTCAGATGCCCCCCAAAGGTCCTCAACATGATTATCCAACTGCACGAAAACCAACAAGGTCGGGTCAGATAGAGCAATGAGCTCTCTGAACCCTTCTCCATTAACAATGGCGTGAAGCAAGGCTGCGTTCTCGTACCAACCCTCTTTTCAATCTTCTTCAGCATGATGCTGAAACAAGCCATGAAAGACCTCAACAATGAAGACGCTGTTTACATCCGGTAACGCACGGATGGCAGTCTCTTCAATCTGAGGCCCCTGCAAGATCACATCAAGACACAAGAGCAACTTGTCCGTGAACTATTCTTTGCAGACGATGCCGCTTTAGTTGCCCATTCAGAGCCAGCTCTTCAGCGCATGACGTCCTGTTTTGCGGAAACTGCCAAAATGTTTGGCCTGGAAGTCAGCCTGAAGAAAACTGAGGTCCTCCATCAGCCAGCTCCCCACCATGACTACCAGCCCCCCCCCCACCCCACATATCCATTGGGCACACAGAACCAAAACAGTCAACCAGTTTACCTATCTCAGCTGAACCATTTCATCGGATGCAAGGATCGACAACGAGATAGACAACAGACTCTCCAAGGCAAATAGCGCCTTTGGAAGACTACACAGAGTCTGGAAAAACAACCAACTGAAAAACCTCACAAAGATTAGCGTATACAGAGCCGTAGTCATACCCACACTCCTGTTCGGCTCCGAATCATGGGTCCTCTACCGGCATCACCTACAGCTCCTAGAACGCTTCCACCAGCGTTGTCTCCGCTCCATCCTCAACATTCATTGGAGCGACTTCATCACCAACATCGAAGTACTCGAGATGGCAGTGGCCGACAGCATCGAATCCACGCTGCTGAAGATCCAACTGCGCTGGGTAGGTCACATCTCCAGAATGGAGGACCATCACCTTCCCAAGATTGTGTTATATGGCGAGCTCTCCACTGGCCACCGAGACAGAGGTGCACCAAAGAAGAGGTACAAGGACTGCCTAAAGAAATCTCTTGGTGCCTGCCCCATTGACCACCGCCAGTGGGCTGATATCGCCTCAAACCGTGCATCTTGGCGCCTCACAGTTCGGCGGGCAGCAACCTCCTTTGAAGAAGACCGCAGAGCCCACCTCACTGACAAAAGACAAAGGAGGAAAAACCCAACACCCAACCCCAACCCACCAATTTTCCCTTGCAACCGCTGCAACGTGTCTGCCTGTCCCGCATCGGACTTGTCAGCCACAAACAAGCCTGTAGCTGACGTGGACCCCTCCAATAATCTTCGTCCGCGAAGCCAAGCCAAAGAAGAAAGAAGATATTTTTTAACAGCAATGTTGTAAGATTGTTATGTTTCCACTATGATGCAGTCATAAAACACTGAATTTCATGACTTAAATCCTAATTCTGATTCTGAAGCCAATCATTGTGTAGCAAGTGCTGCTCGACAGCTCTACCAACAACACCTGCACCTTATTGATATTTGAGATAAGAGAATTGTGTTTTTTTTTGTGGGCATTTTTCCAGTTGTGGATGGACGTCAGGTATGAAACCATACTGGAACAGCTTAACTAACATCATGGCTCATCCCACTGATAGTTGCTCTGGATCTTCAATAGGGATGAAGGCATATTGATCAAAAACTACAAAATTCTTGCAGACATTGTAAACCTTCTTTTACTGTGGAATCTCATTTATTTTGGCAAAAAGCTTGAAGACAGAATGTCAGAAGTTGGCTAAAAAATAATCTTAACATAATATTATTGGAGATTAGACTACTGCATATTACAATTTTTACAGCGGAAGATTGCACAAACTGGGAATTAATGAAGTTTATGCATGCTTTTTACATAACTAAGTGACACTGACAAGCAGGCACCTTGGATAATTCATCACACTCCAAACATTAAGTTTACAAACTGGAAATCATCCAGCTTCTGAAAAGGAGACTCTTAGTTAATACTGTAACAGATCCTGAGAAAATGAAGTTCAAGGCTCAAAAATTCAACTTTTCTTTGGAATATGACAGTATCAAAAAAATCTTTTGTATCTTGAATTCAGGCTTAGATCTGGATTAAAATACTGTGGATGAACTGTAAAATTAGAGCATGCTTGGGACTGGAAGAGCTCAATCAACAATGATTATCAAGAAATAATTCAGCTCACCATCATTGCTTCTGCAAATGATTAAACCTTCAATTACTGAACATGCATCACAAACATTAAACTGAAGTCTCCATGTTGTGAAATCTTTGTCTTTTGTGATTAAACTGACAGAAAAATGAAAAGATGAAAACTGCAGCTTTAATCAACAAATAGATTATGACATACAACATGTATTTTTTCATCTTTTATTTCACAAAACAATATCAATCTTTAAACACTTCATATGTAGGTTACATGGAAAGAGTACTTTCTCTATGTATTATATTATCCCTTGCTTTCCAGTATGAAATGTATTTTACGTGTCAGGTTCTGCTGCATACAAATATATGTGGGTTTCAAGATAAAAGAGAAGCAAGATCTGATTGTCAGAAGAGGTTGTGACAATATAAGGATTTGGGACAATGCCCAATCTTTTAACAATTCGCCTTTGGAAATTCACAAATGTTTTCCACATTTTGCATGTATCTTTGTTTTATAGTTATTATCTATTTTCATATTGAGGTAATTTAATGTATATTACTGTAGTTGTGAAAATACATACATACATAAACACATCCATATATGTATATACACACACACATCTATCTCTATATATATCTACAGATGCTAATCAGGAAACCTTCAGCGCCTGAGTCCCTCAACCGCTTGTCACTGACTACCTGCAGCCTGTATGGTTCCTTCAGCCACTGAGCCCCTCCTTAGTCTCCTTAGTTCACTGTCCTACAGGGTCCATCAGCTGCAGAGCTCCTTGCTGGTCCGCTGCCGTGATCGTCTCCCAGGTTTCTACTTCTCAATGGAGAGTGTTCTCCCACGACTGGTGTCCTGTGCTGATCCGCTGCACCAACAGAGTCTGCAACACCTCGTGGCTGCTACTGAGTATAGGTACCACCATCTTGGGCACACACCCTGTAGTTCCAGGATTGGAATTCAAAACACCGTCACCTCCTTTAACAGGCCATTTAAAACCTGTAATTGCCACCAGCATTTGGACCGGGCAGTTGGACCTTGCAGAGCAGTACTGTGTCTCTGCTTCCCACTCTCCTGGGTCCATATCAGCGGTAGCGAAGCTGTTACCACAGGGCCAGCAGCACTGCCATTGCATTCAGATAGTCACGTAATACTGACTGGGAACCCACTTCTTTTTGACTTACATTATTAATGCTTCAACTGTTTTATTATCATGCATTTATAGTAATTTCAAATCAGCCATTCTTAGCTCCTTTAAAGCTGTTGACATTCATAATCAGTAGGTGATTTCCGTGAACTTGCCGAGTTTGAAGCCAAGCCAATAAATTACAGCTATAAAATGTAAATAACCTTTGAACTTGAAGTGACAACATCATTACAACAATTAAGGTTCAGCAAGTATATGCTTCAATGTTCAAAGCTCAAATTTATTATCGGGATACATGTTAGGTTTGAGAAAAAAAATCAAGATACTGGTTTGGCATTAATGCTAAAAAAAATCAGTAATATATAGATTTATTTTATTTTATGTTAATCCTCAAGACTCACAAAATGAATATTTGAAGTTCTGATTTATGTTTCTCTCAATCATACCAATCCATGGTAATATGAGGATTTTTAGATATTTATTTTCTTAGGGTACTTTAAAACATTTTCCTTTATTTAATAAAATACAGATTATGTTATTTATAGGATTCTTCTAGTTACACTGCAATATTTGAAATGTGTTCCTTTCTGAATAACCTCTGTTGCTTTAAACGTTGAAGGGTTTAAACAAGCTCTGCTTATAGTAGCTAACAGATAGTCGATCCAGCTTTAAACGACATAGATAATTACCACGATGAGCAGTGGAAAATAGTCTTTAAAGGAAAAAAATAGTTGATGATTATGTCTTCTGTCTTCGACATCATGAACATTAAAGGAGAGAGATTCCATTACTTCTAGCTTTACTACAAGTTCTGATATTCCCAAAGATTTTTGGCTCTGATTCTTTATGCAAAGAAACAATCTGCTAGTGTCTAGGGATCTTTGATGGGCCTTTTCTAGAAGATGAATAACCAGCTTCTGCCTGACTCTGTAAGAGTAGAATCTGGCATGCAGAGAACAGACATGCACTCCGGTGTCTGATGTGGCAGAGGGGCAAAAAAAAGAGATTCTTTTATCCAATCTATTTCTGAAGTCCACAGCTGTCAGTTATTTTTCTGTCACCACTCTTATCAGCGTGATTATACACATATATTAGCTCTAATCCAAAAAAAAACTGCAGAGATATTTTGGGAAGAATGGTGCCACCATTAAGATAGTTTTGTCTGGTCACATAATTATGAAGTAGCCGACAAAAAAACATCTTAACTATTGTGTGGGTGAAGCACAGTGGTTTATTATTCAGTGCCAGAGGCTCACATTTATAATCCTCTTTCTTTTATTTCATAATATCTCTCTGTTCCTGTCCTACTTGGAGTGTGAAGCGTCAGAGTGTATCAGTGGCATACTTAAGCCACTCTTCTATTTGGAGTGAAAAGAAAGGGCTGCAGATTTGCTACCGGCAAAGAGTCTTACAGGTCAGAAGTCTGACACTTTGAATCACTTTAATTCGACAGCTCTGCATATTCAATTGACTTTCTCAGGCTGACATACTGTACGACATTCACACAACTTTTGTGATAAAAAATTATGTCAGAGAATTCATCTGGAAATGATGAATTTACCAGGTATTATCATCAGATGGTGATTAACTTATCTTGCAGCAGGTAAGAAAGGAAGATGCATTTAAATGTTCTTTACAGAATAGCAAAAAAAATAAATTCTATAATATGCTGAAAGAAAATGATACGCTCAAAATGAAGTTAACAGCTGTAATGTTGAAATGGTGCACTGATTCATACAATTTCTGAAGTGAATGTTAGGGATCGGGAAATTTAGTGTGCAGGAATGAGAATGATCTTTGTCCAACTCCATGCAATTCACTCAACAAAATCTCAGTTCCCTTTCAGTTTTATTCTACAGTTTCGTATGAAGCTCAAATCAAGTCAAGTCACCTTTATTTGTTGTCATACCAGGCATTGGACAGTAAAGACGAGATAGCATTTCTCCAGGATCACAGAGCAGATTTACATCAATAAAAGTTAAAATATTAGGACATATACCTGTACAATAAAGTCCATGGTACACTATCCACATATGTTCTGGGAATTCAGGAGACTGCTGACTTGGGGGAAAAAACTGTTGCCCAATCTGGACATAAGGGCCCGAGTGTTAGGGTACCTCCTACCAGATGGCAGAAGGATGTTTATATGAGGGGTGTGCGAAGTCCTCCATAATGTTTATTGCTTTCTGCATGCATAATATGTTGTAGATGTCCATCATAGTAGAGAGCCCCCAAAGATCTTTTCTGCTGACTTCACTATCCTCTGCAGGGTCTTACAGCCTGAGGTGGTACAGTTTCCAAACCAGGCGGTGATAACATAGTTATGGTTCCTTCACCTGCCTGATTTCTTCATTAATAATTGTTTAATAACATATTTCAAAAGTATTATAAACACATACAAGGTAGGCATGGTGAAGTTTGAAAGTAGTAAGACAGGAGGTGTATTTGGAAGTGATGGCAATGTTTTTAAAGACTATAGTAGCACAAGGAGTGAGATAGATTTGAGCTTAAGTACAAAATTCAAAACAATGAAAAAATTCTCGTTTGTTTCGTAACGAGTCTTGAAGAACATCAAACGCAGGAAACTATTTATTATTGAAGCCTTCCTCACCATGATTCATTAAATAATAATCTTTCTTCCACATAAGAGGATCAACGATTATCAGTAGGCTATGAGTTAGAACACTATGGCCACAAACCTCAGCAACACATCCCATGGTCTGGTTACCATAGATGACAGGTTTGTTCCAAAACAGTACATGAGCACAAGCTATGAGTCAAACCATACTGCATGTAGTAGGAATGTCCATGGGATACAAACAGATTATGATGTCAATTTTCATGCAAACCTAATTTGATGCCACCAAGCTCATACAGGAATCCTGTGCTCTGGTTCATGTTCTCTTGTAAGCTGAAACTGGTTAGCCACAGGAAGTCAGAACTGGGGGCAGAAGAGAGTGATTTATATGCCTTGCACTCACGGCTGGAATGGACAAGAGCCATAGGAGACAGGAATGGACAGTGTGGCTACAGAGGTCATGGGAATGAAGAAGGTGGCGGGATCTACAGACAATCGATGTCTCTGAAGTAACTCTTTTTTTGCTTCTCTTTCTCATCTTGATAGTGGCATTGGAAGAGTAGCACTTTTATAGGTCAAAGGGAATCAAATTTTGTGTTCATGACAGTAAATGGATCATGAATTTGAATCTACAGCACAATTTATCAGTCTCCTTGGTTTATAGGGATCAGCAAATAATTTTGTCTTGATGTCAATTTTCTCCTGAACTTGGGTGTCACCAGTAATTGGTCTTGTTAGTGGAGTTGTTCAAGTGAACCGGTACGGACTTGAAGGGCCGACATGGCCTGTTTCCGTGCTGTAAACGGTTATATAGTTATATGGTTATAGGGCACTTCTCTTGCAATGGACAATGAGCACAGGGAATGGAGAGCAAAATGGATTGGTGGGAAGGGAGATGCAGAAGGGCTCTCAACAAAGGCTCTATTAATTCAGAGAATTCACAATGTGGTTACACTACCCCTTCCTCAGTGGGGAACAATTTACGATGGGTCTGCACTTCAATAAGGATGCCTCTACTGAAGTTTACCACCTGTTCCAATGACACAGCAGGCTGAGGCTTCACTTATCACAAACTCTCATGGGTGCCATGGTCAGATACCTCAAAATGTTAGCACAGATAGAGGGTGGACCTGACATCCACACACCTCACTATTTTCAACTTCAGATTTATTGTCAAATACATACATGACATCACATACAACCCTGAGATTCTTTTTCCCATGGGCGAGGCAGAATTAACACTTATTAGTAGTGCAAAAAAAATGTACTCAATGTACACATGTAAATAAATAAAGGTAAATAAACTGTGCAATACAGAGAGAAAAAATACAATCAATAAAGTGAAAAAGAGTCCTTAACTGAGTCTCTGATTGAGTTTGTTGTTGAGGAGACTGATGGTGGAGGAGATACAGCTGTTCCTGAACCTGGTGGTACTTGTGGCATCTATACCCCTTTCCCAATGGCAGCAGTGAGAGCTGAGCATTTGCTGGGCATTGTGGATCCTTGATGATTGCTGCTGCTGACGGCAGAGTTCCCTGTAAACGTTCTCGATGGTCGGTAGGGTTTTGCCTGTGATGACCTGGGCTGTGTCCACTACTGTTTGCAGGGCTTTAAGTTCAGGAGTATTGGTGTTCTCATACCAGACCATGATGTATCCAGTCAGCACACTTTTTACCACACATCTGTAGAAATTTGCAATGGTTTCCAATGTCATACCTGAGAAAGTAGAGGTGCTGACATGTTATTTTTATACCATTAATATGTTGGGTCCACGAAAATTGTCCAAGATAGTGACTCCCAAGAGCTTAAATTTATTCACCCTCTCCATATCTGATTCCCCCAATGATCACTGGATCATACACATCTGGTTTTCCCTTCCTGAAGTCATCAATCAGATCCTTGGTTTTGTTGTGGGTGCGCCATTCAGCCAAATTTTCAAACTCCCTCATGTATGCTAACTCATTGGCCCTTTTTATACAACTCACTACCGTGGTATCATCAGATATAGGTGTATCGTGAGTAGAGCACCCGTAACTGAAAAACAAAATGGATTATTAGCACTTAATTTCAGAGTTGACAGAATTTATTTTCGTTCTACAGGTGGCTGAGAATTGCTGTGTGATACAAGGAGAACATAGTTGGGCAAAGATGTTTGACATTCACATGTGAAGTCGAAAGATATAAAGAATCAATTCCTCTCATTCAATGACTGACGAGGACCATAAGTAGCACATCATGGAGATCAATGTCTAGTGTACTGGCAGCAGTTCCAATGCTTTCATTTTGAGGCAGACAACTGTAACGTCTGCCAGGGGAATCAGCCAAAAACATGCCTTTTGTTTAAAAATACACAAAAGTGCTGGAGAAACTCAGGAGATCATGCAACATTCTCGGGAAGTAAAGGGCAACCTACATTTCAGGCCTGAGTCCTTTGTCAAGGTTTGAGCAAAAACCAGACAGGTTTTTGAAGAGAAAAGAAGAGGAGAGAAGGAGGCGGGGGGTGGGGGATTACAAGTTAACAGGTTAGAGGTCATGGGTGGGAGGATAGGAGAAAATAGATGAAAAAAAAATAGGTGGAGGGGGTAGCTCTTTGAATGGAGAGGGAAGGGAAGGGGTGGGGAGCTGAAGGAAAGGAGACAGAGGGAGGGGGAGAGAGACAGACAGACAGACAGGGGAGGGGCCTAACCGAAACTGGAGGTCCATGTTAATGCCATCAGGTTGGATAGTGCACAGATAGAATATTAGATGTTGTTCCTCCAATTTGCAGTAGCCTCAGTTTGGCAGTGGATGAGGCCATGAATAGACATATTGATGTGGGAAAGGCATGTAAAATTAAAATGGAGGTTCCCGATAATGCAGCAGACAGAGCAAAGGTGCTCAACGAAACAATTTCTCAGTCTGTGTCGTATCTCTAATGTAAAGGAAGCCACCACAGGATCATTGGAGGTGGTGGATAACCCCTGCCTTTTGTTTATATTTGAAACTTGTGCAGCAAGCAATAGAAAATATGAGAGAGCAAATTAATGTAGTTCACCATCCAATGTGAACTAATCTGAGGAGTGGGACTAGCACTCATTGGCACTCTGCTACATTCTACACAATCCCACCATTAAAATGTTTTAATTGCTTCATTGCATTTTCATATTTGTTGAAGATCTCTGTGCATCAGGGACATTCAGAAGCAACCCAGGATTGGCAGTTAAGCATTTTGTTGTGACCCATCACATAAGACCTCACCATTTAGGATAGCATCAGTGTTTACCAGAAAGTTGTCTTTGCAAATCTGCCAAATTTAATCCATACATCTTCAGCATCAAGTGCAAGAGATTCACCATGGCTACAACTCTCATTCAATGTATGGAATTGCTGCCTGCAAAGAAGAGCAGGCAGATTCACTTGTCCCACACCCATTTGGTTTTCTCAATATTTGTTCTCAGTAACTAATTCTAAAATATCAATGTGGTGTCTAGGGCCTCCTGGTCAGTTTAAGTGAATGCAAAAATAATTTTGGGCATCTTGCCACATGCAAATCAACATTCCTCCTTCAACAAACATGTGAGAACAGATTGGTTTAACATTGATCTCATTGCTCCTTGCAGAACCTTGATCAGTGCACATTAACCATTGCATTTGCATTTCAAACAACAGCCTTGTAATCACATCCAATGTAATTCATCATTTTGGAATCACTTTGGTACATAGTTTGAATGTGAAACCTGTAGCAATAATCATTTTAACATAATAGACATGAAAATCAAGCGCAGAATAATATGATTGGGGCAGAAGGTTGGGGTGATGCAAAAGAGCATTCCATCATCAATGAATATGAAAAAAAGCCCTTTCAAATGCAATGGGCAAGAGCTTGAGGGGCAGTTCTGCAGCAAACCAGTCGCACTTCTCCATGCAAATACAAGTTCAGAATATCCATGCAAATGAGAAAACACTGATCTAAACCTATTGGCTGTATCCTATTGGAATGTTGCCCACCACATTCAGACATTACACTCGCCCATGGATTTACTGCAACTCCCTGGCAGTTAGGATGCTGCCATGGGCAAGAATGAAGAGTGCCTTCTTTTGAATTTGGAGGAATAGCTTAAGTAGAGGGCAAGTATTCGTTTTAATTAAATTTGATTTCAAAGAATTTTTAAAGAAAGTTTTTTGAAGGAGTAATGTTTTCTCCTTGTTTTTATATTTTTTATTGTAATGCATTAATGTCAAGATTATTTGGAAACATTGAAAGTCATGACAGGTTTGACAAATGGCTAAATGAGAAGACAAAGGCAAATCAACTGTCAAAGATTTTTCAGCTGTTTTGTAGGTGAGGATCATGCCTCCACCAAACACAAGAGCAAGGCCTCTCCACTTAGCACAAGGCTAACACTTGGCAGCAGATCTACATAAATTAATGACCACATTGTTCAGCAGGCAACAGTGAGTGACTCCCCACTGACAACAAGTTTAAGTCTCAGCTGTCTGCTACAGATAGAATTACACTTCTACAGAATAAGTTGAGGTTTCATTAAAAAAATATATCAGTGAATCAAAAGTTTTTTTTGCAGTATCTCAAATGTGTTCTCTGTGTGGAGATTTTGAGAGGAAGTGTGTGAGAGATGAAGTAAATTGAATGAACTGATAAAATTGCAGGGCAATGTGGATAGCGACTGGGAAGGGCTAATTGGATAGTTCTTCAAAGAGCTGATGCCTAGTGCCCCCCTTCTGTGCTTTATGATTCTGTCATGGTCTAAACTTGGTTCTGGTTACTCTGGGCCTCCAGCTAAAAATATAAACTTGGAAACAACATTGAAAAAACTACTAACAACATCTACTTATAGATCAATTACAGAACACAACAGAAAAATCCTATTTTTTTTAAACTAGCTTGATTTAGACAAATCGCAACATTCAAATATGGCAAATTATTTATTCCACCAAGAGACACACCAACCTCTCTCATAGCTTCTTGTCTGGATCCCTTAGATGAGTTTTCTGTTCCTGCGACAGAGTCCCATGCTACTCAGCAAAGTCACAAGTAACATACTTTGTCAATGGCCATAGCTTTCTCCTTTAAAGGCAATTTTTCGTTTTATAGCTTGGTGGCATTTATACTACAGGGTGATCCTTTCAAATTTCCACATCGTCTGAGAACCTCACCAAAAGACACCATAAGATCCATTCACTTTTTCCATCCTCACATTGGAAACCTTCTTTGTTAGCTTCAGTCCATCTCCTGCTAAAAACCTCATCGTTGCCTTTTAAATCAAAACATGTCTGTTACAAAACCTTCTATCCTCCACTTTCCATAAACTTCAAGCCATTTATGACTACTCCTCATTTTCACATTATCAAATCCAACTCGGTTCTTATTCCTTGAACATTTCTAATTTTCTGCATGCACAGATAATTTTCCTCTGAACCATGAAAACAAGTGCTTTCTGTAGCTCCAACACCTTGTGCATTCCATCCCTTCACTTCAGCTTTGTGGTCACCTGGATCTCTTGTTCTGAAGTCCATTCACCTCCACTCAATCAGTCTCTTCTCCTTTAACACCCTTTAGTCACCTCTCCTTTGCTCTGACCTCTATTCTATTTTCACCTCTGAAATGCTTTTTTGATGGTAATAATAGATGTTTTATATAAATGCACCCTATGCAGCATTTGCAGTTGCATGTATATTTGCAAAGCCACTGCTTTAGCAGTAATGTAAACTGGAAGTGCATTTTTTGACACAAAGACATTGAGGCCTAAATCTCAGTTTTTTGTCCCACTAATTCAAATGTCAATTTGTATTGAATATCAATTGATATCTTTGTTATTAATACAACAATTGATAATGTGTTTGATAAAGGGAGTTGTAACTTAATATTCTGTGATACTATAATTCCACCTACAAATTAGCTGAAAGGCTGTGCACACCAGCAATAAATGTGGACCATCAAAAAACTCAGCCAAAATGCAAGTTCCCCCAGAAATGTGCAAGAGGTCAACATTCTCTAATTTATCATTTCAATAGAAATTTTGTGGCCCATTTTCATAAATCCATTTGCTGACTTCAAAGGCAGCAGTAAATAACAGTACATTTAGTGCAGTAACAGACTGTGGATGGAGCAAGGGCTGGGGTCCTCACTCTCTGAAGACTTTGGCAAACAACTGCAGAATTTGACAGTGTTACTTTTAACAACGCTAATATTAATTGGAATTAGATCATTAAAACAGCTTTACTTCTACTTTTTGTTTAACTTCACTACTACTTCTCGTGGCTGATGTACTGTTTAATTGTACTTCAGAAGGCATGAACTTTATGTGACACATTAACTTTTTCTCAAACACTTGAAGTGAATTGAAAGCATGTACACAATTGCTATTTCAATTGCAGCTTTGCTTTGTTTTTCCAATGCCAACCCATTAAATTTTCAATCTATATCATCAAATAAAACCTTAAAAGTGAAACATGCACTTCACTTTAACCAGTTTGTTTTTAAATGATTCAATATGGAGCAATTATTGATACAGGCAAACTTGCTCTGTTGGCAAATGAATATTACCAATGCAAATATATCAGCATGTAGAAATGCTCAACTCTAAAGCATAACAAAGTACATTTTGCTGCTACTATATCTGCAAAATGTTTTCTAGTTACCAAACATGAGAAGTTTTTTTGTGGTTAGAAATGTTGTTTGAGCTGACTGATTGACAGTTACTTCTGTCCTGTCCTTTGAGTGAGCACACTTCAACGCTGTAAAATATTGTGCATATGTAACTCAAGTAATCCACTGACTGCTTGGAGCAATTTTGTCTTAATAATTCACACGCTGTTTTGCTTTGAAGTATTTTGGTCCTGAGTTCTAAGACTTTCTCTATGGAATCATCATGCCCAAAGAATAGCTTGCTGTCTCTGAAGGCTGCAAAGAAAAAGATAATCATTTGGCGCAAAGAAATCCAGTGTGCTTCATGTTCCAGAGAAAGCATGGAAATGAATCACGGCTCCATATTTTGTCCACTCGAATTCTTTTTAAGTTTTCCAATATAAACATTATTGCTGCACTATCAGTTATTTACTGATAATTGCCATGTGTTAACCTTTCCTGAAATGGATGGTTGTTGACCCACCCAGTCAATGGCATGCAGATGTGTGGAAAAAATGTGGCACTTTTCAGTGAATTTTTCCAATGTGTTTCTTAGCTGATGGATATTAGTGATCTTTGCCATTTTAATCCTTTAAAAGGATGACAGAACCATGGCAACACTATTTGAAATATGTCTAACACTTCCATTTTATGAAACTGAATGATCTGATAACAGAGGCAACAGTTAAATCCTATATCCTCAAAACATTTTAATGGCAAACAGGACTGCTTTGAAAACTGCCAGTGAAAGCAAGGTTGTAACAGAAACATCAAAGCAATGAAAGTAAGAGAATACAGTTTCCATTTCAAACCAGGGTCCCCAACTTACAGTGTCTTTGAGACTTCATTGAGTTCCCCAGACTTTTGTAATTTGATTCTTTGTTTAAAAGCTGGCTATTACTGAAAGAGTGTATGAGAAAGGAAATCAGTTTTGTTACATGGGCAGGTGGGCTCCCAAGGATGTGGAGAAGCTCCCATGCAGACAATTGATTCAAGGTTTTAAAACTCCCTTTTCAAGTCCTGACCTGAAACTTTGATTGTTCATTTCTCTCCATGGATGCTGCCTTTTCTGCCAAGACCTCCAGCTTCTCTGTTTGCTCAAGATTCCAGCATCAGCAGTAATTTTAGGGTCATGAAAAACTGCAAAGGCGTTGATGGATAATGCAGCCTCATAACAAAATCAGCAGCTCTCCATGTCATGGGAGGATTGAAGGAATAGTGGCATAGAATTTTGGCTCAGCCAAAATCCCAATGGTGCAGAACAGATGGTGGCTGCAGGAAGTCCTGGGGTAAGGAGGAATGTGATCTACCGATGATTGGGAAGCTCTTGATCGGGAGAGAAGTGGATGAATGGCAGCACTATCTCAGCTACAGTCAAAGCAATACTGCTGCCGACAGAGGAGGAGTGGGGAGCAACTTCCAGTGCTCCTCCACGGGATCCTATTGCCTAGTTGGTGCAATGATGGATTAAACTGGTGGGGTGGGGGGCTGATGATCATTGACGTGGAATAAATAGATTACAAGGGGGTATGGTGTGAATGTTTCAAGCCCAAGTGTTGTGCCTCAAGAAAACAGAACACAGAACAGTGCAGCACAGGAACAGGCCTTTTACCCATGTGTCTGTCCTGAACATGATGTCTAAATCATACTAAAACTCTGCTACTTGCACTTGATAGGTATTCCTCCATCCCCTTCATATTTAGGTGGCTAACTAGAAGCCTCTTCCACCACAACTCCTGGTAGCCCATTCGAGACAACTAACTCTTTCTATGCAAAATATTTCTTCTTCACATCTTCCTTAAACATTTTCCTCCTCACTTTCAAAACATGTCCTGATGCTTTTATCCTCGGGGCAAGATTCTGACTGTCCATTCTATCTTTTGTGTTTTTATGAACCTCTATCAGATCACACCTCAGACTCCTATGCTCCAAAGAAAGTAACTCAAGTTTGTCCATTCTCTCCCTATAACTCAATCCCTCTAAACCAGGCAAAATCCTGATAAATCTCATCTGTACCCTTTCCAAAAACCTTCTTATCCTTCCTGCAATGAGGTGATTAGAATTGCACATAATGTCCCAAATGCTGCCTAACCAAACCTTGATATAGACGCAATATGACTTCCTTTCTTTTAAATGCCCAATGAAATTCAGCATACCATAAGGTTTCTGTACCACTCCATCCATATCCCCGGTCATTACACCCACCAAATGTGGTTTCAGCAGATTTCCCTTCAAATGTTCAGGAGCCAGAAATGCCAGAAGAAATCCTGTAGCAACAGGAATTGGTTCAATATTCATCAAATAAGAAGCATTTAAAAATAATGAAGACAGCAAAAAGAGGGTGGCCCTGACTTTGCGCAAAGCTTTGAATTTACTTGCTAAATCTGAAGCAATAAATGAACTGCATGCTCTAAAAGTCCAAATTAAAGTGACCATCTTATCTTCATGATCCCTTGGGGTCTTTCTGCTGAGATATGTCAAATCTGACATTTTCCTGCTGTGTTGCCAAAGTCTGGAAATGGTTTCCTGATGAAGTGGAGAGCTTTCTGCCATTGCTTTTACACGTGGAAGGAACGTTTGGATCTCAAATGTGTTGGCATTTATAATGGGCACATCCTGCCACAAGCTGCTCCTGTGCTCACTTTCCTTCATCAGTTTGTACAGATTTGTTTGTACAGTCTCTCCTACTCCCTTCCCATTATTGCCCTCTGTGGTGAAACCACTTGTGCATGCAAGTACCTTGACATATATTTGACCCTGCTCTCATTGGCCAGTTTGTGACTCCTCCCATTTATTCCCCATAAAGGGTACTCTGCCACAACCCTGCCCCAGTTCGAGTCTGGGTCAGTGTGAGCCACCAACTCAAGAGATGCTGTCCATTTCTAGCTAATAAAAACCTTTGGTTCCTGTACTTCAGTCTTTGGGTTAATTGATGGTGCATCAATTTTATTAGCTAGATTTTTGCTTCCTCAGAACATGGACAAGTATCTGAAATTCGAAATCGATCCAAGGGAACCCGAAGCAGCCGGCAAATTCACTCTCTGGCATCGTTGCTTCGAAAGATTCCTCACAGCCTCTGCAGACATGATCCAGGATGACAAAGACAAGCTCCATCAACTGTTCTCATACATTGGGCACCAGGTCTACCAGACGGTCCAGGACTGCCAAACTTACGGAGATGCCATGGACATCCTAAAAGATCAGTAGAAGGTACAGGTGAATGTGTGACGCATACTCTACTCACAGAGGCAGCGACCTGGGGAAACATTCAGGGCCCTGCAAGAGCTTGTAAGGGAATGTAATTGCCAAGCTGTGAGTGCAGAACAGCATACCTAGCTACTGATGAGAGACACCTGTGAGGTGCCCACTCCAACAAGGTGAGGCAAAGGCTACTTGAATGGAAACGATTGACCTACTTCAAACCATTTAGCTGGTGAATACCCTAGAAGTGGCCATCTACAATGCCGAATCATTCTCCAGTGAGTACACGGCAACCTTGTGGGGAACACAGGTGCTCCCATCTTGGGAGGCAGAATCAAAAAACCCCAAACTTCCACTGCCATCAGCGTCCTCCCGACATGTTATTTTGCAGGCAGGGCAAGCATCCGAGGAAACATTGCCCTGCCAAGGATGCCACCTGCACCAAATGCCGGAAAAAGGGACACTTTGCAAAGGTCTGCAAGTGCGAACAGGGACCACCACTTTTGGGGAACGGGACACCCTCACACACAGGCTACGGAGAACACCGACTACTATGACATCACTTCTGTCTTATCCCTCAGCTCTTCCAGCAATGAAGTCACCTCCACTTTCTCCTTCTTCTCTTCTGGTGAGTGATGACAGGGCTGCGTGAGAGCCATAGGGGCCACCATCATGACTGCCATCTTGTCAGATGACCAGAAGACAACTGAACCCCTCGGATGACGAGCTGACAGTGGCATCGGTAACCCTGATCAACTCCAACCACATCAACTCCCCAGGGTCACTATGAGCATCTAGGTAAATGGCCACCCCACCTTATCCCTATTTGACAGTGGAAGAACTGAGAGCTTCATTCATCCTAACACTGTACAGCAATACTCCCTGGAAATGCAGCCTGCAAAATTTAGTGTATCCTTAGCCTCAAAAACCAAACAGGCAAAAGTGCACAGGAGCTGCATAGTAACCCTGATGGTCTAAGGCACTGTCTTTATGTTCCTTGTATTGCTGCAGATCTGTGCATCCATCATCTTGGGGTTGGACTTTCAATGCAACTTAAAGAGCATCTCTATGGAGTATGACAGCTCCATCCCCACTGTCTATAACAAGCAATTTGTGAACTGCCCGCTGCCCCCTTCCCACATGGTCGATCAGCAGCCCCACGTCAGTTCACCACACCCAACATGTGGCCTCTCCATGCTTTGGATCCCCTCCCATCCCTGTTTGCTAATCTCACCCCTTACTGTAAGCCTGTCACCACTAAAAGTTGGCAATACAGCGCCTAGGACAGGATGTTCATTAAGTCAGAAGTGAGGCGCCTCCTCACTGAGGGGATGATAGAACAAAATACGAGCCCATGGAGAGCCCAGATTGTAGTAGTAAAGAGCAGGAAGAAACACTGGAGGTCATAGATTACTCCCAGACCATCAACAGATTCACCCAGCTAGACGCCTACCCCTTACCTTGCATCGCCAACATGGTGAAATAGATCGCACAATACAGGGTATTATCAACCATTAATCTTAAATCGACATATCACCAGCTCCCATTCACACGGAGGACAGCCAGTACACTGCCTTCTAAGCAAATAGCTGACTCTCCCAGTTTCTTAGAGTCCCTTTTGGGGTCACGAATGGAGTTTCTGTCTTCCAAAGGGAGATGGATCAAATGGTGGATGAACACAGCTTGCAGGCCACCTTCCCATACCTTCTCAACTTTACTATCTGCGGCCATGACCAGTAGGACCATGACAGAAACTTCCAGAAATCCCTCCTCACCGCAAAGCGCCTTAACCTGACGTATAATACAAGGAGGTGTGTCTTCAGCACATGTCGCCTGGCTATACTAGGCTGCGTGGTGGAGAATGGAGTCATCAGCCCCAACCCTGACCACATGACCCTACTGTTAGAACTTACCCTCCCACACTGCCTCAAGGCCCTAAAAAGCTGGGTTGGGTTATCCTCTTACTATGTCAATGGGTCCCCAGCTATGCAGAGATGCCCCACGCCTCATCAAGGCCACCATTTTTCCCATGTCAGCAGAAGCCCACAAGGTGTTCAACCGAATCAAAGCCAAAATTGGAAAGGCCACAATGCACACAAATCCACCCTGTTTCAGGTGGAGAGCAATTCATCTGACTTTGCCCTGGCCACTACGCTTAACCAGGTGGGCAGGCCCATAGCGTTTTTTTCACGCACCTTCCAGGGCCCCGGGGTCTGGCACTCCTCCATCGAGAAAGAGGCTCAGACCATCGTTGAAGCGGTACGGCACTGGAAGCATTTCCCCACCAATAAGCACTTTACCCTGCTGACTGACCAACGGACAGTAACTTTCATGTTTAACAATCAGCAGCGGGGTAAAATCAAAAATGATAAAATCCTGAGGTGGAGAATTGAGCTCTCCACCTTCAATTATGACACAGTATTGGCCCGGTAACCTCAACAAGCCTCCTGATGCCCTGTCTTGGGGGAAATGTGCCAGTGCACAGGTAGACCAACTGCAGTCGCTGCATGACAACCTCTGCCACCCTGGGATCGCCCATTTTTTTCATTTCATCAAGACTCATAACCTCTCCTTTTCTATTGACGACATCAGGACACTGACCAAAAATTGCCGGGACTGCATGAAGTGCAAGCCACACTTCTACCAGCCCAACAGGTCACACCTCATCAAGGCCATTCATCCCTTTGAACACCGAAGTATGGACTTCAAAGGACCCCTACCCTCCACGAACCGTAATGTGTACTTCACCATCATCAATGAGTATTTGCGGTTCCCTTTCACCATCTCCTGTCTGGACATGACTGCAGCCACCGTCATAAAGGCTCTGAACAACCTGTTCACCATTTTCGGATACTGCTGCTATGTCCACAGTGACAGGGATTCATCCTTCATGAGCGACGAGCTGCACCAATTTATGCTGTCCAAGGGCATGGCCTCTAGCTGTACTATCAGCTATAACCCCAAAGGGAATGGCCAGCTGGAGCAGGAGAATGGCATGGTCTGGAAGGCAGTACTACTGGCCTTAAAGTCCAAGGACCTCCCCAGCCCCACTGGCAAGAAGTCCTCCAAGAGGCCCCCCACACTATCCAGTCCCTCCTAAGTACAGCCACCATTGAGACACCTCATGAGAGATTCTTTACATTCCCCAGGAGATCGGAGTCAGGAATGACCCTACCTACCTGGCTGATGTCCCCTAAGCCTACTGTGGAAACACGCAAGGAACCATAAGACTGGCCCACTAGTCGAGAGGGTCCAGCTGCTCCACACCAACTCACAGTGGCATTCCCGGATGAATGCGAGGACGCAGTATCCATCCGGGACCTAGCACCCACAGGAGCATCTGGACCTCCCTCCCTTGAGCCAATTGTCGCGAGCCCCCCTAAGCCCTCGAGGGCCTCAGATCCCTTCTGCCACCTCCTCGGTCAACCCCCCTTCCCTCTCCCCCCCGGCTCAGCCAAGCACCCAGCGGACCAATTGAGATGCAGCAGCCACAACCAATGGGAGCCACCAAACTACCAGAGGTATGTCGGTCACAACGCCAAAAGAGCCTGAACTTATGAGGGTGCCTGACTGCACCACACCCTCACCAGGACTTTTTCTTTAAAAAGAGGGGGTGAATGTGGTGAAACCACTTGTGCATGTAGATACCTTTACCTTATATGTTCAACCCTGCTCTCACTGGCTGGCTCATAACTCCTCCCCTTTATTCCTCATAAAGGCTGTCATGCCACAACCCTGTCCCCAGTTCAAGTCTGGGTCAGTGTAAGCCAGCAACTCAAGAGATGCTGTCCATCTCTAGCTAATAAAAGACTTCAGTTCAAGAGCTTGTCTTTTGGTTAATTGATCATGCATCACACTCCTTCCTTGCTAACACTTCCCAGCAGCTGTAAGAAAGTTGACTATATTTGTGATGTGACTTGAAGGCCAGAAATGCAAGATGCAAGAAGGCTAAAGGATTGAATTTGACACTTGGTCCTTATGATTCCCGAAAGAGCAACATTACTCAAGTGAACCATTCATATTACAGTACAACTCCAATTATCAGAAATGGTCGGGATCGGGTCTACTTCAGATAAACAATATTTTTGGATAACTGGTCAATTTAAAAAAAAACGCTCAGTAGCAACATCAAATCACTTGTAACAATGTTTTTAAAAAAACAACATGGGAAGGCTTTTTCAGCATGAAATAATGTTTCTCACCAAAAAAACAACCTGAACAAAATAAAATAAATCCAAAACCAAAAACTCAGAGTTCCACAATTTTTTCAATCTCTGATGTCAGTTTTGCTCTGAGAAAATTTCAGATAACTGAGTATTTCTGATTGTTTCAGATAACCTCACCTATCCAAAATTTTTCGGAGACAAAAAATGATGTCATTTCAGCTTCGAAATATTTTGGATATGTGAGGATTTCTGATCTTTCTGAAAACCGGGGAAAACTGGCCGGGAAACTAAAACAAGAGGATACAGTCTCAAGATTCGGGGGAGTAGATTTAGGACAGAGATGAGGAAAAATAGTTTTTCCCAGAGAGTAGTGAATGTTTGGAATTCTCTATCCAGGGAAGTGGTTGAGGCTGCTTCATTAAACATATTTAAAATTCAGTTAGATAAATTTTTACATGATAGAGGAATTAGGGGATATGGGGTGAAGGCAGGTAGGTGGAGTTAGGTCATAAATTAGATCAGCCATGATCTTATTGAATGGCAGGAGCAGGCTCGATGGGCCATTTTTGGCTTACTCCTGTTCCTACTTCCTATGTTCCTATATTCCTTAATTATCCAAAAAAAAAAATTCAGAGCCAAAAAAATGTACTTCCAGGTCCAATAGGTTTTCAGATAACTGAGAATTTTGGATCATCTGAATTCAGATAATCAGAGTTGTTCTGTATTTGGAACTTGACAAAATGAAATTTGCTTTTTCTTCAATGCTTTTTGAAACCACATCATGGATATTGCCACATCATTGATACTACAGAAGCAGCACAAATTAATTTCAATTCCAACATTTTTCAAATAAAATATTTAAAGGAGGCATCACTAAACAAGGATGAAATATTCTGTTTCAATACCTCAAAGTGGATGGTTTTAACCTGATTTTGGCATCAGCCGATCAGTAAGTATTTTTTAATAAGGTGGCAGTGCAGGGAACAGGGAGGAAGAACATCAACTTGACTCACAACTCTGTGGAAAAATTGAGTCTTGAGGTAGGAGGCCTAAAGTGGCAAAAATAGTGAAGGCAAGTTGACAATTGTCATCTTCTGGCTTGATATACTTGTGCTTTATTTTGCACATTTTCAGACAATCAACAGGATTATCAGAGTTAGGTTGTTAAGGGATATTGTTGAGTCCTAAAATAAGAAGCCTTCCTTACCATAGAACACTATAGCACAGAAACAGGCCACTTGGTCCTTCTAGTCCATGCCGAAATATCATACCAATAGTCCCACTGCCCTGCACCCATAACCCTCCAGACCTCTCCCATCCATTCTATCCAGTTTATTTTTAAAACTTTCGAGTGAGCCCATATTTACTATGTTAGAGGATAACTCAGTCCACACTCCCACCATTCTCTGACTGAAAAGGGTTCCTTGAAATTTCCTCCTAAACCTTTCCCCTTTCTCCCTAAAGCTATGTTCTCTTGTATTTATCATTTATCTCTCCTCGTCTACATGAAGATCTGTTTATGCAAACATCTATCAAATCTCCTCTCATTCTTCTTTGCTCAAAGAATAAAGTCCTAACCTGTTTAATCTTTCTCTGTAACTCAATTCCTGAAGACCCAACAACATCCTAGTAAATTTTCTCTGCAATTTTTAAATCTTCCTGCAGTTTGGTGACCAGAACTGTACACAATATTCCAAATGTGGCCTCACCAATGTCTCACCATGACATCCCAACTCCTTTACTCAATACTTTGATTTATGAAGTCCAAGATGCCAAAAGCTTTCTTCACTACTGTCTTCCTGTATTGCCATTTTCAGGGAATTAGGTATCTGAATCCCCACATTCCTTTGTTCCTCCACAATCCTCAGTGCTCTACCAACCTTGGTTTGTCCTTCCAAAATACAACACGTCACATTTTTCTGCATTAAATTTCATCTGCCATTTTCTGGCTCATTTTTCCAGTTGATCAAAATGCCTTTGGGCAAGCTTTGAAAACCTTCCTCACTGTCCACAATCGCCTCCACTCTTACCATCATCTGCAAACTTGCTGATCCAATTTACCACATTATCATCCAGTTCATTGATATGGACAACAAACAACAATGGTCCCAGCACCAATCTCTGAGGCACACCACTAATAACAGGCCTCCAGTCTGAGAAGCAATCATCCACTACCACTCTCTGTCTTCTTCCATTCAGCCAATTTCAAATCCAGTTTACAGCTTCTCCATGGATACCTAGTGTCTGAATCTTCTGAACTAGCCTCCTGTGTTGGACCTTGTCAAAGGCCTTACTAAAGTCCATGTAGACAACATCTACAGCCTTTCCTTCATCTACTTTCTTGGTAACCTCCTTGAAAAACTCTGTAAGGTTCATTAAACAAGACCTACCATTCACAAAACCATGCTGCCTATCCTTAATCAGATCTTGGCTGTCCAAATTCTTGTACACCTGATCTCTCAGAATACCCTCCAATAATTTACCTACTACTGATGTCAGGCTCACAAACCTGAAATTTCTAGGTTTACTTTGGAGCCTTTTTTAAACAATGGAACTACATGAGTGATCTGGTGATATTATGCCTAACCTGTAAATAACTAATCCTCACACTAGGTGACAAGAAGATCTATTCCTCATTGCTTTCATTTTAATATGAAGTGACTGAATTTTCTTTAGAAAATGCTGGTGATACACAGTAGGTCAGGAAACATCTATAAAGCAAGGAACAAAGATAATTTGTCAGGAGAATGATCTTTAGTCAGACCTGGTACAAAATCTAAACAAGTTTTAACTTGCAGAGAAACTGGGTTCAGGGGCCATAGTGATTGAGAGATGAACAAAAGGGAAGATCCAGGACTGGGCAGAAGAAAAAGTCTATGGAAAAGTCACAGAAATACTTGCTGGGTTATTACAGTGTTTAATTACTTTTATTTCATTGAATGGCTTTTCCATTCAATGCAATGAAAGCATGATTCAAAGCTCAGAATGGCCAAAATTAATTCAATAAAATTACTAACTGGGCCATGGATACATGTACTGTATATTCAATATATATTCAAGACAAACTATTCCAAATCAAAAACTAACCAGGAGACTGCATATGCTGGAATCTGAAGCTAAACACAATCTGCTGGAAGAACTCAGCAGGTTGTCAAGCATCAGTGGGAAAAACTTAATTGTCAACGTTTCATGTCAAAACCCTTTATCGAGTTTTGTCAGGAAATGCTGACCTTTATTTTGTACCCACTAATGCTGCTTGACCCATAGAGTTTACTTTACTAACATCATTGGGGATGGGGGGGGGAGAACATCAATTACTACAAGTGATGTTACACCCAGGAATAAATACCTCCAATGACCACACCTGGGACAGGCACATAGAAACAATGATCAAGAAAGAGCACCAACCACGGTTGGTGGATCACTAACTAATTCTAAAATTAAATTCAATGAAATTGCCTTATGTGTATCCAGGAAGTGCACAGCAGTAACTTGGAAGTCTGACTCCCATCTACTCATTGATAGGTGGTCTTCAGAGATGAATAGCTGCATCTCACTTGAAAAGGTTACATACAATCTCAGGAAGGGATACAACACCTTTCTAAAAATCTAGCAGCCATATTTAAAGCATATAGGTTCCTCACTGGTCCCAATATAGGGTTACGATCACTACTGGCTGGTCAGTAGACATCTGTAAATATTTTAACACTGTGTTATTATCTTGTCTCCATAAGTTTTACTGTACATTCTGAATGTTTATTTTGTGGGGTTTTTTTCTTTGTTCTTTCTCTGTTTAATAGGACATTAAGGGGAGGGGGTGGCGGGAGAGGTTCTCTTTATGTTTTGAATTTGGTATGATTGTTGGTTGTTAAATATATTTAACATGATAAATAAAATATTATAAAAAAAAGAACAAATATAATAATTTTTGGAAATTTTGGTTTCCATTTATGCAAAATATTGCTGTTATAACTTTATAAGTAATTAAAATATGTCAATTGGTAGAATTTGGTCTGAACTTTGTCACTATCCAGCCTCACCTTAATACATTTGATTTTATTTTACTTTATTAGAAGTTGTTTGTGTGGTTTATATATATATATATATATATATGCATATATCTTTCTTTCTTTGGCTTGGCTTCGCGGACGAAGATTTATGGAGGGGTATATCCACGTCTGCTGCAGGCTCGTTGGTGACTGACAAGTCCGATGCGGGACAGGCAGACACGGTTGCAAGGAAAAATTGGTTGGTTGGGGTTGGGTGTTGGGTTTTTCCTCCTTTGCCTTTTGACAGTGAGGTGGGCTCTGCGGTCTTCTTCAAAGGAGGTTGCTGCCTGCCGAACTGTGAGGTGCCAAGATTAACGATTGGAGGTGAGATCAGCCCACTGGCGGTGGTCAATGTGGCAGGCACCAAGAGATTTCTTTAAGCAGTCCTTGTACCTCTTCTTTGGTGCACCTCTGCCTCGGTGGCCAGTGGAGAGCTCGCCATATAACACGATCTTGGGAAGGCGATGGTCTTCCATTCTGGAGATGTGACCCACCCAGCGCAGTTGGGTCTTCAGCAGCATGGATTCAATTCTTGTGGACTCTGCCAGCTCAAGTACTTCGATGTTGGTGATGAAGTCATTCCAATGAATTTGTTGAGGATGGAGCGGAGACAGCGCTGATGGAAGCGTTCTAGGAACTGTAGGTGATGCCAGTAGAGGACCCATGATTCAGAGCCGAACAGGACCGTGGGTATGACAATGGCTCTGTACATGCTGATCTTTGTTTGTTTCTTCAGGTGGTTGTTTTTCCAGACTCTTTTGTGTAGTCTTCCAAAGGCGCTATTTGCCTTGGTGAGCCTGTTGTCTATCTCTTTGTCGATCCTTGCATCAGATGAAATGGTGCAGCCGAGGTAGGTAAACTGGTTGACCATTTTGAGTTCTGTGTGCCCGATGGATATGTGGGGGGTGGGGGGGGGCTGGTAGTCATGGTGGGGAGCTGGCTGATGGAGGACCTCAGTTTTCTTCAGGCTGACTTCCAGGTCAAACATTTTGGCAGTTTCCACAAAACAGGACGTCATGCGCTGGAGGGCTGGCTCTGAATGGGCAACTAAAGCGGCATCGTCTGCAAAGTATAGTTCATGGACACTTAGTGTTTGAATTAAGTGTTATATATTGTATAGTAGTGTTTTATTTTACTATATATCTCATATTTAAAAGATATAATGGTAATATTAGAATAATGAGGTCACAATTTATTAATAAGGTAATATCCAGTATTGTTTAAAAATTAATCTATTCTTTTTCTTCATTTTGCTTTTTTTTCCCCTCTTTCATTTCTTTTCTTTGGGGTTTTTCTGTGTGGGAGGGAGCAGTGGGAGGGGAGAGAAAACAATAAAAAAACATGTATTGATCTTAATATAAAACTGTTTTTTCCTGAAGAGTAGTGAATCTGTGGAAGTCTCTGCCCAGGGAAGTGGTTGAGACTCCTTCATTAAACATATTTAAGGTTCAGTTAGATAGATTTTTACATAATTAAGAGATTAAGGGATCTGGGGAAAAGGCAGGTAGGTGGAGTTGAGTCAATGATCAGATCAGCCATGACCTTATTGAATGGCGGAGCAGGCTCGATGGGCCGGATGGCCTACTCCTGCTCCAATTGCTTATGTTCTAAAAATCAAACATTTTTAAACTTTTTAAAAATTGGCATCTCAACATTCAAGTTGTAAAGATCCTCTAATGACATTACAAAAAATATGATATATACAATAAACATCAACTTTTTCCTGCCGTAATGGCAAACAAAGAGTCACCATTAGCATTAACCAGCGCCCCCATTAGTAAAAGAAAGAAAAGTAAAAAAGAGTCCCTTCAGAAACATTAAGTGTCTGTGGATTTACCTCCAGTGCTCCCACAGCCTCTGCAGCCTCAATCCTTTGGCAACCCGAGCTCCAGTTTCAAAGCTTTGATACAATCAGGAAGCCCTTTAGGTGCCCTTCTTGCTCTCACAATGGCATTTTTATGATGGGATAATGAGTTCCAGGAATTTGAATTTGCTCACCCTCTCCACCTCTGATCCCTTAATGATCACTGGATTGCATAACTCTGGCTTTTCTTTCCAAATGTTTACCATCAGCTTATTGGTCCTGGTGATACTGAGTGAGAGATTGATGTTACTTCACCATTCAGCCTATCTCCCTCTTGTATACTGACTCATCACCCCTTTATATACAGTCTACAGGGTGATTTGGTTAGCGTAGCAGTTATCACAATGCTGTTACAGGGCCAACAACTAGGATTCTAATCCCATGCTGAGAGGAATTTGTACACTCTCTTCATGTTTGCATGGGTTTCTTCTAGTTGTTCTGCTTTCCTCCCACCATTCAAAATGTACTGGGATTGTAGGTCAATTGGGTAGCACGGGCTCGTAGGCTGAAAGGGCCTGATACTGTACCATACAAGTAAAAAAAATTATAAATTTACCACAATGGTACATTCAGCAAATTGTATAAGTTGTGTTGTAACAAGCCACACAGTCATAGGTGTAGAACAAGTAGAACAGAGGGCAAAGTATGCAACCCTGTGGTGCTCCAATGCTGATGGAAATTATGGAGGAGATGTTCTTACTTATCTGCACTGATTGGGTGACTGGAGGTGAGGAAATCCAGAATCCAATTGCACAATGAGTATTGAGGCCTAGGTCTTGGTGCTTGGTGATAAGGTTTGAGGGGTTAATGGTGTTGAATGCCAGATACAGTCAATAAAGATCCTCCTGATGAATGCATCTTTGCTGCCCAGGTGTTCTAGGGTTTTCTGTAGAGCCAGTGAGATGGCATCTTCTGTAGACCTGCTCCTGAAGTGGACAAATTGAAATGAATCCATGTCACTGCTCAGACAGGAGCTAATAGGCTTCAACACCAGTTTCTCAAAACACTTCATCACTGCAGATGTGAATGCCATTGATCGATAGTGTTAGGTCTGCTTTGTTCATGAATGAGTGAGACAAACACCAGGCTGAGTCGAAATCAGGGTTTTTTGTTCTTTATTACCGGATTGTAACACTTGCGACTAACAAAGTTAGTCGGAGAATGCATTCTGCCGTTATCAGCAAAATGGTGATTTTTTATACCCTTGGATACATGCTTAGAACATCATCATATCATTACTTGTCCAATGACTAAAACTGTTGCTATCCTTTCCCTGCTAGCTTCCTGCCTCTCAATCCATCAATGTCTCTCTTATCTTGTAAGTACAAGGATGCATTTACATCTTGTTACAGCCCTGTACATTCCCACCTCATGATGTTTTACCTAACAGGAGTACAAGGACACCTCCCCTTCTTGTTACTGCCCTGTACAGGGTAACTCCCTACACATTCCCATCTCATGATGTTTTACCTTACAATAGTCATTTAGGCAGGTTACCATACTCTTCTTTGGCACTGGTCCAAATGAAGCTGCTTTAAACAGGTGTATACCATGTCCTATTAGGGTGAGATGTTGAAGATATCCATGAATACACTTTCCAGCAATACTCGTCAGGTATTCTGTCCAGAATGGATGCTTCTTGTTCACTTTTCTAAAACTGTCCACTCTGCCCATTCAGCAGTGAGTGTGCATGTACACATCACCAGTTATTCTTGATGTTTTTGTCTGCATCACGGGATCAATTTGATGTTTCAGAGTGTGAAAAGTTAGAGTCCTTAATCTCTAATTGACTTTGATGTTTAGGACTGCTACCCTATACCATCAAAATCAGATTCAGAATTTATTGTTATGCAAGTCACAAAATTTGTTATTTTGTGGCAGCATCACAGTGTAAACATTTAAAGGTAAAGGTAAAAGTGAATGTTCCATTATTTAGAATGGAACATACATGAAATTCTTTAACTTTTCTCTTTATAAGCCACCTTACAAAATAAATAAAAATGGTGTAAGAAAAAGAAAAAGTAAGGCAGTGTCTTTGGTTCATTATTTATTAAGGAATCTGATGGCAGAGGGAATCAAGCTGTCCTTGTGCTGCCAAGTGCTCGTCTTCAGGCTCTTAAGGTAGCAGGGGGATGAGGGCATTGCCTGAGTGATGAGGATCTTTGAGAATCAAGACTGCTTTCTTAAGACACTACCTATTAACCATATAACCATATAACCACTTACAGCACAGAACAGGCCAGTTCGGCCCTACTAGTCCATGCCGTAACAAATCCCCACCCTCCTAGTCCCACTGACCAGCACCCAGTCCATAGCCCTCCAGTCCTCTCCTCTCCATGTAACTATCCAGTCTTTCTTTAAATGTAACCAATGATTCTGCCTCGACCATATCTGTCAGAAGCTCATTCCACATCCCTACCATCCTTTGCATAAAAAAATTTCCCCTCATGTTCCCCTTATAATTTTTCCCCTTCAATCTTAAACCATGCCCTCTAGTTTGAATCTCCCCCACTCTTAATTGAAAAAGCCTATCCACATTTACTCTGTCTGTCCCTTTTAAAATCTTAAACACCTCTATCAAGTCCCCCCTCAATCTTCTATATTCCAGAGAAAAAAGCCCTAGTCTGCACAACCTTTCCCTGTAACTCAAACCTTGAAATCCTGTCAACATTCTCGTGAACCTTCTCTGCACTCTCTCTATTTTGTTTATATCTTTCCTATAATTTGGTGATCAAAACTGTACACAGTACTCCAAATTTGGCCTCACCAATGCCTTGTACAATTTCATCATAACCTCCCTACTCATGAATTCAATACTCCGATTTATGAAGGCCAACATTCCAAATGCCTTCTTCACCACACCATCTACCTGAGTATCAGCCTTGAGGGTACTATTTACCATCACTCCTAAATCCCTTTGTTGTTCTGCACATCTCAATAGCCTACCATTTAATGCATATGACCTATTTAGATTTGCCTTTCCAAAATGTAACACCTCACACTTATCTGTATTAAATTCCATCAACCATTTCTCAGCCCACACCTCCAGCCTTCCTAAATCACCTTTTAATCTACGGTAATCTTCCTCACTGTCCACAACACCACCAATCTTTGTACCATCCGCAAACTTGCTTATCCAATTCTCCACCCCTACTTCCAGATCGTTAATATATACAACAAACAATAGTGGACCCAGGACCGATCCCTGAGGAACTCCACTAGTCACCGGCCTCCAATTGGACAAACAATTTTCTACTACTACTCTCTGACACCTCCCATTCAACCATTGCTGAATCCATTTCACTACCTCCTTATTTATACCTAATGCCTCCACCTTTTTTCCTAACCTCCTGTGGGGAACTTTGTCAAAAGCTTTACTAAAGTCTAAATAGACAACATCCACAGCTTTCCCTTCATCAACCTTTTTTGTAACCCCCTCGAAAAACTCAATCAGGTTTGTCAAGCATGATCTACCCCTGACAAAACCATGCGGATTACTCCCTATCAATCCCTGTACCTCCAAATATTTGAAGGTGTCCTCAATGGAGTAGTGCCATGATTTTGCAGGCAAATTTAAAAACCCTCTAGAGATTTTTCTTGTCCTGAGTGTTAGCACCTCTGTAACTGATGCAACAGACAGAATGCTCTCCACAGTAGACTAGTAGAGATTTTTGAGTCTTTGTGACATACCAAATCTCCTCAAACTCCTCACAAAGTATAGCCTTCATGATTGCATCAACATGGAGGCTCCAGGACAGATCCTTGGAGATGTTGACACCTGGGAATTTGAAGTTCTTGAAGCTATCCGCTGCAGACCCCTCGATTAAGACTGGTTTGTGTTCTCCTGATTTCCTCCTAAAGTCTACAATCATCTCCATTGTTTTGCTAATGTTGAATGCCAGGTTGTTGCTGTGACATTCAACTAGCTGATCTATCTCCCTCCTGTACACTTCATTGATTTCTGTGAGTCTGCCAACAACCTTGGGTGTTATTGGCAAATTTGTAGATAGTATTTGAATTGTGCCAAGCTGCACAGTCATTTGTGTCAGACTCCTAAACCACAAATATAATCAGAGACTCATTCAAAGACTCTTTGCACATCCCAAATTTTGAAAAATAAAGAATATTTGTTCCTCAAATTAAATTTCTCTAATGAAATACAACTTTGAATCTCAGCATGCCACCCCTCTAAAGTTAGTGAGATATCAGATTTCCATATTACAACAACACATTTCCTTGCTATTACTAAACCGAATTTAACAAATTTCAATTCAGAATCTGACAATGACAATTCAGGGGTGACACTTTCAAAATTACCTAACAAGAATAATTCAGGATTTAGAGGAAAATACACCCTCATTATCTGTTGCAAAAGTTTGTGAATAGAAACCCAAAAAGCATTAACCTTTGTACAAGACTACATAGAATTTTAGCAAGTTCCAATTTCTGTTCCATATCTAAAACATTGATCTAATAAATTCAGTTTCCATCTATTTAATTTCTGAGGAGTAATATACAATTGATGTAAAAAAATTATAGTGGAGTAATTTATTTTGTACATTAATAGTATTTGTCAAAACTTTTACACAAATTTTGCCATTCATCTTGTTCTATGGTGATATTGTTATGAGCCCAAAGGACACCAGAACCCAGCAGCAATTTAAATCAACTTTAAACATGAAAATAGAATCAAACTTTAATTTATCTCTCCACTTAACTAACCCAAATTAACCCCCTTCTAAATCTAAGCACATATGTATGTAATGTGTGTGTAAATTTAAGAAAAGTTCTTTGGTTCACAGTTCAATCTCACTTCTTCTTCCAAGTTCTCTGGATGCACACAATTCTTAGAGCACAGAATTTAACATGTATAAAGTTCACCAGGTTTTGGTGCTCGAAAGATAAATGTTTACAACTCAGGAAGGTTCTTGTAGGGTTTGCAGAGAGAGATTTGTTGTTCCAGGATTTCCACAACTGAGCTACCACCCTTAGCCATCTCAATGTCTCACTGACGAAACTTACCCCATCAAGGTTCCCCAGATGGTAACCTCTTTCTTTCAGGCTATCACATAGTTCCTTTCTGTTCTACGTATTCCAAGAGAAACATCAGACAGATAGCACTTCCAGCCATCCACTGCTCTGAAACTTTCTGTTTCCAACCAGCATTTCCTGGCTTGCACTGTTCAGCTGCTTTCAGTGTCTCTCACACACATTAGCTGAGAGAGCTTTTTGAGATTGGTGTGGTTTTTGAGATTGATTGCATCAAATACCTCGTATTCTTTTTTAAGTTTTGAGGAATAACTGATAATTTGTCCCCTTAAATAAGCTTTCAATGCAACCCATATAACAAACATATCTTCAGTTGAATGTAAATTAATATCACAAAACAATTGAATTTGTTGTCATTTAAACAAAAAATCTGGCCTTTTTAATAATAAATAATTCAACCTCTATCTGTAAACTAAGGGTTGTCTTTCTATGAACTCTAACTCAATCAAAAGAGGAGAATGGTCAGATATTAATCTAGATTTATAGACCACACCAATCACTCTTAATTGATTAAGGGTCGAAAGCAGAAAAAAAATTCAATTCTAGAATATATGTGTCAAACCTACTAGAGTAAAAAGAATAATCCCTGTTCACCATATATCAATTAAATTAAAATCTTTCATCAGAGACAACAATGTTTTAGCTGCCTTTGACTTCATTATATTTTTTGAAGATTTATCCAATACAGGTTCTAAATAAAAATTAAAATCACTACCTACCAGAATATGACCATGCACATTCACTAAATTTAGAGAAGTATCTTGAATAAATTTCTTCTCATCCAAATTTGGTGCATAGATATTCAATAAGGTTCATTCTTCAGAAAATATTTGACAATTGACTATAAGGTATCTTCCTGTTGGGTCTGTGATTATGTCATGAATTTTAACTGGTAGATGTTTTAAATTAAAATTGCCACTCCCCTAGCTTTAGAATTAAATGTGGAAAAGACTACTTGACCTACCCAGTCTCTTTTGAATTTTAAATGTTCACTGTTCATCAAATGGGTCTCTTGTAAAAAGGCAATATCCACTCCTAATTTCTTAATATATGATAAAACCTTCTTCCTTTTTATGGGGCCATTAATCTCATTAATATTAAAACTTAATGTCTTAACTGTTTTACCCATCAATTTAATCTATACATTCCAATAAATAAGTATCTCTTATTCCTGTCCAGGAAGAATTCCCATAAGTCAAATTAGGGTCTGGTGTTATCTGCAATCTTATAACGGTAATTTTATTTAAAACTAAGATAACAAAAAAATTAAAAATAAATCCCTCACCTCCTAAATGCCAGATAGGTCAGTATTACCACCCTGTAATATACACAAAAACACACGTAGATGACACATCCAACCCCCAACTTATGGGAAAAAAATTATTTTCATCAAAACACCAAGACCAGCAAAAAAAGAGATTCCTCTCCCCATTCATTGACAAGTCATTTCAACAAGTCCTCTGATTGCCGTGCTTTAAATGTAGAGCTTTAACATAATCTTTATCTTGGATATAACTGGTGAAGAAAAGACTCTGTTAATCTAGAATGAATACTTTCAAAGTAGCTGGATAACAAAGCACAAATCTATAACCTTTATTATATAAAGTCTTCTTAACTGGGTTAAACTCTTTCCTTATCTTCAAAAGAGCTTGACTCATATCTGGATAAAAGAAGATCTTGTCACCCTCATAGTTCAAAGGTCCATGTTCTCTAGCTCTTTGCATTGCCAGTCCAAGTATCTTCTCTCTATCTTGATAGTTGAGAAATCTAATCAATATAGACCCAGATCCCTAATTCAGTCTAGGTTTTGGTTGAAGAGCCCTATGTGCTCTTTCAATCAAAATCTTTGAACCTTTTCTTCGAATGTGTCGAACCAGCAACCCACCCACCACGCGCAACCTGTGTGCTATCCACCTTCCGGATCCCCCCCCCATCTCTGTTCGCCAACCTCATCCCTGATTGTAAACCTGTTGCCACCAAGAGCAGGCTGGGAATAGGGCCTTTATCAAGTTCGAGGTGAGAGGCCTCCTGACCAAGGGGATCATCAAACCCAGTACCAGCCCCTGTAGAGCTCAAGTAGTGGTGGTTAAGGGTGGAAAAAACATTGACTACAGCCAGACTATTAACAGGTTCAAACAACTGGACACATAGCCCCTCCCCAGCATAGTCGACAAGGTAAACTAAATTGCCCAATATTAGGTATTTTCCACAATTGACTTAAGGTTGGCATACCAACAGCTCCCTATCCATCTGGTGGACCACCAGTACACCATCTTCAAGACGGATGGCCGCCTCTACCACTTTCCGGGGATTGCCTTTGGGAGTCTCCATTTTCCAGAGGAAGATGGACGGAATGGTGGATGAGCATGGGCTGCTGGCCTCATTCCCCATCTCAACAATGTCACCATCTGCGGCCACGATCTACAGGACCATGATACCAACCTCTGGAAATTCCTCTAGACAGCCAAAGCCTTAACCTCACCTACAACAAAAATAAATATGTATTCCACATATCATGCCTGGCTATACTTGGCTACATCATGGAGAATGGAGTCATTAGCCCTGATCCCAATCACATTCACCTCCTGTTGGAACTCCCATTTACCCGCAGCCTAAGGGCCCTGGGGTCACCAGGTTCTTCCATTTCATTAAAGCCTACAACCTCCCTTATTCAGTTGAGGACATCAGGACAATGACCAGAAACTGCCAGGTCTGTGCAGAGTGCAAGCCACACTTTTACCAGCCAGACAGGTAGCACTTTTAAGTGTCTGAGCATGGATTTTAAGGGGCCCCTGCCCTCTTTGAACCACAACATGTACTTCCTCAACATCATTGATGAGTACTCACATTTCCCATTTACCATTCCCTGCCCGAACATGACCACTGCCACCATCATTAAAGCCTTGCACAATCTCTTCATCCTGTTCGAATACCCATGCTATATTCATAGTGACTGGGGGTTGTCCATCATGAGCAATGAGTTGCACCAATATCTGCTGGCCAGAGGTATCACTACAAGCAGGACCACACCAGCTACAACCCTCGAGCGAATGGCCAGGTGGAAAGGGAGAATGCCATTGTCCAGAAGGCTGTCCTCCTAGCCCTGAGGGCAAAAGGCCTGCCTGTCTCCCACTGGCAAGAGGTCCTCCCCAAACCATTCCACACAATCAGAACCCTCCTGTTCACTGCCACCAATGCCACTCCACATGAAATGTTGTTTCCCTTCCCCAGGAAGCCCGCATTAGGGGCCACACTGCCATCCTGGTTGAAGTCCCCAGGGCCAGTTCTGCTCTAGAAGCATGCGAGAAGCTATATGTCCGAACTACTGGTTGAGAGGATCCACCTTCTCCACACCAACCCCCAATATGCCAATGTGGCATACCTGGATGGGCACAAGGACACTGTGTTTATCCGGGACCTGGCACGTGTGTGAGACTCCAGCCAACCAACCAGTACATCCACTCCCCACAATCATCCACCACATACCATGTCACCCTATCCCAGCCCCTGCCCCAACGGTCTCAGTTCAGTTGGCAGACCCCCAACATGCTGTCAATGAGCAGACCATCCAGGAATTAACAGCTGATATCAATTTAATATCAATTAAATTATGTGCCTATATTAAGATGGATTAAAGCAGATTTGATTAAGTGGAAAGATCTTCCAGTAACTTTGATTGGTTGGGTTAATTGTATTAAAATGAATATTTTTCCTCAAATTCAATATTTATTTCAGTCAATACCTTGTTTACTTCCAAACGGTTTTTTTCAAGATTTGAATAAAGCAGTGTGAGAGTTTTTATGGAAAGGTAAATTAGCTCAAGTGGAGTTGCATAGACTTACATGGAAGTATGCATTGGGTGGACTACAGTTAACAAATTTTCAAAATTATTATGAAGCGGCCAGTTGAAGTTTGTTAGTAGATTGATGGATCTAGATCACCCTCCTAGCTGGGCTAAAGTGGAGATGGCATGTATTTCTAGGGTTGAGATACATGAATTTATATTTCATTGGAATTTGATTTTATTACAGGAATATGATATGCCAATCTTGAAACATTTATTAAAGATTTGGATTAAAAAAAATAGGGTGTTAGAGTCAAAAGATAAACTATCAATTCTAACTCCATTGTATAATAATCAGCTTACTCCTTTCTCAATGTTTAATAATCATTTAAAGATTTGGGACTCTAAAGGTATAAAGACACTGCAGGGTTCAAGGAGGAAGCCTGGCAACTATCGGCCTGTAAGTTTGACGTCTGTGGTAGGTAAATTAATGGAGAAAATTCTTAGAGATAGTACATAAACATCTGGATAGACAGGATCTGATCAGGAGCACTCAACATGGATTTGTGGGAGGAAGGTCATGTTTGACCAATCTGATTGAATTTTTTGAAGAGGTGACTAGGAATGTGGATGAGGGTAGCGCAGTGGATGTTGTCTATATGGACTTCAGTAAGGTCTTCGATAAGGTACCACATAGAAGGTTAGTTAGGAAGGTGCAGTCTTTAGGTATAAATTTTAAGATAGTCAAATGGATTGAACATTGGCGGAAAGGGAGAGGCCAGAGAGTGGTAGTGGATAATTGTCTGTCAGGTTGGAGCCCGGTGACCAGTGGTGTGCCTCAAGGATCTGTATTGGGCCCATTGTTGTTCGCTATATACATTAATGATCTAGATGATGGGGTGGTGAATTGGATTAGTAAATATGCAGACGATACTAAGATAGGTGGAATAGTGGATAATGAAGAAGGTTTTCAAGGATTGCAGAGGGATTTGGGCTGCTTAGAAAAGTGGGCTGAAAAATGGCAGATGGAATTTAATGCTGATAAGAGTGAGGTGCTTCATTTTGGTAAGAAGAATCAGAATAGGACATACGTGGTAAATGGGAGAGCATTGAGGAATACAGAAGAGCAGAAAGATTTAGGAGTAATGGTACATCGTTCCCTGAAGGTAGAAACTCACGTGAATAGGGTGGTGAAGAAGGCTTTTAGTATGCTGGCCTTTATCAATCATTGCATGGAATATAGGAGTTGGGAGGTGATGTTGAGATTGTATAAGACGTTGGTGCGGCCTAATTTGGAGTTCTGTGTGCTGTTCTGGTCGCCTAATTATAGGAAGGATATAAACAGAGTGGAGAGAGTGCAGAGAAGGTTTACCAGAATGTTACCTGGGTTTAAGCATCTAGAGTATAGGGAGAGATTGGACAGATTAGGTCTTTATTCTTTGGAGCATAGAAGGTTGAGAGGGGATTTGATAGAAGTATTTAAGATTATGAAAGGGATAGACAGAGTGGATGTGGATAGACTATTTCCGTTAAGAGGAAGAAAGATTAAAACAAGAGGACATGAGTTAAGAATTAAGGGGCAGAGGTTTAGAGGTAACATGAGGGGGAACTTCTTTACTCAGAGAGTGGTAGCCGTGTGGAATGAGCTTCCGGGAGAAATAGTGGCGGCAGAGTCAATTGTATTATTTAAGAAAAGGTTGGACAGGTATATGGATGAGAAGAAGATGGAGGGTTATGGGCATTGTGCAGGGAGGTGGGACTAGAAAGGGGTGTTTGGTTCGGTGCAGACTAGAAGGGCCTAATGGCCTGTTTCCGTGCTGTAATTGTTATGTTATGTTATGTTATGAAGAAGGGCAATTTCTTTCTTTTAATCAATTGAGAGAAAGATTTGATATACCTGTAAATTGGATTGGGAGAAATCTAAACTTAAATGGGAGAGTGATTTAGTATTTACTTTTCCTGAAGATGATTGGGCAACTATGTGTCAGGATAATATAATTAAATTGACTAATGTAAGATAAGGAATGGTTAATTATAATTTTTTACATCAATTAATATTTGACCCCGGAAAAGCTAAAAAAATATGGGTTTAGTAATTCGGATTCTTGTTTTAGATGTGGCTCATGTATTGAAACTTTTTTACATGCCGTTTGGACTTCTAAAGGAATTAAAGTAGGTTTGGAAAAATTATATAATTTTATATTACCATTAGATCCAACAATTATTTTGTTGGGTAATTTGTATTCATTAAGGGGAATGGGGTTGGATAAAATTCAAATTGCTTTTGTACGTTTGGTGTTATCAGTAGCGCGTAAATATGTTGCTAATACTGGAAAGATTATATATTACGCTGGCACAATGAATTGAAAGTACGTATTGTCATGGAGAAAATTACCTATAATTTACATGATAATTATTCTTCTTTTGTTAGTAAGTGGTCTCTGTATTTGAAATATATGCATTTAGATATACTTTGAAATGTTATTAACATTTATAATATTCTTTTTTTATATATATAATCTATATTTTTTGCTCCCCTTAAGGGAGCTGGCTGAAGGGGTGGGAGGGTGGGGTGGGGTTTTTTGGATTTTTTTAATTTTTTTTTTTTGTTTTTTTGTATATATCTTTGTAAAATCATTTTTTGATTATTATTAAACTGTATGTTATGTTTTTTCTATCTTTTAAATAAAGTTTTGAAAAAAGAATTTAGAGTCATCTACAAAATGATCAGCTATTCGCCAGAAAATTCCCAACACAGAAGGCTTAACAATCATAATATTCACTTACAGTTTCAGTATGCTATTGCCTCATAGCTTTATGAACCAAATTTGACCTGGAGATCTAAGTTTCATCTGTGAGGAGTTTGCATGTGACATTGCGATTTCCTGCAGTGACTCTGATCTTCTCCTCCATCTCAAGGGCATCTTGGTAGGTTAATTGGTGACTGTTAATTATCATGAGTGGGTAGATGGAAAGAGAAACAGGGAGGAATTGATAGGAGAATATGTTGCAAGGAACTAAAATAGGAATTGTAATTGATGAAATTCTTTACAGGGAATCTGCATGAATCTAATGGGATGAATCGTCTCTTTTGTCAAAGGTGGTTAGTAATTCTCCTTTCATCTCCACTTGAAATATGCCATATTTTACCCATAAGTCTCCATTGGAGTACAGAGAGTAACTAGGTCTAGATGGCAATTGAGATATTTCAACAGCAATGAAATAATATCCTTTCATATTCACAACTGAGCTTAATCTCATTATTTCAACCTTTTAAAGTAAAATATTCAATAATAATATTATTATCTTATATTCAATAGCAGAATCTTATAAGAAGCTCATCTTGATTGGCAATTTAAAATCTGAGAGCTTTCTATTCAATAGTCAAGCACTCTTTGCGGTGTAATTATTGTTGAAACACTGTTGAACACTCAGCAACCAAGACTTATTTAAGTGGAGAAAGTCAAATTATCCTAATAACAGCCTAATTCATTTAAAAAGGTCATATTTCAGTTATGGTTAAATTCAGATTTTAATTTTATTCAGTGTCAAAGTGATTCATCAAAATCATATCAGTCCTATGCGCAGAAACATTTTCTTCCCTAACTTCAGTAAAGAGAATTAAAACATAAACGCATAATATTTAAGTGCCATTTAAGTACACGTAGTTCACAACTGCAGAAGTACTTCTAGATTCAGGATTGAATTAAACACTCATGTTACACAAATTGCATTTTGTCATCTATATTTTTCTAATATAAATTTTAAAACTTGCTGATCAGGTCTCACTAGTGCATTTATTTTCAGTTGATCCGGGTAATATAACCTTCACAATTCCCCCATGACATTAAATTCACTTAGATTTGCTGAATGTACAAAGGGATTCAAGTGAGTATAGGATGTAAAATTGTACCAGTGCATCCGATAATGCAGTAGGGACACAATATACTCATAAACGGAGCCCTATAATCCACACAATTACATTTTGGTGTGAGTATTCTTGATACAAAATGAGGTATAATTTTTAAATTGATATTAACAAGATGTTACAGCATACATGATTCCTTCTCTTTAAATGCAATATTTTTTAAAAGTGCAAAAATAAAATATATTTAGTGCTCATGAATTATACACAAAAAATGTAAATGGAAAAATTGTTGAGCTTAGAAATACTTAATCAATTCCTCAAAATTATTTCAATTTGCTATTCAGATTCAAAGTTTGTATAGTAAGCTAATATGCTATTAAATTTTCACTTCTGTTCACAAAAATATAGTTGGTGATGGGAGGAAGTGTCAAACTTCACAGTAAATGAAAAACAAATAAGCAATAAAAATTGACATGCAACTTTATGAAAGTTCTGCCATGTTATCAGAGACACCCAAGAACCCTTTGTAGGGAGAGGCACAAGAGAATAACTTACAAAGAATAGCTGGTCTGAACTTCTTATATTCCAATGAAGATCATTGTTCATGGAGATCTAGTTGCACAGCATGATAGTAAAGTGTTCAATAGACTCACAAAGAAAAAGAATGGAGAAAATGTATTTGATAGTTGGAAGAGAATTACTGAGCATATTCACACACTTAGTAAGGATAAGCAGGGAAGTCTAACTTTACTAGCTCAGATATTTACATCATTTTTCCAATCAATTTCTCCCACAACAGGTCTGTACTATGATGAAGTTACACAGGAGCCTTGGCAACCAATTTCACCAATGGAAGCATCACAGCTAGGCATAATTTTCTCTCTGCATACCATTGGTTTCACATTTTCAGAAAGCACATGGTTGCAAAATCTGAAATGGTAACCCTTACTGGTTCACTCTTAGCATTGGGAGCACAGAGAGCAATTTTTGCATCTCTGTTAATATTCTAGATCAATCTCACATGGCACTCATATTCTCAGTTGTCTCAGTAAGTGAATATGTACCTCAGACACCTGCTCAATCAGTTTTGTGTACAATCGAGGAGCCAGGTTGGATGCGCATTTGTACAATTTTTAGCCAAAATATTTTTTGAATTTTAAACTGAATGAATAATTTATTCATGAAAATTAAAGCCTCAATCTGCCCTTAATTGTGAGTGCTACCATACAAAGGAAGTATCCACTGACTGAGATGCTTCCCTATCCCAGTGATTCTGTGGCACGATAAACCCCATCTCACAGTAACAGAAGTAGAAAAGTATTCTAGATTTCTTGGCCAGTTCTCCTTCCGCAACCAAGAGCAGTTTCATTGAGTAGTTATTGTTGTTTGAGACATCCTGTTGCCTGCTATGTTTATCTACCCAGCTACACTTCAACAATATCCAATTGTTAGGAAGAATTTTAATCTGCTTCTGCCACACAAATCTTGCTCTTTCTATCATCTATCAAGAGATTATTTCCATTATGACGGACAGTGGTTTTACTGCAGAAGATTAAGTAATTAAAACATCATATTTTTCAGCACAGTGCACTTTTTGAGATAATCAATTGTTTTTTTTGTCAAATTATCGAGAAAATAACAATTTGAACAAAGTGTGCTCTGCTGTACGTACATTGCACTCACAAAATGATCGATATGCAACAGAAGTTATTAAGCGGGGTGATGAATAGCTTAATATTTCATAATTTTGGTTAACAGAATATTTTAATCTCCATTTTCTCAAAAAATGTAATTTTATCACTTGTACTTCAGACTGATAATTAAAGCAATTCCATTATAGTTCGATAGTAATCCGCTTACAGTAATTGTAAAACTTTAAAATAAGCCACACTCCTTCCCAGCCCCAACACAGAAATTATAAGTTGCAATTAATTATCTCAACTTATTTTGTAACTCTGAAATCAGATCTGAAATATTTATCCAAGCAAGTCCAGTATATCAATTGTATGGAGTCCAGATTTTCCACAATTATGCTAAATGTACACCAGAAACAAAAACATATTTGCATGAAATTAAACATGTCCAGTCAACTGCACAAGTTCTGACATTGAATGGCTAATATTGAATGCACTCCATTAGATTTTACTTTTCACTCTACCTGCAGTGTTCCATGCTCATTTGTTCACTGAACCTCTTTTCCTGGCTGATTTTTCTTTCTCCTTTACAATTTGGAGTTTTAACATGCTCATTTAAATTACTTTTTATCTCAGATCTTTGCTTATTTGAGAGACAGGACATAAAACAGATTTATTGTCTATTCCTGGAATCTACAATTTTGCAATGGAGGCCATTTACCCTGGGTGGTCTTTGGTTTTCCATTCTTTCTTTATGTTTCTTATTACTTTTAATTTGCAGGTCCTGAAGCTGTCACACATACCTCAGGTACAAAGAGGCACTAAATACCCACCTTGGAACGAATAATAGAATTGCATGGCACAGGAGGCAGTAATTCCATCAATTATGACTGCAAAAGCTCTTTGAAAGAATCCTCAATTAGTCCCATTTCCTGACTCTTCCCCGTGACCCAAAAATGTTCTGAACCTCAAGTATACCTCAACCTCCATTGTTGTTTGTCAACAATCCGGATGATTATATGGTAAACTGGATCATCAGACTTATTGATGACAGAAATATAACATTGGTAATGGACTGTAAGAAAGACTTTCAAAGCTTGCAGTGGGATCTGTACCAGCTGAAAAAGTGGTTGCAAAATGGAAGGTGGAAGTTAATGCAGACAAGTGCGAGGTGTTGCACTTTTAAAGGACAATGGTTAGACTTGCATGGTAAATGCTAGGACATGTAAAGTGCAGTAGAAGATAGGGCTATAAAGAGAACTTTTAGCACATTGGCCTTCATAAATCAAATTAATGAATACTGGGATGCTATGTTAATGTTGTATGAGACATTAGTGAGGCCATATCTGGAGTATTGTGTGCCATTTGGGCATTTACTCATAGGAAAGATCAATGATTGAAAGAGTGCAGAAAAGGATGGGATTTGAGAAACTGAGTTACAGCGAAAGGTTAAACAGGGTAGGACTTTAATTCCTGGAGCAGCGGAGAATGAGAAGAGATTTGATAGAGGTATATAAAATGGTGAGGAGTATAGACAGGGTAAATGCAAGCAAACCTTTTCCACTGAGGGTAGATGATACAAGAATGAGAGGACATGGGTTAAGGGTGGAAGGTGAAATATTTGAGGGGGACATTAGGGGGATTTTCACTCCGAGCATTGTGAGAGTATGGAATGGACTGCCAGCAGAAGTGATTTCAACATTTAAGAGAAATTTGGATAGGTACATGGTACATGGATGGTAAGGGAAATAGTGGGCTATGGTCTGAGTGCAGGTTGAAGGGGCCAGTTGTAAAATAGTTTGACATGGACTGGACAGGACACAGGGCCTATCTCTGTGCTCTAGTGTTCTAATGGTCCTATACTTGCCATTCCCCATTAGCAGAAACAATAAACTTACTCCATCAGCCCATCAAGCTTCAAATTCCAGACCATGAGAATATGCATCATAAAAATTTTTTTAATGGGGGCGTGGCAAGATGGCGTAGAGTCTAGACGTGTAATCTCGACCTCTCTGACCAGACTTTTAAGAACCCATTTTTAACTCTTTGTTTTCAGGTTTAAATTTTTTTAAAACTTAGTTTAAAATATCAAAGAATTGTTATGGCCATTAATGGTAAAAAGATTAAACCTCAAGTACAGAAGAAACTACATTTTTAGAGTGTTGAAGATTTAGGGCCTAAACAGCCTGCGACAACTTCAGGTTTGCCTTCTTTTAAGCCTAAAACACAGAGATTGCCTGTGGGAGCTGAAAAAATGATTACTACTCATCAGGAGAAGGACATCGCTGGAATTACCCATTCTCAGGAGGAAGGTGCGTGTGCCCCCGATGTGGATCCCAATCCTGGCAGCCTGCCGACTTTAACGGAGGGGGCACACAAGAAGACAACTTCATTGCTTGAAATGCCCCAGGAAATACTCCAATCTGAATATTTTGATCTTTTCTGTGAGATTTTGAAACAAAAACGGGTTGCGGGGGGAGAACAGTGTCGGCCCCCTGAGAAAGTCGGGGTGCCATTGCTGGGAGTCCAGACCCACAGTAAAACTGTTAAACTGCCTGTTGTTGAGATGCAGTTACCTGGTTCTGCCACTACGCAAGAGAAAGCAGGACTGAGCTTTTCTGAATTACAATGTAAATAGCTAAGCCTTATCATTCAGCTTCTGCTAAATGAAATTATTCAAAGGCTCAGTTTAGACCTCAATACAGTTAAAATACGTGTGGAAGCATCTTGTGAAAAAACAACAAATGGCTTCTAATACAGAAAAAATGTTGGAGGTGGAAAAATCCATTAAAGAATTGCGAAAACGTGAGAGGGAGTTAAAGAGGAAAGTAGATTATTTGGAGAATCAAAGTAGAAGGAATAATGTGAAGATTGTTGGTTTGCCAGAAGGTTTGGAAGAACAAGATCCTCTTCGTTTTTTTACCGAATGGATTCCACAAATACTGGGGCAGGAATTTTTCTCTGGAGGTCTGGTATTGGAAAGAGCTCATAGAGCCTTAAGAAGAAGATCTCTGTCTGGTCAACCACCGAGACCCGTGATAATTCGATGTTTGAATTATTTGGACAGAGAAACTATACTTCGTCTAGCAGTGCAAAATGCGAGACAACGAATAGTAGAGTTTTTTTCTATCCTGATTTAAGTCAAGAGGTTATTCAGCGTCAACGTCGATTTAATCCAGTTAAAGAAGTTTTGTGGCATAAAGGTTATAAGTCTACTTTTCGCTATCCGGCAGTGTTGAAGGTGTTTTGTGGAGACTTTCAATCTCGGTTTTTTGAGAATGAGTGTGAAGCAATGAGTTTTGCTGATTCGTTGCCAGATGCAAGAGGACAAAGACGTAGCCCACCATTGTCTCCTAAAGAAAAATCTGGTTGTTCTGGAAATGGAAGAAATGGCAGAAATGGGAAAAATGGGAATGGAAAAAGACTAAGTTCCCTTGAAATGGGGTCGCCGAGTCTGGAATCTCTTGGATGAATAGAAGAACTTTTTTATTTTTACTTTCTTTTTATGTCATTATGATATCTTGTTGTTATTCTTTGTTTGGCTGGGGAGGGAGAGATTTGCTCTATGTTCAACTAGTCATTAGCCACTGGTGGGTGATCCACGCCCAGTTTTTGTTTAGGGATTACTACCTTTTGGTAGTTTTTTTGGGGGGGGGGATTCTTTTTCCTTTTATCTTTTTTTTATTTTCATTTTATTTAGACTTTAATTTGTGGTTTATTTTTCTCCTATTGGAGGGCCTATTTACGTTGATCTGAGTCTATATTGATATTATTAGTTTTTAGTAATATTAGTGGATATGTCAAAGTTGAAGTTTGCTACTTTTAATATTCGGGGTTTAAACAGTTCGATGAACTGTAAGCGTATTTTTATCAAGTTCTATCTTTGGTAAAACGTGTTCGGTAGAGATATGATTTTACCTGAAATGACTAAATTTGAGAATTTTCTTATAAGGGTACTAGAGAAGGGTTATATTTTAGTTATGTATCAAATATTACAGGATGGTATGGATTTAAAGGGTTGGGATAAATTTAAAAGTAAATGGGAAGTCGATATTGGTTTTATTTTTTCCAAGTCTGATTGGTCAGATATTTGTTATGATAGTGTAACTAGACTGATAAATGCACGTTATGCGATGATTAATTATAATTTTTTACATCAATTATATTTAACACTTGAAAAATTGAAAAAATATGGTCTTTAGGAATCAGATTTGTGTTTTAGATGTGGTAATGCTGTTGGAATTTTTTTTCATGCAGTTTGGTCATGTATATATATACAATCTCTTTGGAAGAAAATACAATTGTTTCTGGAATACCTGTATAAGATTAATATATCTTTAGATCCGACAGTATTTTTATTGGGTAGCTTGCAACCTCTGAAAGGTCTGGGACTAGATAAATTTCAATTTGCTTTTGTATATTTAGCACTATCTGTAGCGAAAAAATGTATTGCTAGTACGTGGAAAGATACAAATATGATTGATATTAATAGATGGCATAATGAGATGAAATATTGCTTAATAATGGAAAAAATTACATATGTTTCACGTGTTAACTATAGTTTTTTTATTAATAAGTGGTTGTTATATTCAGAATATTTACATTTTGATTTACATTGACTAGATTTTAATATATATGCTTTACTTTTCTTTCTTATTTTTTCTCTTCTCTTTATGGCTCTCCTTAGGAGAGTTGGCTGAAAGGGGGGAAGGGGTTTCTTTTTTTTCTTTTTTTTCCTTTCTTTTTTTATATATATAAAATATAACGTTCATGCTTTGTTTATTGTTATATATGTTACTTATTATCTGTATTTTGAACGAATAAATAAAGTTTAAAAAAATATATATATATTTAATCTCTACCATGGTTTATTCTCCAGACCCAGTCAAGTATACTGGCAGTCACAGAAAATAATGATCAGGCAGAAAACTTGCAGAACCACATTTAAATTTAAATTTAGACATACAGCATGGTAGCAGTCCCTTTTAGCCCTTGTCACCTAATTATATCCAAATGATCTATAGCCCCTGGTACATTTTGAAAGGTGGGAGGAAACCAGAGCACCCGAATGAAACCCATTCAGACACGGGGAAAACATACAAACTCCTTACAGAAAGTGCCAGATTCGAACCATGGTCACTGGTGCTGGAACAGTGTTGCTAAAGAAAATTTCATTGGAAAGTTAACCAAAGCTATTGCTGGTGTCCCACTGCTGTGTTACCCTAGCACACACTTGCATGTTCAATAAATCAATTGACATGAGAGCAAATGTACCAGTCAGTTATATCTAGAGTTTGAAGAGGAGTGTAGATTAGGTATATTAAACTCTATAATGCCATGAAACTCTGAATATATTGTTCCAGTTGCTTGATTTTTTACCGTGAATCATAACCTCCAACTGAGGGCCTTTCACCACTTTCACTATTCCTCTTATTTCTCAACCAACAAAGAAAACTCAATTTTAACGCTGCCTGTTCATCTCGTTACTGGCCCGAAGGAAATCATGGCAGGAATGTAACAAAGTCTGCATTCAGTTCCCACAGCTCCATTAGGAGATAGCTGGCTTTCAGTTAGGCACCATAAGCAGGATTTTAAAAAAACTGTACATGCTAGAAATCTGAAATAAAACATAAATTGCTGGGAACACTCAACAGTTCAGACTGCACCTGAACTGTGAAATATTTTAAGATTCAGAGTCAGGGCTGTGAAAGAAAAAGACAGAAAAAAATTGCTTTAGGAAGCAGACGACATGGGGGAAGGAGGGTTAGAGCAAAACAATAATTTCTGGTAAGGTGATTGCAAGAAGACTTTATATGGCAGATAGCTAGCAGGTAAAATCAGATTGAGTGTCTTTGTCTGTGGTACCTGTTACTTGCGGTACAGCTGTGGACATGACCAGCCCATCAGAAATAGTGTGGTCATATGTCTATACTGTTGATGGTCTGTGTATAAGGGGCTGGCCTGCCCACAGATGACTCAACCGCCTGTAACCCCTGCCTCTGTGACCTGGCCATAAAGGTCGACCTCCCTGCCCCCTTTCATTCCTTCGAGCACATGGAGTTGGGCCAGCTGAAATCTAATGTGCATTCCTCACTCAGTCTTTGGAGTCATCAACAGTGCGTATCAAATAGAAAAAAAATGTATGAGCCAAAAAGATAACACACAGAACTAAATAGTTCTCATAGAGAAAGAAAGAGGCACTAAATAAAAGTTGAAGAATTCTATCTTAACTGTTGAAGGCTGCAGCGTACCAAGATGGGAAGATAAAGTGTTCTTCCTTAAGATTGTATTGGACTTCATAAGCATGCAGGATGTACAGACAGCCAGGACAGTGTAAGAATGAGATGGAAAATTGCAATAGAAAGCTGTACAACTTGTAGCTATCAGCAGCTAAAGGAAACTTTTTTTTCTACAAGGGGCACTTTGTCATGTTACTAATCTGATAGAAACGATGGAGATGTAGAGAAACTTCTTGAAACCAAGGGTTGCAAACTTTTAGAATTCTCCACCTAGAAGGCTGATGAACACATTCAGGGCAGAGATGCATACATTTTCAGGCATCCAATGGAATAAGAACATATGGAGGTAATTGGGATAATGGACTGGAAGTACAGGGCCAGCCACAATATCAGAGTATGTTTAACCTGCTGTCTCTTGCTCACCTTCCTTACTTTATCTGACAGGAAGAGGTAGGTATAAATAATGAATAACTCTCATTGCACCAAGTTGTGTTTATGTCCATATTTTCCTGGTAACATCCACTAATCTGCCCTTGGTCAAACATCTTAAAAAAAAGATCATATTTGTAAGACATAGCCTGCTTCGCATAAAGCCCTGCTTTCTCCCTAATATGACCAGCCATATATAATGTACGTAAATTCTATCCCTAAATATTCTGTCCAATGGTATCCTTAAGAGATGCTCTCTAGTCTATAATTTCCTGGATTGTCCTGCTTTCCTTTTTGAAAGAAGGTATACTCTCCAGTCCTCTGGGACCTTGATGTTTGCTAATGAGGATACAAAGATCTCTGTCAATGTCTCAGCAATTTCTTCACTTGCCTCTTTCGAAAACCCATAATATATCCCATCAGGCCCTGGGAACTGATTCATCTTAATGGTCTTCAAAAGATCCAACACCATTTATTCCTTTTTTACCTTCCCAATGAACTCTTTCCTACACTCCTTGTATTCATCCAAGGTCTGTCCAATATTAACTTATTAATCTTAAGCTATGCTTCATTTTAACTAGATTCATGATACCTTTTGGTTTAGACACCTGCTGATATTTTTCCACGCCTTGCTGAAGTGTTCAGGCCCATAACATTGATTATATATCTTTATCTTTGCTATATGTTTGACCAGCTGAGTTTCTCCAGCATTGTGTTTTTACTTTTAGATTCATGACCTCTCTTGTCATCCAAAGCTCTCTTAACTTGTCATCCCCATTATTCCTCCTTCTTGGAATATGATGGTTCTGAACTTTAATTACCTGGTCCACATCAATTGTTGACTTGCCTAATAACAGCTGCATATAGGACAAGAATATTTTTCAAATGGAGTATGGCCTTATTGTATACTTTCTGCTGGACATCCACATTCTAGCCAGTAGCAAATACTCCTACAAAACACCTGGGCACTTTGTAAATGCATATTGATGAGGGTTCCACAATCGTCAAGGCAACTGGATACAAACCTGAGAGCAAGTGGGGTAGTCGCATCCACTACAAGACAAAAGCCAGGGGTTTTAATTCTAATGATTGTCAAAATGCATTTGACTTGATGTCATTGACCATATTTTAATTGACGTAAAAACACATGCAATTAAAAGCAGAAAACTAAATGTGGTCTCCTACTGCTTTTGCTTCACATTGAATACAATATTGAATTGCAAAGCTTCAATTGAAAATTTTCCATTGCAAAATCTGGTAAGTTCTCTTCTCAAGCTTTTTTTTAAAATTCTTACCCAAGGGCTTCCTCCAAAAGTTCCAAGGGCTTCCTCCAAAAGTTACATTGTGCTCCAATATGTGGACCTGCTCAGAGCACTGGACAGAGTATGATGGTGCTTATGGCAAGACTTCAACCTCATCAACTTACATCAGACAATGATCATCAGTGAGGAGGTCTTGACAGCATAAGGATATCTTTAGAATAGAGAGATAAAGCATTGAGTCTTAGATGAACATGAACAGTTGTTGGGGGGGGGGGGGGGGTGGCAAGAGAGAAAGAGATGGGCAACATGCATCTCCAGAGTAACAATGGTTGATGTAAAAAAAAAGCATAATAACATCATGAGTTTTTATAGATGTTATTTTACTGTCAGCTTCCAGTCTGATTTGAGCAGGGAACACACATGGTAAAACCTATCATTTCAGTCAAAGGAAATAGTCAATATTGAGAAACTCCCAGCTTGAAAATTGAAGTAGTTTTGGACCATCAAATCATTTTGTTGCATTTCTTTTTCTAATAATCTTAATTTCAATAGAAGTCTTGAAACAACCTCAAGTATTTTATTCTAACTACTGGATATCTGATCAACTGGCAAGTGACAATAAATAGAAACTGTAGGTGAGAGAACGCTCTGAACATTTTACGACTCCTTTTATGTATCCTGTTCAGGGATACAAAATGATTCATGCAAGCTAAATATCAAAAAAGCAATTCTCCAGCTATAAAAATTGCACTCAAGAAAATCAGTAATGCCTCAAACTAATTTGTTTAGACAATGCAGCACTTTATTTTGTTGAGCAACTTGAATCCATTAGGCCTTTGGGTTTAATTTCTGACACCCAAAGTTTGCTGCCTTCCATTTTATTGGTGTTTGTGGGGGTTCTACATGTGGTATGGCTCTCTTGGCTAAAGGAGATTGCCCAAGGATTCAAATCACTCCCCAGTGCTTGAAAATGCAGACTTGTGGAAGCAGACAAGGACCAGATCAGACCTTGTTGTGGTATTCTCCAGATGGGGATCTGCTGACGGACTCACATGAACAGTACCCAAGATATTCAAGAGCAACAGCTGTTTAGGAACCTGCAATACATCTCCATATTTAGTATACATCCCATGAGAATATTATTCAGGGAATATAATTCAAGTTACCATCAAGTTCGAGGACGGAAAACAAAGTATGCTCAGCAAATACACGCTACTTTTGAAAGGGCAAAGGGCACCTCAAAAGTAAAGTTATTCTTGCTCATTGGCACTTTCAATTCCCTTATGGAAATTCATACATCCTTTCCTAATGACCACTTGTACATTATGTTCCAGGAGAAGTCTTCATTTATAGTGCTCAGAATTTCCCTCGACCCCTCAATGCCAATCACATTTCCGAAGAAAGATAATATTGCAGTTCAGCAAACCATCTCTTCCTGCAAATCTTAACAAGCTCCAACTGGTGGGACTCGGTACTAAAGTCAGGGCTGTTCAGTTTTCAGAATTTCCCATTCTACAAGATGTCCATAAGGTAAACGTGGCCCTGTACTAATTTAGAAGTTGTTTCATGCCTGGGGCAATAACCAAAGGTGATGTACTGTGTAAATTCATCAAGACAGTACAGGGACTCAAGATGGAAAATAATGTCCCAGGAATGAGGTGTCTCCATAGTGATTAAAAAGAATTTAGAAAAAAACACTGTGACAAAATATTGCTCAAGAAAATATGCAGTTAACTTAATTCAAAATAATACGAAATAAAATCACAAAATGTGAAGTTATATGAAAAGCCAATGAAGAATATTGATGATCTGCCCACATTAATATTAAAATCATCTTGTATTATCTTCCATTTATAAGACATGAAAATATTTACATGAAATTTATGTTCTAATGACAACTCCAGCAATAATTTTTAAAAATACAAACATTAACATTTATAAAGATACTATTTCAAGAGACCTTATATCAATGAAAACATCTTTTGAGTGATTTCTCCAAGTTTAAACTACATTCCAGATATGCCACAGATCCCCATCCCAAATAAAATCTCTAGTATTTGAGAAGGTGCAATAGTTAAACCAGAATAAAACTTCTAACCAGCAATAGAATGGTTGATGCAGACATCGATTTCTAGCATCATATATCTTTAATGAGGAGATTAAATACTTGTTTGGGAAGCATAGGCTGGCTTAAGTGGTACTTGTCAGTACAGCATGTAATGCTGAAGACCCTCTGATATCTCCCCAAGGTGCTGAAGTTAATTTGGGTTTCATTCTGCAGTGCAGTTACAGAGTCACATGTTGATTTCTCACTAGTCAGCTAACCCAGATGTAAAAATATGCACACTGAAATTCCAGACATTGACTCCTTCCAACAGATGCCTGAGGAAAGGTAAATCAGGGTTGAAGCTTTTGAGCTGAAAGACAAGCAGATAAACTATTTGATGAAATAAATATTTTCAGAAAAAAATGGTCAAGTATCACTGGACAAATTATCATGTTCCGTCAATTTCTGCCTTTGCTAAATCATGGTACTTCAATGTAATACCAGATAATTGATGTATATTTGCTATTGTTGTGTAAGAACCGCAGCATAAACTCTTACCATGAATTGAACATGGAAATATGTTTATTTCAATAACTATTACTTTAAAATAACATTTTGCTGTTTTTTTTAAAAAACAGGTGTTTATATGGGGAGAGTCAGTTGCATTTAAATTCGCCTTTATGTGCGTGACAAATCTGTAACCAAAATTAAACTTACAAATGAGTTATGCGTATTACAAAGAAGTTCATTTTTAAATAGTATCCCCAGTTTCCTTTGGTAATAACAGGTGTTCAAATGAGAGCGGAGTCAGCTGTATTGAAATGTGTCCTTGATCCAAGTGTGATTTTTTTTTACTTTCTCATGCTGAAGTTTTGAACAAATTGTATTTGTACTGCACTGAACTGAACAAGTAGATGTTACACAGTAGGATCATTTTGATGTTAAGCAGTATCCTTATTTCATACATTCTTTCATATCTGAGCTAGTATCATGGCAAGGCCTTGAAAGAGACAAGAATCTTCAAATCCTATTTCTTTATTTTTCTAGAAAATAACAACTATGTCGTTGATTTGTTATTACTACACATATTCATTTCAAAAATAATCCAATCAGAAAGATCTAAAAGCTCACATTTATGCAGAGAAGCATTTCCTGCACTCAGTGGCCACAGCATGCATTAATTACCCTGTGCCTCAGATATCAAATTGCCATAACAGAGGTAGCTAGTGATCATGAATTAACTGATGAGCAAACATTGCTTGCTGGAAACAAATGTTGCAGAGAAGAGAAATATATGCATTTTGCACTTTAAAATGGAGAGGACTGTGACTTTAAAATGATTACAATAGCTCAAAAAGTAGAAGTTTGTGGGCAACACAATTACATTGCCAACAATCTGGATTCAAATTTGTCACTCTCTATAAGAAGTTTGTATGTTCTCCCAGCGTCTGCATGGGTTCCTCTGGATGCTCCAATTCCCTTCCACCCTTCAAAAATGTACGAGTTTTGGAGGTTAATTGGTATACTTGGGCAATATGGACGTGGGCTGGAAGGCCCTGTTAACATGTTGTACACTAAATTTAAATTGAATATGTTAATTAATAATTAATCTTACAAAACATACAACTTATACAGTGACATTATTGGGAAACCTCTCTCTCCTCAAACCCCTCTCCCAATTGACAAACAAATACAGACACATGAACGAGGCAACTTTACACATTTATTTGAACATGCATGGTTCAACTTTTCTTGAATTCCTAAATGTTCATATTTCATATTGAAATCGAGGACATTTTCTGTGGTTATTATGTCATAAAAAGTTGAATTTTTGAATGTTTCTCACATCTGTCAGTAGGGGAAATGTTAGCATTTCAATTGTCCATCTACAATCCTTATTTGTGCTTTATAATCTGTCACTATTCTACCTTTGAACTCTAGCTAAGGGCTACATATTGTTTCAATTTTTGTTACTCCCCAGATTCCCTTCTCTGTAGCTGTTTTATCAACATAGATTGGCTATATGTTTGCAATTCCCTGACAGCAAGTTCTTGATCTTGGACTCCTCTTTGGAAACTGAAGGTCAAGATTCTTCCACGCAAAGGAACAGGTCAAAAGCCACATGACTTTGGACAGTCATAAATGCATAAGACATTGATCCGAACACTACTTGCTGTGGTCCATGAACACTGTGGCCTCTGAGTTGCAGAACACCATATAATATGGCATCAAATTCCTTTATATAAAAAGATATAAGCAGAATTACAACTCAGAAACTTGATCATTATTTGATGGAAGAACTGGAATCCAACTTCTATATAATAATTTCTTTACACTGTTGGAACTGATTGAGCAAAAATACTCATTTATAGTTCAAAATTTTTGAATAAAGGGTTGATCTGAAAATAATGTTCAAAAGTGCACCCAAAATCTTAACAAATAAGAAATTCAATTTTTCAAAACACTACTTTAAAATCTTCAATTAACTTCATCTGGTTGTAAATTTGAATGATACTGATTATTTTTCCTTCTCATTTATTAGTGGTAACCTGGTAATTTACTATATATATATCCTTTGTTTGTGAACAACTCAATTTAAACCACTAAATGGCAAAAATCATTCAATAGTTTCTGAAGCATGGGGAAAAAAAATCAAATTTACTAGATGCTTTAAAAATTAAGTTTCTACGTGAACCAACAATTAACAGCAATGTGTTATATTCATGTAGGAAAAAAACCTGTAGGTATGTGGCTTTGTGTTTCATGCACATGCAGATTACCTTGACCTTTTGCACTGGTTTGGCCACTTGAGCCATAGTCTGGATTTTTTAAAAATCGAGAAACTGTGCAGCATCATTCCAAACCCTTGATGTTTGGCAAGCTCCAAATTTGCTGGCATGTTAAACTTTATATGTTAAACTTTAAACTGAGCCCAGACATGAAACTGAAAGAATTGGAGTATGTAAATGACATAAACTGCACAGCAACAATTACAAACAAAACCTTACTGAGGGAACAAAATTCTTAAAAAGGAAAAGGCAGGGTTTTTTTTATAATTAATTTTTTTTATTTGTCCCTTTGTGCAGATGGGAGATGTTATTACTTGACACTCAAATTGGATTGAACAATGGTTGTTTATTCTGTATTACTGAAGGCAACATATTGTGATTTTTCCATGACGGTGCCACTATTCGTGGGAATTGGACTCTGACTGAAATATTAAAGATTGACAGCTTTGATAATAAGGACCCGTGAAGGATCTTGAGTGGCAAATAGCAGGACTGCATTACTAACGAGATGGTGCACGAGTGGGACAAAAGAATCCCATTTTCAACTACAGTGTGTAGTAGACACATCAAATGGGCACACCATGTAGCTGGAATGGGAGAAGATAAAATATTAAAGACAATTGACAGTTTTGATTCTAAGTCTATGGGAAAGACCTTCAGCAGTGAATAGCAGGACCTATCATTAATAAAATAGTGCAAGTGCGGACTAATAGAATCCTGCTGTCAACTGTGATGTGGTGCAGGCCTTGAAAAGGCCAGGTTACCCAGCTAAAACAAAAAAATAATACTGAGTGCATTGTGGAGGCAGCTATCAGAGAGGAAATTTTGCGGGGGAACTTAGGTGAAGTGAATCAAAGGATGAACCCTGGTAGGCTTTGAAACTTATTGCCTCATTTGTATTGTGGGATGATGGGAAAAGCAACTTATTTCCCACAGGAAGAGAAGTTCTTCTTTATTCCTTGGTGATAAATATATCCGAGAATAAAAGTCTGTTTATACTCACCTCTGCACATTCAGATCTATCAAAGTCAATGGTTGGGCAACAAACATTGGCCTTGCTACAGCTTCAATGTGAATAAATAAAACAAAATTCTTGTTCAAGCTTTGTCAGGAAATGCCATTGACATATCTGCATGGTCTTGCACAAGATTTCAGCAGTGGTAGCTGGATAGCAATGAGGATCTAATATCTTGGCTTCTCCAGTACCATAGGGGCTGACTATATGAGCATGAGGGTTTATTATTACATGCATAATTACAATGTACAGATACTTCAAATGCAGGCTCAATTTTAACATTTAAGAAAAATTTGGACAGGTACATGTATGGAGGGATATAGAATGAGTTCAGGTCAGTGAGGACGAGGCGGAATAATAGTTTGGCGCAGACTAGAAGAGGCAAAAGCCTTTTTTCTGTGCTTTAATGTTCTATGATTCCATGGGGTTCTGCATCTAAAAGTCAAATATAACCCACAGTCAAGGTCACTTACACCAGCTTTATGAACCCTATCAGAAGTTGCACCAACTGTGAATTTGATTGATACGTGTATTGATTTGTTTGTAAGACCCTCTCCTACATTCCAGAATCGATTCAAACCCTTTGTCTGGATATCAAATTATGTACCAACTTATATCTGCATCACCAGACTTACTCTGTCATCACCATCAGGACATACTGTCTCAAACTTAAAAATGGGTCATTTAACCTATCAAAGACAATACTGGAATACAAGTCAAACACACACTTTACAATTACTGCCACTTCCACAAATGTAATGATCATGAGATTTCACGTGTAGATAACACTTTATATCATAAGGCAATTGATATTTGTTTTAACATTATCAACACCTGATTTTTCTGCCGGAATCTTTAATTATGAAGTACTGATTCAACATCATAAAAGCTGAGGGATTTCAGATAAATATGGGAAAACAAACAGATGACATGTAATCAAGGAATACTTTCAACACCCAGAATATCCCAATCAACATGCAAAAATTGGGGCAGCTCAGTTAGTGTAGTGTTTTGCGCAATGCTGTTATAGCGACAGCCAGGGTTTGAATCTGGCACTGTTTGCACCTTCTCCCATGTCTGTGTGGGCTTCCTTTGGGTGCTCTGGTTTCCTCCCACCCTTCAAAACATACTGGAGTTATAGGTCAATTAGGTGTAATTGGGTGGCAAGGGCTCATGGGCAGAAAGGGCCTGTAACCATGCTGTATGTCTAAAAAATATATACGGTATATAATTCAATGATCATTTTTAATTCTTTATGGCATTTCATTCCTGATCCTTGGCCAAGAAAGGTCAGGTCATTTCTCAATCCAAGTTGATCTCAGCACAAGGATGAGCATTGCTCAAATCATTGCTGACATTTTCCTTTCTTAGTGGGTGTGGCATTGGCTTGAAATTTCTGCGCCATTTCAATTAATCATTTCTTGTTTCTGCTTGTAAATTATCTAAGTCAGCCAAAAGATTAGTGACCCAGTTTGTGGCTGTCTTCTTCTGTAAGCTGTGTTCTTGACATGCCTGTCCTTGACTCCACAACGCAGCACAATCTAGCCTCACCTCCCCTGAGCAATATGAAGCTATAATGGTCATTTGAAAAATCAGCAATGCCTGGAAATAGATGGTACCTCTGAAGAATTTCTGAAAAACAGGAATTTGTCTCAAATTCACAATTTTTAAAATTTTGATTTTTAATATAGACATGCAGCACAGTAACAGGCCATTTCAGCCCATGAGGCCATGCAGCCCAGTTAACCTACAACCCCTGGTACATTTCAAATGGTGGGAGGAAACCGGAGCTTCCAGAGGAAATCCATGCAGGCATGGGGAGAATGCACAAACTCCTTACTGACAGCACGGGATACAAACCTGGGTCGCTGGCGCTGTAACAGCGTTGCACTACAATGCTATCTGTGCCGCCCAACTTCACCTCTCACATCTGAGATGAGGAGGGAATACAGAGGAATAACAGATGATTTTCTAATCTAGAAAGGAGCTAACTACACAAGAAGGACAAGGGTAGCAGGTGCAGGCTCCCTCTTTCTCCCCCCCACCCCCCCACCCAACCAAGCACATCATTCTGACTTGGATGTCATTATCCCTTCATCTTCTTGGGATCTAAATGGTGGATTCTAACAGCATTGAAGGAGTACCTCCGCCAAATGACTGCAGCAGTGTGAGACAGCAGCTCACCACCACCCTCACAAGGGCAAGTCAGGATAAGCAATACACTTGGCCTCGGCTTCAACTCTCAGATCCTGGAAGGTTTCCAAAAATGGTGCATGCAACAACATACCAATGTTTGTTTTCAACCTGGCAAACTATTCAGCCCAGAAAGTTAAATTTTATGTGTGTATTTTATGTTTCTCACTTGAATATTTCAAAATATGGTTTAATGTTTTAACCTGGGGTAAAGCATACACATTTACACAACCTGCAAGAATTAATGCCTCATTCCAGCTTTAGTGTTTATCTCTTTAATGGCTATCACAGCTTTGCATTGGGGCTGACTTGCCATCCTTTACAGTTCTTACTTGTGTCTCACATTGATGCCACGTCTTTAACAAAAGTTCTTCATTTTTATGAAAAGGGATGCAAATAAAAAACTGCAAATTATGTTGCAATCAATATAAAAAAGATCAAAGTGAAACAAAATAAAAATATCTGGCATCAAAATCTCCTCCGACACTTCTGGCACCCCTAATTTAAAATATGCCTGTGAATATAGCCAGCTCTTGGTCAACAGAATAGACCCAGCCATTAAGGCCTAATTGATAAATTCCAGTTGTGATGTCAAGGAGCAAATCCACAGGAAGATCTCCTGTCCTGCATCTTCCACTTCACAAACACAACGTAGTAGTTTTCATTTGAAATGTCACCTTATTTTTGGAATAATCAGCCTAAATGATGTCCATTTCCTGCTTTCTCCCCTGCTTCTTGTGTGTTTCATCCATTTTTGGATCATTTTCCTGTCTCTGGCTGAAACCCAAACCTTTCAACACCAAGCTGCTGATGTGCACTTAAACCCCACACTGAAAACAATTCTTATAAAACATTATGTTCTAACAAACTCTCAAATTTTACTTTCATTCCCTGTAAAATGGCATATCCCAGAAGGTATTATAAGTTACACCCACCAATCAATTTCATTCGATTTAACTTGGTTTTTGACCCCTCCCCGCCAGCTCCCTGTCAACTCTGTCTGTACTCTGCGATTTTACATACCCCAATCAGCATCCCTTGTAATCTCTTCTGTTCGAAAAAGAACAACCATAGCTTCTCCAATTTATCCACTTAAAACATATCCTTTATCCCTGGAATTGTTTTCATAACTGTCTTCTGCTCCCTCTCCAAAGTATTTACATCTTTTCAAAAGAATGTTTGCCAGTATTTTGGCCTAATGTATTTTTGTTGTTTTTTTTTAAATATTCATCATTTCTTTCTCATTCAAATAGGTATAATTATAGTTGATTTTGTTGTGTTTTCTTTTCACACAGTACCTGTTCAGCTGCAGCAAGAATTTTGGTACATATGTACATTGTAAAATATATAATGACACAAATTCAATCATTTACCATATTTCAGTTCTGGCCAAACCAGAGTTGTATGGAAGTTCATCATGACTTCCTTGCTCTTGAATTCAGTCCCATAATTTTCATAAAGTTACTAACCACTTTCTGCTCACCATTGTTCTTTATAACCACTAATTCTGCTGCTTTCAGTGAATCATTGTTGAAAGTCATGTGATTTCTCTGTTCTGATGCCAATTTTAAAATTGTGCCTCTAACTTGTAACATATATACATACACATGTAAAAGTTGATGTTGTGTAAAAGTCAACCCCCCTATTTTTGGCCCCATCCTGCTGCCCATCAGAACTCCTATCTTGACTGCAGAATCTCACCAAGGCACCGGCTGCTTGCTCATCAGGCCTCCCGAAGCCTCCACCACAGACTCTCAGCTAGGCCCCAGCCACCCATCCATCAGAATTCCCAATGCCTTGAATGATGTAGGTACATGTCGCATCCAAAAGTAGTATCCATGTAATAGTCAACTCCATAAATTTAATGTTAAAATGTGGTCAAAAAAACCTTACTTTTACATGAGTGTATATCGCCTTTCCAAGATCGTATTATATGGCGAGCTCTCCACTGGCCACCGAGACAGAGGTGCACCAAAGAAGAGGTACAAGGACTGTCTAAAGAAATCTCTTGGTGCCTGCCACATTGACCACCGCCAGTGGGCTGATATCACCTCAAACCGTGCATCTTGGCGCTTCACAGTTCGGCGGGCAGCAACCTCCTTTGAAGAAGACCGCAGAGCCCACCTCACTGACAAAAGACAAAGGAGGAAAAACCCAACACCCAACCCCAACCAACCAATTTTCCTTTGCAACCGCTGCAACCGTGTCTGCCTGTCCCGCATCGGACTTGTCAGCCACAAACGAGCCTGCAGCTGACGTGGACATTACCCCTCCATAAATCTTCATCTGCGAAGCCAAGCCAAAGAAAAAGATATGCTACCTCTTTTCATTGTTCCCTACCAACATTTAATAACTTGCATTTTTCAGCATTAAATTTCAACTCCCACATATCAGCCTGTTTACACATCAAATTCTTTCCTGTACACCCAAGACCAAATCATTTACCTCAACAAAATCAATGGTTAATATATCCAACTGTTTGATTACCTCCACTGTATACTTCATTCCAGACTGAAAAAGAACCTTTCACTACAACTGTTTTCTATTCAATTTTCTTTCCATGCTGCGAGAATCTCTTATTCTATCAAAAGATGTTTGAGAATCCATATATTAACTGCATTTCCCTCATCAACTCTCCATAATACTTTATCAACAAATTCATGCTGTCTTTCTGCTTTTAACACTTGATCATGACTGCCTATTCTGTCCAAGATTTTTTTTCTTGAACTTGCTCTACTATCAAGCATAAACTGATTAGTTTACAGCAATTTAATTTATAGCTACACCCTTTTTCAGCAAGATGTATGATTTGCAATTTTCCAAACCTAGGCGACCACCCTTGAATCTAAAGATGTTTGGAAGACTTCTAACCTCTTTGGCTCCTCACTGCCTAAGCCCCCGTTAGCAATGCACACAGTTAAATGAATACATCACACCAGTCATTGCTAACAATGTCATTAATTTTCCTATCTACCTTGCAGAATAAGGGTGACCTGCCTCAACAAAATGGAATCAGACCATAAGAACATCACACGTTGCATATCTGAAATAATTTGCCACCAGGCACAGTCAAATTTTACATTCAACAATTCTTGCATAAAATTCACAATTTCATGATTAAGTCACAAAAGCATTTAAATATATATGTAGACATTCCGTAAGCCAGTTTATGGCAAACGGTATTGATGTCCAGCAACAATTTATGCCAATTTCAGTTACTACATACATTGGGGATACGAGTTAACAGTGAAGTTTTTCCAGAATCAGCCAAATTTCTGATCCAGAATTTATTGTCGTGAACAAGTCATGAATTTCGGTGTTTTTTGGCAGCATCACAGAGCAAACATTCATATTATACCATCTTACCACATTACTATAAATAAAAAAATTAAAAATAGTAGTGCAGAAAAAGTAAGGCCGTGTCTTTGGTTCTTTGATTATTCAGGAATCTGATGGCAGCGGGACACCACCTCATGTAGATGTCCTCCATGGAGTGAAGTCTTGTGCCTGTGATGTTGCAGGCCGAGTTAACAACCTGTTGGGAGTTTATTCTTGTCCTGAGAATTGGCAGCAGTGATGCAACCAGCTAGAATGCACTCCATGGTACTCCTGTAGAAGTTTACGACAGTCTTCAGTGACATACCGAACCTCCTCAGACACCTTACAAAGCATAGCCACTGGTGAGCCTTCAACAGGGAAGCTCCAGGACAGATCCTCAGAGATATTAACTCCCAGGGATTTGAAGTTCTTGACCCTCTCCACTACTGAGTCCTTGATGAACACTGGGTCATGTTCCCCTGACTTCCTTCTGAATTCCACTATCATCTCCTTGGTTTTGTTAACATTGAGCACAAGGTTGTTGTTACACCATTCAATGAGCTGATCTATCTCTCTACTGTATGCTTTCTCATTGCCATTTATTATTCTGCTGACAACTGTAGTGTCATCGGCAAACTGGTAGATAGCATTGCAATTATGCTTGGCCACACAGTCTTGAGTCGAGCAGTGGGCTAAGCACGCATCCTTGGAGTGCACCTGTGCTAATAATCAGAAAGGAGGAGACTTTGTTTCCAATTCACACTAACTGTGGTCTCCCGATGAGAAAGTCAAGGATCCAGTTGCAGAGGCGGGTACAGAGTCCTAGAGTTTGTAGCTTCTTGACCAGCACTGAAGGAATAATGGTGTTTGAATTTGGTCTATCAACAATTATTTTCAATCCTTATGCAGCATGAACAACACCAAAACTGTAGAAAAGTTACAAAGGACATACTTAAATATGTTCCTTGAATGACTCTGATGGTTGGATTTGCTTTGAATGTTCTATTTGTAATGTTGCACGTCCAAATCATTTCTTCAATTTTTGAAAAAAAGTCCAATATAAATTTAAACACTCATGCAAATGGACATCTTTTATCCAGTCAGGATCTTTCAAGTTAGCTGGTTGCCATTAAAAGACAACAAATATGAAAATACAAGAAAACGCCCAACAGGATCACTATATTCCTTGCCATGTTTGCCTTTACAAAGACTGCAACTTGGACATGTGACAAAAGCCTGTCTGTCAAGCTGCATGCCTGAGCCTATCTGGCTGAAAAATCAGAGCTAATAAAAGTCAATCAGTGATTGTTTAACTTTACTGCTACTGCCTGAAGCAGGATTACAAAAGCTTAATGCATATCTAAAACTCAGCCAAGAATCTCTGTCATCTGTGGAGAAATCAGTAAACATCTGACCTAGTGGAAAATTTTTAAAATTCCCTTGGGTATCTTGAACAAATGTGGATTATTTAGTTACATTTCCACTCCACAAAATTTCAGATCCATTAAATGTTTTAATTCATAATTCCACATTATTTAAAGTTAAACTATGTAGCGTAGACTCAAAATAAACCTGCCATTCAGGAACTATTCTTTAGAAGCTGCCTGACAAGTAGCATTTGGAAGAGAAGAATGAGCTAATTGTAGTTAAACTGTTTCATTTAGTACCTTGTTTTTTTTATAGACTGTTTATGTTACAGCTATTGCAATAATGCTAAATCAAAATGATAGTTAATTGTCTTTATAAATCCTTCATCTATTCTCCAGCTGGCTTTTAAATCTCAATTAGAATCAGAAAACCATTCATGAATAAATACAAAAGGAATATTGCTGGCTTATTGAGGGACTACAATATTTGATTTGTCTTTTAGACCATTTTGAACTATGAGTTACATTTTAACTGCATCAAAGTGATACAATCATTGCAATAGAGAGGGAAAAAATTCACCCCTTCTGGTCCACATAGGCTCTTTGTAAAGCAATCCATTCAACCCCATTCTCCAGGTCATTCCCTGGAGCCCTGCAATTTATTTTCTCTCCTCAAGAAAAGAAAGATTCCAGGTCAGAACTACTTTTCTTCAGGTTTTCTTCACATTTATCTTGTATCTTTTGCTCATCACTTTAATTCTGTATCTTTTCTCTTTTTGCTATCTCTATCCAGCCATGATCTTATAATCACTTCCAAATCTCCACTCACCTGCTTCCTTAATAAAGAACAAGCCCAGCTTCTCCAAGTTAATCTCAAAGCTGAAGTCTTCCATCTCTGGAACTACTTTAGAAGATGTTTTTTGAACACTCTTTCTTTATCCTTTTCCTTGATTCCAGCCACATTCTTCCGAAAATACAGTGAGCAGATTTGGATTTGTGCTCCAGAAATGATCGAACTAGTGAGTTTTCCCATAAACTCTTTACTCCCGTAGTTTAAACCTCCATTTGTAAAGTCAAGGATCCCATTAGCCTGGCTAATCTTTCCCTCAACATAGGTTCAAACACACCTAGGTGCCTCTGCTCCAGAACATCTAGAAATAAACTCATAGAAATAGAAAGTTAGCTTCAGCAAAAGCTGACACAAAGCTGCCAAATCATTCAAAAACTCAGCTGTTTCAATTATGTACTTTAGGGAAGGAAATTTTGTATCCTCACTTGGTCTGGTTTGATGCGACTCCAGTCTCAGACCAATGTGTTTGACTTTCAATTGTCCTCTGCTGTGGCACAGTAGGCAATGTAACACAAAATTAAGATAATTCACTGTCACAGTGCAATGAACTGCCATGAAAACAACATGGAAAAAATGAAAGAAGAAAATATGACCTATATTTGTAGCACCAGCCTTCCTCATGCCATAAGCACATGCCTGTCAGTATTATATGTTATTTTTTATTCCATTGTTTGGAGTGACACTGTGTAGTTTCTGCTAGACTGGCTGCATCCATTTTCATGGAGGTCAGAAAAAGCCAAAATGGATTACCGAGATTGGGCTCCACATACACGATATTAATGCCCAGTTCCAATTGACCATCATCTCTCTCATCCCTTTCACTGTCACCATGTTACCATGCTACTTCACCAATATCTAGCATTAAATGAGCAGAAATATGAGGACTGAAATGTTAGGAAGACCATGGTTTTTGATTCCAGACACAAACTCTGTTCCTGAGACCTTGACTACATTTTTCTGCTTTATTGTCAGAGAATGGAGCAGTAGGATCTGGACCAACTGAAAAAGTGGAACTGAAAATGGCAGATGAGAATTTAATGAGGTGTTGCATTTTGGAAGGACAAATCAAGGTAGGACATACACAGTAAATGATAGGGCACAGAGGAACTAAGGGATCAGGAAATACAGATACACAATTCCCTGAAAGTGGCGTCACAGATAGAAAGGTTGTGAAGAAAGCTTTTGGTACCTTGGCCATCATAAATCAAAGTAATGAGTTCAGGAATTGGGATGTTATAGTGAGGTTGTATGAGGCATTGGTGAGGCCAAATTTGGAGTATGGTGTGCAGTTCTGGTCGTCAAACTACAGGAAGGATATCAGTAAGATTGAAAGAGTGTAGAGAAGATTTACTAGGATGTTGCCGGGTCTTCAGGAGTTGAGTTACAGGGAAAGATTAAACAAGTTTGGACTTTATTTCTTGGAACATAGAAGAATGAGGGGAGATTTGATAGAAGTTTACAAAATTATGAGAGGTATAGACTGAGTAAACATGAGTAGGCTCTTTCCACTTAGATTAGGAGAGATAAATACAAGAGGACATGGCTTTCGGGTGAAAGGGAAAGGTTTATAGGGAACATGTGGGGGAACTTCTTCACTCTGAGGATGGTGGGAGTGTGGAACGAGCTGCCATCTGACATGGTAAATGCAGGCTCACTTTTAGGTTTTAAAAGTAAATTAGATAGATATGTGGATGGGAGATGTCTGGAGGGTTATGGAATGAGTGCAGGTCAGTGGGATTAGAAGAATGTTTCAGCACAGATGAGAAGGGCCAAATGGCCTGTTTTCTGTGTTGTAGTGTTCTATGGTTCTATGATGAAACCTGGCATCTAGTTAAACCCAGAGATGAACATCATCACCATACCCTCCATTACCACACTTATCTGGATTGGAGTATTGCCTCAAATCACATACTGTTGATACTCTCCAAGTTCTGGCTGGTAACCTCTCCAATGGTTTTCATCATGCAAATGTAGCGGCAGCTACACTGCTCCTGCAATAACACATGCAACCAGATGGGTTGAGCACAGTGAACAGACTAGTTTATTGCAGGTTGCTGGGCTGCACTTATACTCCCAGCCCAGACCTGGCTGAGAACCATGCTGGAGGGCGTCGACGTCACCCGGGTGTCACGTGGTCCCCAAGCACGGGTTTCTGAGCCCCGAGCTGGAAGGAAGGGAAACCCCCGACAGCGCTATTTTGGCCAGCTGCCCCACCGTGTGGCTTACAAGCAGGGCCAGTTTGCCTGCCTTGTGATGAGCCACCACACAGCCGCCCCCAGAACCGGTGCCAATGTCCTTTTTTGTCGGGCAGCCTCGCATCTTGGGCTGGGCAACGACCACGAGCTCAGTGGGATCGAGGTGCACTAGCTTCAGTCTGTCCATGGTAAACTGTTCATGCCTGCCGCCCAAGTCCAATGTGAACGTCGAGCCAGAACTGTGTATAACCCTGTACGGCCCCTCATACGATCACTGTGGAGGTGCCGCAGTCAGGCCCCGCCGAACGAAAACAAACTCCGCGGAAAGCAGCTCGCCAGGAACGTGAGTTGGGCAGGTGCCATGCCTGGGCGGTGGTGGAGGTTTGAAGGAGACCAAGCGTGCCTTGAGGTGAGGAAGTAATTCATGCGGCGACTGCTGGGGATTGTGAGGTGCGTTGACAAACTCACCAGGTAGGGCCAGCAGCGCACCGTAGACCAGCTCAGCTGATGACACCTGCAGATCTTCCTTGGGAGTGGAGCAGATGCCCAGGAGCACCCAAGGCAGTTCGTCCTTCCACTCGGGACCGGTGAGGCGGGCCATGAGTGCCGACTTAAGGTGGTGGTGCAGACGATCGACCAGTCCATGGGTCTGCGGGTGGTAGGCCATGGTGTGGTGTAGTCGATCCCCAACCCATTGGCAAGCTATGCCCAGAGTGCAGATGTGAACTGGGCACCCCGATCACTGGTGAGGTGAGCCGGGACGCCGAACCGGGCGACCCAACCATGCAACAGGGCTCAGGAGCAGGAGTCGGTGGAGGCGTCTGGGATCGGAATCGCCTCGGGCATGCGTGTGGTGCGGTCCACCACCGTAAACAGGTAACGGTTGCCCCAGGAAATGGGTAAGGGCCTGACGATGTCCACATAAATTTGGCTGAACCATTCCCGGATGTGCTCGAACTCCTGTACAGGTGCCCTGGTGTGCCTGTGCATCTTGGACATCTGGCAATGGGTGCATATTCTGGCCCAGCCCGCGATCTGCTTCTGCAGCCCATGCCATACGAACCGTTCTGCCACCATCTGGACCGTGGACGTGATGGACGGATGTGAAAGGTCGTGGATGTGACGGAAGACTTGCCTGCGCCACTGCTGCGGAACCACTGGCTGCGGGGTGCTCAAGGAGATATCGCACAGGATGGTGCCTTCGCCGCTCGGAGTCAGGAGGTCTCGGAACCGCAAGCCAGTGATGGCGGTCTTAAAGGCCCTCGTCTCCTCATCAGCTTCCTGGTCCCAGGCGAGCTGGTCAAAGTCGAGGCCAGGTGTCAGCGCACAGATGGCCCATCGCGAGAGTGCATCGGCAACCACATTGTCCTTCCCCACCTTGTGCCGAATGTCGGGATCACCAATTGTAGCAGCGGCTACACTGCTACTGCAATAACACAAGCAACCAGATGGGTTTTTATGGACATTTTTCACAGGATTCAGGACAAATTTATTCCAAAGTGGAGGAAAGGCTCTAAGAGATGCAAATGGCAGCCCTGGCTAACTAAGGAAATCAAGTGCATTATCAAGTCCAAAGGGAGTAATTATAAGATAGCGAAGCGGAGTGGGAAGTTAGAGGATTGGGAAACCTTCAAAGAGCATCAGAGGGTAACTAAGAAAGCCATAAGAGACGGGAAAATGAAGTATGAGAGGAAATTAGCAGATAATATTGCGGAGGATAGCAAAAGCTTTTTTAAGTATGTGAAGAGGAAGAAATTGGTTCGGTCTAAAATTGGCCCTTTGAAAATGGGCAAGGGTGAAATTATTACCGGAAACAAGGAGATGGCAGAGGAATTTAACAAATACTTTGCAACTGTCTTCACCAAGGTGGATATAGGTTATAGTCAGTTAGGGGGTAGTGGTCATGCGGTACCAAGAGACTTGGGGAACTTTACTGGGGAGGTAGGGGATCTAATGGATATCCGGATCCAGAAGCAGGAGGTTATGAGTAAATTGTTGGGACTGAGGGCTGATAAATCCCCAGGGCCTGATGGGCTGCATCCTAGGGTGCTTAAAGAGGTGGCTATGGAAATTGTGGAGGCACTGGTCGACATTTTCCAAAGTTCCATAGATTCCGGGGAGGTCCCTGAGGATTGGAGAGTGGCTGATGTGGTGCCGCTTTTTAAGAAAGGAGGGAGGGAGAAAACGGGAAATTATAGACCGGTTAGCCTGACTTCAGTGGTGGGGAAGATATTGGAGTCCATCATAAAAGGAGAAATAGCAGAACACTTAGTCAGTAATAATAGTATAAGGGCTAGTCAGCATGGATTCCTTAAGGGTAAGTCATGCTTGACTAACCTTCTGGAATTTTTTGAGGATGTGACAAAGAGGGTGGACTCGGGAGAGCCAGTGGATGTGGTGTATTTGGACTTCCAGAAGGCCTTTGATAAGGTACCGCACGGGAGTCTAGTGGGCAAGATCAGGGAGCATGGTATTGGAGGTAAGGTGCTGACATGGATAGGAAATTGGTTAAGAGATAGGAAACAAAGGGTTGGAGTAAATGGGTCTTTTTCAGAATGGCAGGATGTGACGAGTGGAGTGCCTCAGGGATCGGTGTTGGGTCCTCAGTTGTTTGTAATTTATGTTAATGATTTGGATGAGGGGATTATAAATAACATGAGCAAATTTGCAGATGACACTAAACTGGGTGGCGGTGTGGGGTGTGAGGAGGATGTAAGGAAAATGCAGAGGGATTTGGACAGGCTGGAGGAGTGGGCGGCTAAATGGAAGATGAATTTCAATGTGAACAAATGTGAGGTTATTCATTTTGGGGGAAGAAATAGGAAAGCTGAGTATTATTTAAATGGAGACAAGCTAGGGAGTGGGGAAGTGCAAATGGATCTGGGTGTACTTGTTCACCGGTCACTAGCATGCAGGTTCAGAAAGCTGTGAAGAAGGCAAATGGAATGTTGGCTTTCATAAAGAGGGGATTGGAGTATAGGAACAGAGACGCCCTTCTGCAGTTATACAGGGCCCTGGTGAGACCCCACCTGGAGTATTGCGTCCAGTTCTGGTCTCCAAACTTGAGGAAGGACATACTAGCTATAGAGGGTGTGCAGCGCAGATTTACAAGGTTAGTTCCAGGGATGGCAGGGTTGTCATATGCAGCAAGGCTAGAAAAACTGGACTTGTATCCATTGGAGTTTAGAAGGATGAGGGGGGACATGATTGAGGTATACAAAATCATCAGGGGGATAGACAAGGTGAAGTCTGATTACTTATTCCCAATGATGGGGGAGATGAGGACTAGAGGGCATAGTTTAAGAATACAGGGTAGGCCCTTTAGGACGGAGATGAGAAAGCATTTTTTTACCCAGAGAAGTGTGAATCTGTGGAATGCTCTGCCACAGAGGGTGGTAGAGGCGGATTCGCTGACTATGTTCAAAAGAGAGTTAGATAAGACTCTTGTGGGTAACGGAGTTAAGGGTTATGGGGATAAGGCTAGAAAGGGGTACTGATGGTAATGATCAGCCATGATCTAAAATGGCGGTGCTGGCCCGATGGGCCAAATGGCCTACTCCAGCTCCTATTGTCTATTGTCTATTGTCTATTGAGCTCAGTGAGCAGACTAGTTTATTGCAGGCTGCTGGGCTGCCCTTATACTCCCAGCCCGGACCTGGCTGAGAACCGTGCTGGAGGGCGCTGATGTCACCTGGGCATCACGTGGTCCCCAAGCGCAGGTTTCTGAGCCCCGAGCTGGAAGGAAGGGAAACCCCTGACAGCGCCATTTTGGCCGGCTGCCCTGCCTCGTGGCTTACAAGCGGGGCCGGTTTGCCTGCCTTGTGGTGAGCTGCCACACACACTTAATAAACTTCAACTCATTCAAAACTCTGCTCTGCATTTCCAAACTGGTTTGCTTTGTCACCCCAGTGTTTCCAATGTTTACTGGGTTTCCAACCAGCAAAGCCAGTTTATATATTTTCAACCTTGAGTTTGTATCCCTCCTTGATTTCAGCCCACAAATGTATTCACTTACACTTAAAATATCCTTAATGGTCCAGCCTCCAGAACCCTCAAGGTTGAAAATTCCAATGATTCACTGCCCACCATTAACCTCAGCCATGATTAAATGGTGGAATAAATGATGGGCTGAATGGCCTAATTCTGCTCCTGGTTTATGGTCCAAAATGGACAGTTTCTGTTAAGTGCCTAGCTAAGAGACAAGAGTCATTGGGACAATGCAGGAGTCAAAGAGCAGAGAAATGCAATACTAAGGTTGAGAAATAGTGAATAATTTGGAAGCTCAACATTGCAATTGAAGCTTTTACAGAGATGTTCTGAAACTGGTAATGCAATCTGCTTTTGATCTTCTCTGTATAGAGGAGAAAGAAATGCACTTTAGGGCAGAGCCAGAAATTACAATGTTTTCAAAAGGAATTTCCATTAACAACTGTTTTGCACACTTTTAAGTACGTAGATATTATCATCTATTCTTTTTGAAATGGGATTGAAAGACTGCAATCTAACAAACATCGCTGACCAATTCTAATGTACTATGCAGAAACATTTTTTTCTGCAGTAATGACATGAACAGGATTCAAATTTATGTGCTCATCTTTCATAGGATGCTGCTGTATGCACGCCAGATGGCACCGCAACAAAATGCCATGTCCCAGTCATGAAACTTAGTTGATAAACTTTGAAATTACAGACAATGGCCCTGATTTCCAAATCATCTTCCTCTTCAATCCTGAAATTACTTTCAAATTTCTCAACAGTTAAATTTGCCTTTAATTCATCCCCATGGGATTTGGCCTTGTTCCCCTTTTGCTTGCCCAAATTCAGCCTTTGCTTCTCAGCCCCCTCATGGGTCTGCCTTGTCTTGCTTCATCTCTGGGGGACAACACAGAAATATTGAAATTAGGAGCAGAGGTAGGCCATTCATCCTTTTGAGACTGCTCTGCAGTTCACCTTCACAGTGATTGGTGGAGGAGTGAGCAGGTGACCCTTTATAAACCTCATAAAAGTGAGGAATCATTTAGCGGAGTGGTCTGAGTCAGAGTGGTAAGACTTTGGCTCAGCAGGTTTTGTCGAGAATGAGAAAGAGGTGAGGGTTATAGTGGGTGAGTATATTTGTCAACATAATAGTATTAATAGATTAGATATTTTGACTCTTGGGTTAGTGCTTTGAATCGAATATCAGATGTGGGGTCCGTGGGAAACTCCAAGCCTTCCCGATGCCCATATCTGTGCCAGGTGCAACTCCTAAGTGACCGAGTTAATGAACTAGAGCTGCAGCTTGATGACCTACGGGGTCATTATGGAGAGTGAGGAAGTGATAGATTGGAGCCACAGGGAATACATAGAGAATGGCCATCCCTCTCAGCAACTGGTTTATCATTCTGGATAGTATTGGGGAGGATGATCTGACAGCGAATGTCCATAGGGGCCAGGTCTGTACCGGAGAGGGCGAAGTGATAGGAGATTCCATTGTGAGGAGAACAGGCAAGAGATTCTGTGAGCCCAATAAAGACACCTAGATTGCCTTCCTGGTGCCAGGGTACAGAATGTCTCAAATCAGGTCCAAAACATTCTGAGGGAAGAGGGCAAACCACCAGAAGTCTTGGAACACATTGGTACCAATGGCATAGGTAAGATAATTCAAGAGATCCTGAAAAACGAATGCAGGGAATTGGGGAAGAAGCTAAGAAGCGGGACCTCCAGGGTGGTAATCTCAGGATTACTGCCTGTGTCTCATGCTAGTGTGGGCAAAAATAGCAAGATCAAGCTGATAAATGTGTGGCTGAGAAAATGGTGCGGGTGGCAGGTCTTCAAATTCTTGGATTATTGGGATCTCTTTTAAGGAAGGTGTGCCTTATACCAAAAGGATGGGTTACACCTGAACCCAAAGGGGACCAATAACCTGTTGGGCAGGTTTCATACAGAAGTTTGGGAGGGCTTAAACTAATTTGGCAGGGGGGTGGGAACTGGAGTGCTTGGGCTGAAGAAGGGGGATCAGCAGTAGAGTGAAGGTAGTGTGCAGCAAGGATGACAGGCAGGTGACGAGACAAAATATTAGCTGGAGGGATGACAGAGATGCAGTACATGCAAAAACTGGTCTAAAAATATTATACTTATGTGGTGAACTGCTGTACATGCTTTAATCTGGCTTTGTCCCATCCTATGGCTGCACCCATGGCTCCTCCCTCTTGACCCTGTATAAAGACCCCAACACCACACCCCTTTTCCAGAAACCCTGGGTCACAGCATTGTTTTTTTTTTAAACTTTATTTATTCGTTCAAAAAACAAATAATATATGACACATGCAGCAATTAAACATAAACTCCAAGGAGAGCCATAAAGAAAGAAAAAAGAAAGAATATTAACAAAAAAGTTAAATATGCATATTAAAATCTAATCAATATAAATTGAAATGTAAATATTCTGAGTATAACAACCACTTATTAATAAAAAAATTATAATTATCACATGAAACATACGTAATTTTTTCCATTATTAAACAATATTTCATCTCATTATGCCATCTATTAATATCAATCATATTTGTATCTTTCCACATACTAGCAATACATTTTTTCGCTACGGATAAAGCTAAATATACAAAAGCAAGCTGAAACTTATCTAATCCCAAACCTTTCAGAGGTTGCAAACTACCCAATAAAAATACTGTTGAATCTAAAACTATTTTAATCTTATACAGGTATTCTAAAAAAGATTGAATTTTCTTCCAAAAAGATTGTATATGTATACATAACCAAACAGCATGAAAAAAAGTTCCAACCATATCACCACATCTAAAACACAAATCTGATTCAAGAAAACCATATTTTTTAAATTTTTCAGGTGTCAAATATAATTGATGTAAAAAATTGTAATTAATCATTGCATAACGTGCATTTATCAATCTAGTTACACTAGATTGATATCATAACAGATATCTAACCAATCATCTTCAGAAAAAATAAAACCAATATCCACTTGTCATTTAATTTTAGATCTATCCCAACCCTTTTTATCCATACCATCCTGTAATATTTGATACATAGATGAAATATAACCCTTCTCTGGTACCTTCATAAGAAAAGTCTCAAATTTAGTCATTTTAGGTAAAATCATATCTCTACCATACATACATTTTACCAAAGATCGAATTTGATAATAAAGAAATAAAGAGTTCTTATCAATACCAAAACCTTCCCTCATCTGATTAAAAGATAAAAACTTACCCTCTTTAAAACAATCTCCCAAATTTTTCACACCTTTAAATCTCCAATGCAATAAACTTTGATTATGTATTGAAAAAGAAATAAGTTGATTATTATACAACGGAGTCAAAGCCAATAATTTACCCCTAGAGCCTGTCATTTTATTTTTCTTTATCCATAACTTCATTAAATGTTTTAATATAGGCACATTATATTGTTGTAACAAATTTATATTCCATCTAAACAAAAATTGATGTATTTCAAATTCAGAAATACTTGCCATCTCAATTTTAGCCCAACTAGGAGGCCGTACAAAATCCATCAATTAACTAATAAATTTAAGTTGGGCTGCTTCATAATAATTTTGAAAATGTGGTAGTATTTCCAAGTTAATTTATTCAAAGCTACTCTTGAAAATTTACCCCTCCATAAAAACTCCCTAACCATTTTATTCAAATCTCGAAAAAAAATTTATCAAGTAAATACGGAATAGATTGAAACAAATATCGTATACGTGGAAAGATATTCATCTTAATTGTATTTATCCTACCCATTAAATTAATAGGTAAATCTTTCCATTTAATCAAATCAGTTTTAATTTTTTTCATTAACAGAGCATAATTTAATTATATAAAGATTCATAATTAATATTATGAACCAGATATTTAATTCAATCAGTCCACTTCAAATTAATAATATTCTTATAAACTGAATAATCTCCTTCACTTACCGGTAATATTTCACTTTTTTCCCAATTAACTTTATATCCAGAAAGACATCCATATTGTATTAAACATTCTTTCAAGTGCAAAAGTGACTGAGCTGGGTTTATTAAATACACCAATACATCATCAGCAAATAAATTAATTTTATACTTCTCATCTAAAATTTTCATACCTTGTATCTGTGTATTTTGTCTTATCAGCTGTGCTAAAGGTTCAATCACTAACGCAAACAAAGCTGGTGATAAAGGACAACTTTGATGAGTTGATCGAGTTAACTTAAAGGATTCCGAAATCAAACCATTTGTCAATTCTCTAGCTATTGGTTTACTATATATAGCCCTAATCCAACCAATAAAAAAAGGACAAACGTAAATTTCTCCAAAACTTTAAACAAAAAAATCCATTCAACTCTATCAAATGCTTTTTCTGCATCGAAGGATATCACCATCGGGTGATTTGAAGATTGTCGAAATCTATTAATCAAACTAATCATGCGCAAAATGTTATCTGAAGCATATCTATTCTTTATAAAACCTGTTTGATCAATATGAATCAACTTGGGTAAAAATTTAGCCAATCTCTTTGCTAATATTTTAGCTATTATTTTATAATCTACATTTAACAATGAAATTGGTTGATATGAAGATACTTTCAAAGGATCTCTATCTTTTTTAGGAATTACTGTAATTAAAGCACTAGAACAAGACTCAGGTAATTCATAATGTTCTCCAACTTGACATAATACTTTCCCAAACACTGTAGATAAATCATCATTAAAAATTTTATAAAATTCAACCGAAAATCCATCATCACCAGGCGATTTACCGTTCGGCATTTCCAGCATAGCCATTTTAATTTCCGAATCAGTAAATGGTTCTTCTAACTCCTGTATATCTGCATCCTCTAATATCGGTAAATTCAACAGTGATAAAAAAAGATCAATCGATCCAGTTTCTTCTTTTCCTTCAGATATATATAACTTTTTATAAAATGAATAAAATTCATCATTAATCTCACGAGGTTTATAAGTAATAAGAGAATTCCATCTAACAGCATTAATAGTCCTCGAAATCTGTTCTTTCTTTAATCGCCATGCCAATACCTTGTGTTTTCTCTCCCCATTTGTAATACCGTTGTTTAGTCCTATTAATCACACATTCAAATTGATAAAATTGTGAAGTATTATATTCCAATTTCAACCTAGATAATTCTGTTTTCTGATTTTCTGTAGCATCTTTCTGAAATTCCTTTTCTAACTCATCAATCTGTTTCTCTAATTCAAGACTCTAATTTAATCGATTCTTTTTTATTTTAGAAGTATAACTAATTATTTGTCCTCTCAAATGGGCTTTCATAGCATCCCATAATACAAACTTACTTTGAACAGAATTAGAATTTTCTTTCAAAAAAAATTAATTTGTTTTTTCAAAAAATCAATAAATTCCATATTTTTAACAACATTATATTAAACCTCCAATTTGAATTTTCTCAGAGGTTGCATATGTAAAGTATAACAAAGAATGATCCGAAAACACCCTACTTTTATATTCCACTTATTGTATTTTCTCATGTAAATGTGCCGATACTAAAAAAAAAGTCAATCCTTGAAAACGATTCATGTCAAGTTGAATAAAAGGAGAAATCCTTCTCTGTCAGATTAAGACGTCTCCAAATATCCACTAAATTAAGATCTTTCATCAACGCTTGAACCTGAACTGCCATTTTAGATTTCTTAACTTTCTTCGGGGACTTATCTAATAAAGGTTCCAAAACACAATTAAAATCACCACCAACTAAAACATTATCATTAGCCTGACCCAGATATAAAAGTGCATCGGAAATAAATGTTTCATCATCTACATTTGGGGCATAAATATTAAGTAAAGTCCAAAATTCACTAAAAATCTTACAATTCAATTTAAGAATACATCCTGCCTTTTCCTCCATTGATTGTAATTCAAAAGATAAATTTTTATGTATCAAAATTGTTACACCTTTAGCTCTAGAATTAAATGAAGAAGAATATACATGCCCAACCCAGTCCCTCTTTAATTTCATGCTTTCCTTCACATTCAAATGTGTTTTTTGTAAAAAAGCAATATCAATTTTCATTTTCTTAATATACGCCAAGACTCACTTATGCTTAATCGGACTGTTTAATCCTCAAACATTAAAAGTACCAAACCTCAACTTTGACATATCTACTATTATTCTTTCTTTGGCTTGGCTTCGCGGATGAAGATTTATGGAGGGGTATGTCCACGTCTGCTGCAGGCTCAATGGTGACTGACAAGTCCGATGCGGGATAGGCAGGCACGGTTGCAGTGGCTGCAAGTGAAAATTGGTTGGTTGGGGTTGGGTGTTGGGTTTTTCCTCCTTTGTCTTTTGTCAGTGAGTTGTGCTCTGCGGTCTTCTTCAAAGGAGGTTGCTGCCCGCCGAAATGTCAAGTGCCAAGATGCACGGTTGGAGGCAAGATCAGCCCACTGGCGGTGGTCAATGTGGCAGGCACCAAGAGATTTCTTTAAGCAGTCCTTGTACCTCTTCTTTGGTGCACCTCTGTCTCGGTGGCCATTGGAAAACTAGCCATATAACACGATCTTGGGAAGGCGATGGTCCTCCATTCTGGAGATGTGACCCACCCAGCACAGTTGAATCTTCAGCAACATGGATTCGATGCTTGCGGACTCTGCCAGCTCGAGTACTTTGATATTAGTGATGAAGTCATTCCAATTAATGTTGAGGATGGAGCGGAGACAGCGCTGATGGAAGCGTTCTAGGAGCCGTAGGTGATGCTGGTAGAGGACCCATGATTCAGAGCCGAACAGGAGTGTGGGTATGACAATGGCTCTGTACACGCTGATCTTTGTGTGTTTCTCCAGGTGGTTGTTTTTCCAGACTCTTTTGTGTAGTCTTCCAAAGGCGCTATTTGCCTTGGCGAGTCTGTTGTCTATCTCTTTGTCAATCCTTGCATCAGATGAAATGGTGCAGACGAGGTAGGTAAACTGGTTGAACGTTTTGAGTTCTGTGTGCCCGATGGAGATGTGGGGTGGGGGGGGACTGGTAGTCATGGTGGGGAGCTGGCTGATGGAGGACCTCAGTTTTCTTCAGGCTGTCTTCCAGGCCAAATATTTTGGCGGTTTCCACAAAACAGGACGTCATGCGCTGGAGAGCTGGCTCTGAATGGGAAACTAAATCGGCATCGTCTGCAAACAGTAGTTTACGGACAAGTTGCTCTTGTGTCTTGGTGTGAGCTTGCAGGGGCCTCAGATTGAAGAGACTGCCATCCGTGCGGTACCGGATGTAAACATTGTTGAGGTCTTTCATGGCTTGTTTCAGCATCATGCTGAAGAAGATAGTAAAGAGGGTTGGTGCGAGGATGCAGCCTTGCTTCACGCTGTTGTCAATGGAGAAGGATTCGGAGAACTCATTGCTGTATCTGACCCGACCTTGTTGGTTTTCGTGCAGTTGGATAACCATGTTGAGGAACTTGGGGGGGCATCCGAGGTGCTCTAGTATTTGCCAAAGCCCTTTCTTGCTCACGGTGTCAAAGGCTTTGGTGAGGTCAACAAAGGTGATGTAGTGTCCTTTGTTTTTTTCTCTGCACTTTTCTTGGAGCTGTCTGAGGGCAAAGACCATTTCAGTAGTTCCTCTGTTTGCACGAAAGCCACACTGTGATTCTGGGAGGACATTTTCGGCGACCCTAGGTATTAGTCTATTAAGCAGAATCCTAGTGAAGATTTTGCCTGCAATGGAGAGCAGCGTGATTCCCCTGTAGTTTGAAGGGTCTGATTTCTCGCCTTTGTTTTTGTATAGGGTGATGATGATGGCATCACGGTCCTGAGGCAGCTTTCCTTGGTCCCAGCAGAGCATGAAAAACTCATGCAGTTTGGTCTGCAGAGCTTTGCCGCCAGCCTTCCAGACCTCTGGGGGGATTCCATCCATGCCTGCTGCTTTGCCACATTTCTGTTGTTCAATTGCGTTCTGGTGCGAGGAAGAGACAAACGAGATGTGCTCCACACCAGGGTCATGCCCAGCGTGGAATGCCACACTGACCACTGGCTTGTTCGCTGCAAGCTCAACCTTCACTTCAAGCCAAAGTTCAAGAACAGTGGAGCCCCCAGAAAGAGGTTCAATGTTGGAAACTTGCAGTCAAACGTAGTGAGAGGAAACTTCCAGGCAAACCTCCAAACAAAGCTCGAGGATGCAAACTGCCTCACGGACACGTCTCCTGAAACCCTCTGGGATCAGCTGAAAATGGCCATACTGCAATCCACTGAAGAGGTACTGGGCTTCTCCTCCAGGAAAAACAAGGACTGGTTTGATGAAAACAACCAGGAAATCCAGGAGCTGCTGGCAAAGAAGCGATCTGCCCACCAGGCTCATCTTGCAAAGCCTTCCTGACCAGAGAAAAAAACGAGCCTTCCCTCTCGCATGCAGCCATCTTCAGCGCAAACTCTGGGAGATCCAAAATGAGTGGCGGACTAGCCTCGCCAAATGAACCTAGCTTAGCGCCAACATTGGCGATTTCATGGGTTTTTATGAGACACTAAAGACGGTGTACAGCCCCTCACCCCAAGTCCAAAGCCCTCTGCGCAGCTCAGACTGTGAAGTCCTCCTCAGCGACAAGATCTCCATCCTCAATCGATGGTCAGAACACTTCCAATCCCTTTTCAGTGCCAACCGCTCAGTCCAAGAATCCGCCCTGCTCCAGCTCCCTCAACAACCCTTGAGTCTAGAGCTGGATGAGGTCCTTACTCGGGAAGAGACATACTATTATTACTAAATACCAATAATATCTTTATATAAAAATTCAAATAAACGTATATAGGCTCTCCAATAGAAAAAAAATCACAAATTAAAAACTAACTAAAATGAAAATAAAAAAAATAAAGATAAAAAAAGAAAATCCCCCCCCCCCAAAAAAAACTACTAAAAGGTAGTAAGCCCTTAAACAAAAATTGGGTGTGGGTCACCCACCAGTGGCTGATGACTAGTAAAGAACTTAGTGCAGATCTCTCCCTCCCCACCCAAACAGTCAATAACATCAAAATATCATAATAACAAAAGAAAAAATAAAATAAGAAAATTCTTCTTTTCATCCAGAAGATTCCAATCTTGAAGATCCCATTTCAGAAGGAGGTAGACTCTTTCCATTCCCATTTTTCCCATTTCTCCCATTTCTTCCGTTTCCAGAACAACCAGATTTTTCTTTAGGAGATAATGGTGGACTACATCTTTGTCCTCTTATATCTGGCAATGAATCAGCAAAAATCATTGCTTCATGATCATTTTCAAAAAAACAAAATTGATAGTCTTCATAAAACACCTTCAACACTGCAGGGTAGCGAAAAGTAGACTTATAACCTTTACGCCACAAAACGTCTTTAACTGGATTGAATCGATGTCGACGTTGAATGACCTCTTGATTCAAATCAGGATTTTTAAAAAAACTCTGCTATTCTGAATCAATAACGGAGTTTGTTGTTGTCTCGCATTTTGCACTGCTAGTCAAAGTATTGCTTCTCTGTCCAAATAACTCAAACATCGAATTATTACCGGTCTCGGTGGTTGACCAGCTGAGGGTGTTCTTCTTAAAGCTCTATGGGCTCTTTCCAGTACCAATCCCCCAGAGAAAAATTCTTGCTCTAATATTTGCAGGATCCAGTTTTTAAAGAAATGAAGAGGAGCTTGTCCTTCTATACCTTCTGGCAGACCAACAATTTTCACATTATTCCTTCTGCTTTGATTCTCCAAGTAGTCTATTTTTCTTTCTAGCTCCTTCTCACATTCTCCTAGTTCTACGACTGATTTTTCAACTTTCAATACTTTTTCTGTGTTAGAAGTCACTTGTTGTTTACAGTCCAAAAAAGCAGTCTGAAATTTTTTAAATTCTTCATAAGATGCATCCACACGTGCTTTAACCGTATTTAATTCTGAACTTATACCAGCATTCATTTGAACCATCTCATTCATTGGAGATGTCAACATAGGTTGAATAACTACATTTAATTGCATACATTGTGAATCCATAAATCTCAGCTCTGCTCTCTCTGATATAGTGGCAGAACAAGGTAACTGCAGCTCCTGCTGCAACTCAACAGAAGGCATTTTAAAAGTTTTACTGCGGGTCTGGACTCCTAGCGACGGCACCCTGACCTCCTCAGGGGGTCGCCGCTGGTCTTCCCCCGCATCTCATTGTTTTTTCATCAAATCACGAAGATAAGCAATTTCTTCAGATTGAAGTGCTACCTGATGCATTTTCAACAATGGAGTCGTCTTCCTGCGTGCTCCCTCCATTAAAATCGAAAGGCTTTCCAAATCGGGGTCCACTTCTTGGGAACACACACCTTCTTCCAGAGAACGGGTAATTCCAGTGCCATCCTTCACTTGGTGAGTAATAGACATTTTTTTTTCAGCTCCCACAGGCAGTCTTTGAGGTTTACACAATGAAGAGATTGAGCCTGGGGCTGTATCAAGTCGTCTAGGCCCCAAATCTTCAGCACTTCGAAAATGTAACTTCTTCTGCACTTGAGGTTTAATCTTTTTACCATTAGTGGCCATAATAATTCCTTAATACTTTAAACTAAAATTTAAAAAATTTAAACTTGAAAACAAAGAGTTAAAAAACTCTTTCTGGCCAGAGAGGTTGAGATTACACATCTAGGCTCAACGCCATCTTACCACTCCCCACATTTATTGTTAATAAAAGTCTATAGTTGCTTAACTCTAGTCTTTTGAGTTATTGATAATCAACTTAAATGCACGCAGCATTAAGAACAAGGGGGATGATCTTGCAGTGCAGCTACAGATTGGAGGTTACAATGCTGTGGCCATTACTAAGTCATGGCTGAATGATTGGTGTCATTGAGAGCTGAATGTCCAAGGATACATGGTGTATCGGAAGGATAGCCAGGGGGTGGCGTGGCTCTACTGGTAAGCAACAATATCAAATCGTTGGATAGAAGGGTCATAGGATCAGAAGAGGTAGAATCCTTGTAGGTTGAGTTAAAGAATGGTAAAGGTAAAGGTACTCTAATGGCAGTTACATACAGGCCCCAAAACTGTGGCTGGGATGTAGATTACAAAATATAACTGGAAATAGATAAGCCATGTCAGAAGGACAGTGTGATGATAATTATGGAGGATTTTTAACATGAAAGTAGATTGAGAAAGTCAAGTCGGTCAGTACGGGACCTCAGGGAAGAGAGTTTGTGGAATGTCTAGGGGATGGCTTTTTGGAGCAGCTTGTTGATGAGCCCACCAGGGGATCGGGTGTTCTGGATTGGGTGCTGTGTAATAAACTAGAGATGATTAGAGAGCTAAGATGAAGGAACCCTCAGGAGCCAGTGATCACAATATGATTGATTTCACTTTGAAATTTGAAAAGGAGAGGCTAAACTCCGATATGTAAGTATTTCAGTGGAGTAAAGGAAAATACAGTCATGAGAGAGAGGAACTAGAAAGTCATTTGGAAAAACACACGAATGGGGAATTCAGCAGATCAGCAATGGCTGGAGTTTCTGCAAGAAATGGGGAAAGTGCAGGACAGGTACATACCTAAACAAAAGGAAATAGTAAATGGAAAATGAGGCAGTTATGGCTGATGAGAGAAGAGAAAGCATACAAGGAAGCAAAAATAAGTGGGAAGATAGAGGTCCTGCAAAATTCTTGAAGACAACTAAGAAGGTGATTAGGAAGGAAAAAATAAATTATGAGAGGTTAGCAAGTATGATATAAAAGCTTTTTTAAATGCATAAAGAGTAAAAGAGTGACCAAAGTAGACATAGGACCAATAGAAAATGATGCTGGAGTAATTGTAATTGGAGACAAGGAGATGGCAGACCCTCATGGCTCTGTAGGAAGAGACATTAGTGCAGTCAAGATCACAAGGGAGAAGGCACTTGGGAAGTTAAATGGTTGAAGGGTAGATGTCTCCCGGACTGGATGGGGTTCTGGAGGAGGCATCTATAGAGATTGTGGAGGCATTGGTAATAATCTTCCAGCAATCAATGGAGTCTGGCATTGTCCTAATGGATTAAAGGATTGCTAATGTCACTCCGCTGTTTAAGGGAGCAGAAAGGACATGATAGACCTATTAGCCTGACATCGGTGGTTGGGAAGTTGTTGGAGTCAATTGTCAAGGATGAGATTACAGAATACTTGGAGGTGCATGAAAAGATGGGCCCAAATCTGCATGATTTCCTTAAAGGAAAATCGTGCTTGAAAAATCTATTGCAATTTTCTGAAGAGATCACAAGTTCCATAGACGGGAGATGCAGTAGATGTTGTGTATTTGAATTTTCAAAAGGCCTTTGTCAAGGTGCCACAAATAATACTGCTGAACAAGATGAGAGCCCATAAAAATACAGAATGTTAGAAAGTGAATGGTGATGCATTTTGGTCAAAGAAATTGATGGGCAGATTCTTATTTAGATGAAGAGAAAATTAAAAATTCTGAAGTGCAAAGGGACTTGGGAATCCTCTTGCAGGATAACCTAAAGGTTGACCTCCAGGTTGATTTAATAGTGAAGAAGACAAGTGCAATGTTGGCATTAATTTCTAGAGGGATAGCATACAATAACAGGAATGTAATGTTGAAACTCTATAAAGCACTGGTGAGACCTCACTTGGGGTTCTGTGTACAGTTTTGGGCGCTGTATTTGAGAAAAGACATGCTGACATTGGAGAGGGTTCAGAGAAGATTTACCAGAATGATACCAGGAATGGAAGAGTTAGCATATGAGGAATGATTGTCAGCTCTTGGACTGTACTCGTTGGAGTACAGAAAGATGAAGGGGAACCTCATAGAGGCATTTCAAATGCTGAAAGGCCTGCACAGAGTTGATGTGGCAAGGATGTTTCACATGGTAGGAGATTCTAGGACAAGAGGGCATAATTTCAGGATAAGAGGGGGTCAATTTAAAGCAGAGATATGGAAACATTTATTTAGTCAGACGGTCGTGAGTCTGTGGAACTTGTCACCACAGGTGGTTGTGGAAGCAAGGTTGTTGGGTGTATTTAAGGCAAAGATTGACAGATATTTGCTGAGTGGGTGGATGGATCAACTCATGATTACAATGGCAGAGGAGACTCGATGGGCCTATGGGCCTACTTCTGCTCCTATATCTTGTGATCTTGTGATAATGATTGCTCCTCCCCTTCTCCCTTGACCTCTACTGCCTTTTGTATGATATCTAGCTCCTTTATGAGTAAATTTAATGATTTGATCTCTATGCCTTTGTTATAATCATGCTTTCTGTCAAGGTACAAAATGTACTGCAGAACCACAAAGTACAAAACACAGATTTTATTGAGTCACGCCAGCAGGAATGAGTAATATTAGATTCGGGTAGACAACGTCACCTTTAGCTAATACAGCTACTCAGTCGAAGGGTACAATATTTAAAGACAATTCTTGAATACAAATTCAAGAGGTATCTCTTTGAAAGCATTGTTACAAATTAAGGCATTACAGTTGGTATTTGCACATTTCCAAAGACAGGGAAATGGTCAACATCAATTGGCTTTTTACATATACATGTCATAATTAAAAGATAGGAATTAGTAGCATATAAAATTAGAAGCAGTCTGGAAAGCTGCCCCAATCGACAGTGACTTCCGTGAGCTTTATGCCTCAATGCCAGTCATTAATTAACACTTGCAAATTTCACCCTAAACAGAAAGCCATCGATACCAACAATAGGGAGGGAAGCTGCTAGGCTGAAGTTCTGTGAAGCCTAGGTCTTGTTGGTGCCTTCAATGTGGCTATGTGCATCCTGTAGCTTTTGACTGCTAGATTGTGTCTGACAAGTAATGGAGTCAATCAGCTGTCTTTGGCAGGAAGCCAATTTATGAATGGGAGCCCATTTGACAAGTAGTGGAATCGGTCAGCAAGGCATTTAGTGTTTTTGCGATAAAGACATTATGTAAGACATTATGTCAGTAGCCATGTTAGTCTGATGGTATTAAAAAATGAGAAAAGCACCATGTCTCCATCCTAATTGTGTAAGTGCATATACAACAGTGGCAACAAGGAACTAAACGAACCTTACGCATACTCCATGCACTAACCGGGGGAAGGAAGCAAAAGGATAAAGGTAAAAGATGACTAACTAATGAGCTCCGCAAAAAGATCAAAGCGAAAGCGTGCCAAGATGGCAGAGGGAAAGTTTGGACAATTCAATGAAGCAGTTGAAAATCGGGGTAATTACGTAGAATGGTTTAACCACTAAAGCATAGTCCGTAATATTATTAAAGCCCCGGTAAACCAAAAACGCGCCCTATTCCTCAATATAATGGGCAGGAAAACATTCGATCTCCTTAAAACTTTGCTGTCCACGGAGGACCCAAGGATAAAGACATACACCGAGTTATGCATAGCACTGGGAAACCACCTATGTCCTAGACCACCGTTTATGGCAGAAAGGCAACGATTCTATGAAAGGAAACAAATGCCAGGGGAGGCATTATGTAAATACTTGGCAGCATTGCGTAAACTGTACAAGCTCTGTCACTTCGAGCAGTTTCTGACCCAAGCATTTCGAGACAGATTGCTGAAGGGCTTGGCAGATCACCAGGCAAAGCAAAAATTACTGGCAATGGACAATGAAGTAACTCTTGAGATCACTTATAGAACTGCCTGCTGCTCAGAAATGGCATACAAAAATTTGGATGTGGGCAAACAAGACCTTCTGGTCGGGAGGTCTTCCTGCCATCAGTGCCTCTGTTACAAATACAACCATTTCCCAGAAAACTGTTTCTTCAAAAATTCCAAATGCCACTGTTGGAACAAAAAGGGACATATCAAAGCAAGATGTCCAATTAAAACGCAGATGGACTCAAAATTGTGATAAGCACCCAGTCGAGGTCAAAGTGCTAGCAGAGAGAGAGAGAGAGAGAGAGAGAGAGAGAGGGAGAGAGAGCAGCCCTAACAACAAGCATAGCAGCAGCTCTGAAGATGACCAAATAACAGCTGAAGTCTTGCACATCTCAAAGATAAATGAAAAAAGCACAGCAATCTATAGTCAGCTGAAAATAAACAACAAACGTCTGAAAATGGAGTTTGACACAGGGGCTGCATTGTCTTTAATACCATTACATGTAAAGCAACGCTTGCTACCACACTTCCGATGAAAACAACTGAAGTAATACTGAGATTTTTACAGGAGACAAAATCAAAGTATTTGGAAAATGTCTGGTCAAGGTACAATACAAGCAACAACAACCGAAAACACTATCTCTCTACATTGTAGATACCCAGGGACCAGCTTTTTTGGAAGAAACTGGCTACAACACATTCCCCTAGACTGGGTGGAAATCGGTTCAATACTGAATGTAAACCATGAAGACAACACTCAGCCAGAACTCAACCAGATTCTCAATGACCACATCGTGGTATCCCAGCAAGGGTTGCAAAAGATAAAAGGGGTTCAAGCCAAACTGTAATTAAAAGAGAATGTGGAGCCAAAGTTCATCAAAGCCAGAACAGTTCGATTTGCAATAAAAGGAAAAATTGAAGCTGATTTAAATAGATTAAAAGATGAAGGCATATTAGAACCAATAGAATACAGTGATTGGGCAGCGCCCATTGTACCTGTACGGAAAGCAAATGGTGAGATTTTCATTTGCGTCGATTACAAAATCACCATCAACCATGCACTAAAAGCACCAGAACACCCCATGCCCAAAGTAGAAGAACTATTCCAAGCACTAAATGGAGGGCAAACGTTCACAAAATTAGATATGTCACAGGCATACCAACAAATAGAGTTGGACAAAGAATCAAGAAAATATGTGACAATCAATGCCCACCTGGGACTGTTCACCTGTACACACCTGCCATACGGAATTTCAGCAACACCTGTGATTTTTCAAGCTACAATGGACAAATTACTACACAGAATAGCAGTGGGAGGCTACCTGGATGATACCATCATCACGGGTCAAAATGACAAGGAACATTACAAAACCTTCAAAAGGTCCTAAAAAGGCAAATATACAATTACGACAGGATAAGTGTGTCTTCATGCTTCCCTCAGTGACATACTTGGGATTTACAATGGACAAGGAGTGGGTATGAATGGATCTTGCAGCCACAGAAGCCATTCGCAAAGCCCCATATCCAACCAACAAGTCGGAATTACAGTCCTTTCTAGGGATTATAAATCACTATCGGAAATATATCCCTAGCATGTCGACAGTATGCAGTCCCCTAAACAGCTTACTCAAGAAAGATTAAAAATGGTACTGGAATGTGGAAACTAAAAACACAGATTTGCTATTGAGGTACAGAAACACACCACATTCTACCACAAAATGCATCCCAGCGGAATTGATGTTTGGCAGCAACCTGCGGACAAGGCTGTCCACAGTTCACCTGGATCTGGGCCTCCGTTTAGAAAAATCCACATTGTCACAAACTTTACCTAGTGCACTGGAGGTAGGCGAGAGAGTACTGGGACAAGATTACAGATAATACAAAGGAGGTAGGGGTGATCCTACAAAAGTTGAGCCCCTTCTCATTCTTTGCTCTAGTGGGAGACAGACCGTGGAAATGACACATTGACCGATTGTGACCATTGTTTAACACTAAAGTCCAGAAACTACCTTACAACCTGGAGGAGGTAGAACCAGACCTGACGTGGCCTTGGGCCGAAAGAGGGGTGAAGATGGGTAGCCCAATAACTGCGAAAAGCAGCCCAGCACATAGAACCTTGGAGGCCAGCGAAGGCCGGCAGTCACTGTTGATGCAACTATCTATGGGTCCCACCCAGAACAGCCCTTGAGCAAATACTGGTCCAGCGTGCCACGCCAAGGCAATCCAAGAAAGAAAGAAAGCCACCTGAACACTTTAAGGACTATGTTCCATAGATATTATAAAGTTCCTTTCCATATTATAATCACTCAGTATACGTACCCTAATACTCACTAGTAGTCATGGGCCCAATGTAGTAATGGTAGTTACGGGAGGCCCATTCAACATTTATTGCTTGGGGCGGGGGGGTGGGAGGGGGAAAGAGTGTGGTGTATAAGCCCTCCCTGCTGTACATCATGATGCCCACTTCATGATGCCACCCCTATATATATTTAGTAGCCATGTTAGTCTGATGGTATTAAAGAATGAGAAAAGCACCACGCCTTCAAGTCTTAATTGTATAAGTGCATACACAACAAGATAATTGATTCTAAGTTCCCATCTGGAATGTCCCTTGGCTCAAAACTTGTCTCTCCCTCCCAGCCTGTTCTCTGGAAGCCGTTGACTTTATCTGTGGTGGTTTTCTCATAATTGATATTTCTAGATCGCTTGTAAACACAAATTTCTACACATTCTGTGGCAGCATTTTCCACTGATTCAGCACTTATTGAACGAAGAAATTATTCCCATCTTTGTCTTGAATGGCCAAATTTATATCCAGAGATAAATCCTGGTTCTGGAAGTCACCATTAATGGACACTTCTTTTCTGCATCCAGATTGATTTTAATCGGTCAGACATCAGGATTTTACGTTTCAATAAAGGCCACACTCAATCTTCCAAACACAACCAAATTTGCCCAAATATCCCAATCTCTTCAGAAGACAGACCCACAAATTCAAGAACCAGAATTGCCTTCTTAATAACCAGCTCTATCAGAATACTTATTTTCATCATCTGGTGTTCTTTTACCACCCAAGTGGATAACCTTACATTTTCCACATTGCACTGCAAATTGCCAAATCACTCTGGAGCCTCCTTGTACCCTTCTCACTGCTCAAATTCCATCAAGCTGTGTATAGTTCACAAACTGGGAGATATTATATTTCATTCTTTTGTATCATTAATATACAATAAAATCCCTATTATCTGGCACCTATGGGAATTGCAGATGTCAGAAATGCAAATTTTCTGGTTGACTGAGACTCACTCTTCCAATGCCTAACTAACACACCTGAATTAAGAATACACTGTTTAAAGGACAAAATACAGTGCAAAATATAAGTAATTTGAAAACAAAATCAGTATTGTCTTTAATTATGTAAAGTTCACTTTAATCAAGTAATTCCTGTGACTTTTATAAAATTTAAATTCGAATCCCGGTCGCTGGCACTGTAACAGTGTTGCATTAGTGCTAACCGTGCTGCCATCATAATTAACTCCCCTCCCCAAAGTTTACAGATAAAGCCTTACTAATATACTTAATACTAATAAAAATAAACACTCTTACTAGGCAGAGATAAGGAGACACTTTGCAAGAGTCGCGGTGGCAGCGAGCAGCATCAGCAGGATCTTCATCCTGGGTGCTGCAATTTCATTCCAACACAACTTTATTGAAACTTTTTTTCAAACTGCTGCTGGGGCTGGACATGACCGGCACACTTTTCTGGCTGAATGTTTGCTTCCACCTTCACCAAAACAACCTGACTCACCTTCACACAAATGTCCCGGCTAAGCCCTCGGCGCACCTTCCTTTCACTGACAACCTACTCCACCTCCACACAAGTGGCAACTGTGAAAAGAATGTGCACACATTGAGGGGCATGCTAGTTCAGTGGGGCAAACCTGCACATGGCCAATAAAGTTTCAGCATTCCCCCGCAGGGTCGATCTGCCCAGTCTTATTAATTTGAATTTTTTAATGTTTTTCCTCATTTTTTTTTGCCAGTTGTTTGAGTTCTGGATAATATATTCCAATTCATTGGGGTCCAAGCACTAGTCACTGCCTGACACCTGATTGCCCCATCACCAACCAGCTTTCTATTCATGGCACTATCCCACTAAACTTTGCACAGCACATTATTCTCTCATGAAACCTTGATAAAATCTTTTTTAACATTTAAACGTACCACATCCACTGGTTATGATCCATCCACCCAATTAATTACATCCATTTAAAAAATGAAAAATGTTTGTCAGCCATGATTCATTAGATATATATACAAAAGAGAGAAATGTAAAGAAAGAAATGTGAACGTAGTGACTTTTTTTTCTACAAATATCTACTAATAAATAATGTACACTGTAAATAGTGTAAGAGTCCTTAAATTGATTTTGTTGTTTAAGAGTCTGATGGTCGAGGGGAAGCAACTGTTCCTGAACCTAAAGGTATGACTCCTATGGCTCCTGTACTCACTCCTGGGTGGTGTGGATCCTTGATGATTGCTGCTGCTCTCTGATGGCAGTGTTCCATGTAGATTCTGTCAATGGTGGGGAGAGTTTTGCCTGTGATGTACTGACTTTGTCCACTACCTTTTTCAAGGCTTTTCAATCAGAGGTATTGGTGACCCACATGTCAGGCCATGATGCAGCTGGTCAGCACACATTCCACTAGACATCTGTAAAAGTTCGCCAAATTTTTCAATGTCATATCAAACTCCTGAGCAAATAAAGATATTGACATGCTTTCTTCACAATGACATTCGTGTGTTGGGACCAGGAAAGGTCTACTGAGATAGTAACTCCCATGAAGTTAAGTGTGTTCACCCTCTCTACCTCTGATCTTCCAATGATAAATTGATCATATGCCTCGTCTTTTCCCTTCTATAATCAGCTCTTTGGTTTTGGTGGCATTGAGTACAAGGTTATTTGTTAGTATACAATTTCAGCCAAGTTTTCAGTCTTTCTCCTGTGTGCTAACTCATCACCCTTTTTTATACAACCCACTGTGGTATTGTCAGCGAATTTGTAGATTGTGTTGTTAGAACCATAGAACATTACAGCACAAAAACAGGCCTCTTCGGCCCTTCTAGTCTGTGCCGAACCAATTTCTTTTGCCGAGTCCCACTGACTTGCAACCAGTCCATATTCCTCCATATCTCTCCCATTATGTACCTGTCCAAATTCCTCTTAAATGTTAAAATTAAACCCCAATTCACCACTTCAGCTGGAAGCTCATCCAGAACATTGATATAGATAACAAACAACAATGGTCCCAGCACTGATTCCTGAGTCACACCACAAGTCACCGGCCTTCAGTCCGAGAATAAATCATCCACTACTACTCTCTGGCTTCTCCCATCCAGCCATTGTCGAATCGAGTTCACTACTTAACCATGAATACCTTGCATCTGAACCGTCCTAACTAACATCCCATGTGGGACCTTATCAAAGACCTTACTGAAATTCACAGCCTTTCCTTCGTCAACCTTCCTGGTAACCTCCTCAAAAAACTCAATAAGATTGGATAATCAAAGCCATGTTGATTATCCATAATCGGTCAATGACTATGCAAATAATTGTATATCAGATCTTTTAGAATACCTTCCAATAATTTACCCACTAATGATGTCAGGCTCACTGGCCTATAATATCCAGGGTTATTTTTGAAGCCTTTTTAAACAATAAAACAATGTAAGCTACCATCCAATCCTCTGGCATCACACCAAAGGTTAAGGACATTTTAAATATTTCTGCCAGAGTCCCTGCAATTTCTACACTAGCCTCCCTCAAGGCCCGAGGGAATATCTTGTCAGGCCCTGGGGATTTATCTACCCTTATTTGTATTAAGACAGCAAGCACTTCCTCCTATTTAATCTGTATAGGTTCCATGTCCTCTCTGCTTGTTTTCATTACTTCCCATGACTCTGTGCCCTTTTCTACCAAACCACACAGTCAAAAGTGAAAGCAAGTAAAATGAGGGCTAAGAACAAGCCCTGTGATGCTCCGGTTACTGATAAAGATTGTAGAGGATATATGGTTACCAATCCTCACTGATTGTGGACTGGAGGCAAGGAAATCCAGAATCCAATTGCATGTATTTCCCCATTCCCAACATTAGACCAATCAGTTTATAACTGTTTTCTCTCTTTTTTTTTAACGTGAGATTTGCTTCCTTCCAGCTCAGTGGAATTGATCCAAGAAGGTCAGAATAAGATCCCCAAGACATCTATAATTTCTAGGGGCATTTCCTCTGGTACTTTGGGTTGCAGACCATCAAGCCCTCGAGATCTATTGGCCTTCAACCTCAATTTCTCCATGTACCATTTCCCTGCTAATACTGATTTCCCCTGAGTCATCCCATTCATTAGGCCCTAGATTCCTTAATGTTTCTGGGATGTTATTTGTGATCCCCTTTGTGAAGTGGTTTTTAACTGAACTGTTTCTCTGCAACACTATTCTCTGCACTTTTGTTTTATTTTGAACTACCCATTTCTGACATTAGGGGCCTATATTTGTCTTTAATCTTTTTCTTTACAGATATCTTTTTAAAGTTTTTGTGGTAAAGTTTTATGTTCCTTACAAGTTTACTTTCAGACTTTATTTTCCTCTTAATTAATCCCTTATTCTTTAGTCACAAGGTTCACTATTTTTTCAGGCTAATTTACAAGTCTTCTTGCATAAAAAACCATCTCTAAATTCCTTGTTAACCACAGTTGAACCACCATGACAATTTTATCTTCTCCCAGATGGGAACAAACATTCATCGATTCAGGTTCTATTGAACATTGTGAGAGAAGTAATTTTTCCTCATCTCGGTCTTTTATAAATGTTATTTTTTTTAATTTTAAATTTAGACATACAGCTTGGAAACAGGCCCTTCCAACCTACAAGCCCATGCCATCCGAATACCTAATTACCCTACAACACCCATAGGTCTTTGAAAGGTGGAAGGAAACCAGAGCACCCGTATGAAACCCCATGCAGACATGAGAATGTACAAACTTCTTACAGTGTCAGATTTGAACCCAGGTCATTGGTTTTGTAATAGCATTGCAATAACTTTTATGCTAATCATGTCACCCATTTTTTTAGATTTAGGCATACAGTACAGTAACGAGCCATTCCAGCAATCAAGCCTGTACTGCCAAAATACCTCAATTAACCTACAACCACTGTGCTAACCGTGTGCTTAAATGGGTGCTCCCCGATTGTGAAATTGTAACTCCCGATCCTGAATATTTTTATGATGGAAGCATCTTCCCAGCATTTACCTGTTAAGTTCCCAAAAAAATCTTGTATGTCTTAGCAAGATTGCCTCTCAGACTCCATTTGCTCAACTTGAATCACTGAAATGACTTCAATGATAATACATCTTTACTTCAATAATAGGACCAAAACTACATTGTAACACGACTGAATGCACTCAGAGACAAGTGAGGAATACAAACACGCTTTTAATAGCTTACAATCAATGACCAGTAGATACAATAATCCTCCGGTGAATCTGAGGTAAGTTGGGAAAACCAGGGTTTATTTTGAGGTAGGTGAGGGTGGAGCCAGGGGAGGAATTCCAGTTCATTGCATTCACCCCTTCCTTCAGAATTGAGTGGGTGAAAAACGGAGACCATTCATTCAAAGCAACTAATACTTTACAAGTCTGTCGGGAGGGGGGTGGGGCGGTATGGTAATTCTGGTCAAGCGTTGCAGTACTTGAGGACTTTGGGGTTCCTGAACTTCATGGACCCTCTGTGGTACTGGGTCAGTGAGTCTTGAGGGCTCCAGCTCAGGTCATGGGGTGGATTGGTCCACTTCCCGAGCAGTGTCCTCCAAGACCCTGAGTGGGGTACTCGGTACTTCCTGGTACGCATGAGGCATTGGATCCTCATTTCTGGCAGGTGTTAGGTCTCTGATTGAGATGATGTCCTTTCTGCCGTCAGGGATGCTACGTAGGCATATGTTGGATTGGCGTGCAGCAGGTGCATCCTTTTGATCAGAGAGTCCGTCTTGCTCCTCCTCACGTGCTTTCTCAGCAGGACTGTCCCTGGTGCCATTAGCCAAGACGGGAGAGTAGTCCCAGACATGGATTTCCTCTGGAATGTAAACATAAGCTCGTGAGGAGTTGCACTGGTCGCCATGCAGAGGAGTGACCTTATGGAGTAGAGTGCCATGGGTAGGACTTCTTGCCAGCACGAATATGGAAGGCCTTTGGTCTGGAGAGTCAATTTCACAGCCTTCCATACAGTCACATTCTCTTTTTCAACTTGTCCGTTCCTCCAATGATTGTAGCTAGTCATCCTGCTTGAGGCAATGCCCCTTACCAGCAGATACTGGTATAGCTCTTTGCTCATAAATGATGAGCCCTGGTCGCTATGGATATAGCTGGGATACCTGAACAAGGTGAAAATAGAATGCAAGGCCCCGATGAACATGGTGGTGATTGTGTCTGGGCAGGGGATGGCGAATGGAAAACGTGAATACTCATCGATAACATTGAGAAAGTACGTTTCCATTGGTAGAAAAGAGGGCGCCCTTGCAATCAACATTGAGTTGTTCAAAGGGGTGTGATGCCTTTATCAGGTGCGCTTTGTTGGGGCGATAGAAGTGCAGCTTGCACTCCACGCATATCTGGCAGGACCTGGTCATTTCTCTGGTGTCCTCAATGGAGTAGGGTAGATTGCGTGCCTTGATGAAATGAGCCATGTGGGTGATGCCTGAGTAGCAAAGCTCATCATGCAGTGACCGCAACTGGCCGGTGTGTCCAGAGGCACAGCTTCCTCTTGACAAGGCATCTGGAGATTCATTGAGAGTACCTGGCCTGTATGCTATGTCATAATTATAGATGCAGAGTTCTATCCTCCACCTAGTGATCTTATAAATCTTTATTTTGCTCCTTTTTGGATTATTAAACATAAATGCCACCGATCGCAGGTCAGTGAGCAGTATAAATTTTCTTCTGGTCAGGTAATGCCTCCAATGCCTGATAGCCTGTACAATGGCTTGAGCCTCTTTCCCTATTGATAAATTCCAAAACTCTTGGCCTTGTAGGGTGTGGAAGAAATAGGCCAAGGGTAAGGGTAGAGGCCAGGGCTATGTCAGAAGCATCACTTTCCACATTCATCCACCGCATGCATGCGATGTAGCTCTGAACGTAGTCAAACACCAGTTGGGCTTCAGCCGACAATGGGAAAGAGGTGGACTTTAAGAGGGGATGGACTTTATTTGTCCATTGGGCGTCGTAGGAGAAGAAGCCCAGGCACCTCCTCAAGGCTTTCAAGGTTCTCGGGATCAGAAGATCAAACAGGGGGCTCATTTAATCGAGGTCATGGCCAATGTCGCCATTCTCCACCACTTAGCCCAGGATCACCAGAAGTTTCATCTATAACACACACTTACTGATGTTCAGATCCTTGGCTGAATGGAAAAACCTCTGGAGGTTGGCATCATGGTCTTCCAGAGAGTGTCCACATATGGTGACATTGTTGAGATAAAGGAAGGTGGCCTTCGATCTGTACTCATCGACCATTTTGTCCATCTGTCTCTGGAAGACCAGGACCCCATTGTTGATACCAAAAGGGACCATCCAGAACTGATAGAGCCATTTGTATGCCTCAGATACTGTGTAAGGCCAATCCTCAGAATGGATCAGTAACTGATGGTATGCAGCTTTGCTCAATGGTTGAATAGACCCAGTACTGTGCAATTTCGTTCACCATGTCCGAAATTCGAGGGAGGTGTACGCATCCAGGAGTGTGAAATGATTGTTAGGCTATAGTCAATCACTAGCCTGGACTTTTTTTCCCCTTTCACAACTACCATCTGGGCTCTCCATGGGCTGTTACTAGGCTCAATGATGTTTTCTTTGAGCAGCCATGCGTCTTGGCTCTGATAAATTCCCGATCCCCCACACTATATCACCTGATCTTTGTAAGCTATTGGTTTGCAATCGGAAGTCAGGTTCAGAAACAGTGGAGGGGGATCGATATTTAGGGTGGAGAGACTGCATGTGGAGTCCAACTTTTTGGACCTTCTGTTCTGCACCGTGATTGGAGGGAGTGGGCCAAAGTACTCCATGGTCATACTTTTAAGGTGACATAGTAAGTCCAGACCTAGCAACACAGGAACACACAAATCCTTCAGTACATACAATCGGAACTTACAAAATTCCCCCCCCTCCCCAACTTTTACAGTTAGGTGTACTATACAATACCCCTGGATCGTCGTAGTGCGAAGCTAGAAAAATACGATAGTCCATCGGGTACATCTGATGTTCAGATCCTTGGTTGTATGGAGAAACCTCTGGAGGTTGGCATCATGGTCTTCCAGAGAGTGTCCACAAATGGTGACAATGTCGAGATAAAGGAAGGTGGCCTTCAATCTGTACTCGTCAACCATTTTGTCCATCTGTCTCTGGAAGACCAGGACCCCTTACTCTTCAGTTGTACTGCAAAGCCATTGCAGAGTTTATGAAGCTCTCAATGGAGCTAGTGTTCACTAAGCAATCAGTCAAATGTCTGTTTACCCTCACCTCCATCGTTGAGTTATTCAATTGGTGAGGTATTGCCTGATCCAGGATGACCGATGCTACTGCTCTGGAAACCCCGTCAATCTCCATGTTGATTTTGACTCTCTCCTCTTGGCCAGCAGGCAGACAAAATGGCATCAACCACAAAGCACGACAAAATGGCCTGTCTCCATCTTGATCCGATGAAGGACTAGGTGGCGCCCCGACCTCGAGGTGTGGCAATATTCCAATTACACCAATTAACCTACAAACCCCTGTACGTTTTGAACAGAAACCAGAGCCCCCAGGAAAAACCCATGCAGACACGAGAAGAATGTACCAACTCCTTACAGACAGTGCTGGATTTGAACCCTGGTCCTGATTACTAGCACTGTAACGGTGCTCTGCTAACCATTATGTTAACCAGTGTTGCCCTAGATCCCACAGTTAATGAAGGCTATCACACCATACGGCTTATTATTCTTCGTAATGTGTGTTGGTTTGCTGTAATGGACAGACAGTGTCCACCACTTGGTGGCACTGCTGCATTCCTGTTCGGAGGACACACTACCTGCCAATCAAGGTCAAAGACTCACCCCAAGCCATCAAGGTGACCCTTGTGATTGGCCCACCTAAATCATCAGGTGCTGCAGTCCAGGCAGCCTGCCCAGATTCAGCACTGACCTTCATCCAATTGGACCAGGTGAATCACCTCGGCTGATCCCTGCTGAGCCCCAGCACTTGGCTTTGAGCCATTGGCCACAGCAGCCAACGGGGCCCAGTCTGCCCTGAGTGATTGACCCCCCCCACCCCCCACCCCCCCAGTATTGCCTGCAGAACTATAAAGGACCATGTTCCCCTTTGTTCTGCCTCTTTGGACTCCTCATGGCACGTAAGTAGCACCTTTCACACTGGGTTGGGGTGAGTCCCGAGGTTAGGTAGCAAGAGTTGTGTCTGTACCGGTCAAGGGGTGGGGGCACGTAGTATCACCTTGATCCTGACTATTGAAAGTGAATGTTCATGTAATTTGTCCCAGTCTTCTCTTGGTTCCTCCCTCGTTATCCAAAATGCACAATTATCCCTTGCGTATTATGTGTGTATGTGTGCATAGGTTTGCCTAGCATATTTACCCTGTTGTCCCGTTTGCATCCCTGAAATAAACGCATGCTTTGTACCTCAACTTATCTGGTTCTTAACCTGTGGGACCTACATGAACCCAAATTACATTCGCCAACGTGAGATCCCATCTGCACAGGCGCAGCCATTACATCCGTTGACTTGGGAGGAGCAGCAGGCGTTTTTGGCGCAGGAGAAAAAGGCCCCGAAGTAGCTCTCCGGAGGCGGAGGTATATCGGAAAAGGTCCGGGACAACTGGTGGGAGGTTCCCAGGTCCTGATGAAGGGCTGCGACAGAGGCCAGGCGGCAAGAGCCCAAGGAGGAAGGCCTCCAAGAGCCCCCATAGTGCTTCGTTAGCGCCAAAAATCCAGCAGGCCTGCCGGGGTGCAGTGTCCCAGCTGAGGAGCAGCAAGGCCAATCTACCTCTGTGGGGATGGGATTGGGCGGCAGTGGTCTACCTTAATTGAAGGTGGGGCCTGAGGCTAGCTGCACTGACCTAGCTCCGTTGAAGTTTGGGTTTGCAAACAATAGCTGCGATACCAATCTACCTCTGCTGGAGGTGGGATCAGGCAACAGAGATCTACCTTCGCTGAAGGTGGGATCCAAGTCTGGATGCACTGACCTGGCTTAGTGGAAATCGGGGCCTAAAAAAGCAAGCAGTGATACCATTATGCCACTGCAAGAGGTGAGCTACATGAAATGATTGGACCTCAGTATATCGGGTGGGAGCTGCGCATGTGCGGATGGGATCTCACACAAGCGCAGGTAGGACCTGAGCCAAACTTAACACGTCATGTAGCAAAGCTGCCCACTCGACAGATGAGAATAACCAGAAAAAGCCGAAGAAGGGAGTGGTCTCTGCACAATGGGCACCCACTCGATCGGGGTCCGAGAGTAAGGCCTGCCAGACAGCAGAGACCTCAACCAGCAACAAAATTTTAAGTCGTCTGGTCAACTTGGAGGAACTGGTGATGGCCATGATGAGTAAGTTTCCTACACCATCAGAGCAGGGGTAGGACATTTATAATACATGGGAAGATGATGAAGGGCTGATAATGGAGGTCGAGTCACCTAAATCCCCACTCACTGCTCAGGCCAGCCACGAGGAGAATATACCAGCTATTTCCGAGGTTTGCAGTACCGAAGGGTATTGGCCAGCTACTAGAGGATGATATTGCGGGGTCTATAACATATATGGCATTGAATGCTTTTCAGAAGATGGTACTAGAAGAATCCATCAAGAAGTACCCCTGCCCTGTTAGTTGCCCTCTGTTGGAGGTGCCTAAGGTAAACCCCACGATATGGGACAATTTAAAGGTCCCCAGAAGGGCAAAAGACATGAAATTGCAAAGACTACAGGGGTCATTGGTTAAAGGTATCACTGCATTCGCACAAATTCTCTCACACGATTTATCGGAGACCCACTGTTATCCCATGCAAACTCTGAAATGAATGCCTTCAGAAAGGAGCTGATCAAGTCCAACCTAAATGTAAGTAAGATATGTTCATTTGTGCACGCCATCCAATCCTGTAATGAAATTTCTATATGGTAACGATCTCAGCAAACAGGTGAAAGATTTTAATGAGCAGCAGAAGGCAGCAGCTGGCATGGTCAGAGGTTCGAGAACACAGGCAAGAGAACCTGTTATGTTTCACCCTTATCGCAGGATTGCGGGTGAATTTAAGCAGGTTGTCTGAGGCGGTTTCCCACTCCAAGTGGCTACAGCCAGCTGGTCTCTTTTTTTTTAAGGAAACACCCTCAGTGGAGACAGCGGCAGCAGAACTTTCCCACTCAAAGTGCTTCGCGGAGGAGGGCCCAGAATGCACCAGCCCATAGACTAGGCGGGTTGAGGAAGTGAATGCTACGCATTTACAGTCGAGTACTCTTGATAATTGCAAGACTTTAAAGGTTGACGGTTGATTAACGCTACTCTATGACAGATGGTGTAATATTACCACTGATATTTCTATTTGACAGACAGTGAAGGGATATAAAATCAAATTCCCTCCGATAAGGAGGAAGGGTCTATATACATATATGCGCAGACCACATCTGACTGAGGCTGTGCATGCCGAGATCATTGTGTTAAAAAGGAAAACGTTATTGAACGTTGTTGCCATGAAAAACATGAGTTTGTATCAAACATCTTCATGCGACCCAAAAGAAGTGGCAGCTTAGAGTGATACTGGATCTATTGGATCTTAACAAATACATCTTCTTCAGGCATTTTAAAATGGATAACATGTATTCTGTGCTGCCTATGTTACATAAGGGCTATTACATGGCCTCAATAGATTTACAAGATGCATATTATTCAGTCGCAATCTGCCCACAGCACAGGAAGTTTCCTGGAAGGGAGAGCTATGGCAGTATAAGGCTTTACCAAATGGGCTAAGCTCAGCGCCCAGGGCATTTACCAAGTTATTGAAGCTGGTGTTTGTCAAGCTCCAGACAGAGAGAAACGTGGTAATGGGTTACCTAGACGATACTCTTATTGTGGGCAGATCGTTTGAGGAAACAGAAAGGGCAGTAGCAGCCTCCTCGAGATTATTAAGCCATGTGTGGTTTCTTATACATCCCGAGAAATCACTGTTGGTGCCTACCAAGTGGCAGAGATCAGGACTGCCTGCAGAGAGCTCATGACAGATTGTCATCTCTCCATAAGAAAGGTGGCCAGGTTGATTGGGAAACTGGTGGTGGCTTTCCTGGCAGTACAACATGGCCTGCTAAATTAAAGGTTCCTGGAAAGGGACAAAATATCTGCTCTTAAGGCAGCCAGGGGCATTTTGACAGGCCCATGAGGCTAACTAGAGAGGATCGAGCTCAGAAAGGTGGACCTGGAGATCAGGTCAGATGCCAGTGGTGAAGGTTGGAGAGCCATGCATCTAAAGGTCTCTACTGGGGGCAGATGGATGGACATTGAGCCCAGGGAGGCCTCTAAATCAGGCATAAATTATTTGGAAATGCTAGCAGAGTCTTTCTGTGCGAGGGAAGCTGACATTCATATACTGCTGAGGTTAGATAACATTTAAGCTATGGCCTACCTCAATAATATTGGAGGTCTTAAATCTCCTTCCTGTAACAAATTAGCCATTGAGACTTGGCACTGGGGCATTCAGAGAAGCATTTGGGTTACCTGCCGGGTCGGATCGACATACAGGCGGACCTGATGTCCAGGAAATTCAATGATAGCACTGAATGGACTCTGGGTAAGAAATATTTTAAACTGCAAGCAGACACCTTTGGCCGGAGAGTGATTTGTTTGCATCCAGGGTTAATGCCCATGTTCCGAGGATCGTGTCCTGGCAGCTGGATTCCCAAGCAGAGGGTGAGTGATGCCTTTACCCTAGACTGGTCAAAATTTAACTTTTATGCATTCCCCCTGTTTGCTTGGTGGCAGTGACTGAATAAGGTACAGGAAGACGATGCCTCAGAATTGCTGGTAGTGCCTAATTGGCCTTCCCAAAGTTTGTTTCCCGTACTCCTGAGACTTATGGTGGGGACTCCGTTGATATTCACGAAAATCAGAGGTCTGCTAATCCAAACGGTGTCAAAGATATCTCATCCATTGTCTCACTTAAGTCTGCTAGGTTGCAGAATCGGAGAGCTAGGATTGACATAAATGCTCTGCAGCCTAGAACTCTGCACATCCTGTGGGCATCTTGGAGAAGGTCTACACAGAAACAGTATGCCTCCTATGTGGGGAAATGAAAAAGGCACTGTGCACAAATCAGACTGAATGAACAGTCAGCCTCTATCGAAGGCGAACTGAGTTTTCTAACTGTTATGTTCTATGTGCAGGGGGGCCCGCTGCAGTGCGGTGAATACAGCAAAGAGTGCATTGGCTGCTTTCTTGATGCTCCAGGACTCTGAGCATGTGATGTTGAGATGATGAACCACCCCCTGATCAAAAGATTTATGAAAGGAGTATTCCACTTTGTCCTCCGGTACCCTGATATAAGGATATTTGGGACGTAAAGATTGTTTTGGACCATCTGAGGCTACTGTCACCAACTTCCAGTTTGGACTTATGTAACCTGTCCCAATGCTGATAATGCTGGTGGCCTTGACATTGGCCCAGAAGGTACAAACTTTGTCTCACATTCATATGAACTATATCTGTTGGGAGGAGGACTGTGTAAGCATTCAAATTACAGAGATTTTGAAACATAACAGGCAAGGGAGAGTTGCGACAGATTTTTCATTGTATGCATACGGAGAAGATGAAAGATTATGTGTTGGATTGTTTAAAAAGATACACTGCATGTACAAAACATATTAGACTAGATGAGAAATATCTCTTTATATGCTATAAGAAACTGCATCAACAGGCCACCCTCCCCACCCCCACCCCCCATGACATATGCGCTCAATGTGTAAAAGATTGTTGGGAAAAAAACACGCACAATTTAAGAAGACATACGCGCACAATGTATAAAAGACTGTAGGAAAAATGCACACAATTTTACAAACGTGTGCAATGTATAAAATACCATGGGAATATCTACCACAGTGGGCTTGAAACTATTCAAACTTAGGACAGATCAGCTTGTCATTATTCCCTAAACAATAGAGTATAACTATTTACATAGCATTTACATTGTATTCGGTATTATAAGTAACCTTGAGATGATTTAAAGCACAGGTATGCTGACAGCTTCATTGGCCATCCTGTGAAATATAATTGCACTAATATTAAAGCCACCAAACTGATGCACGCATGCAGGCATTAATTTCACTAATGACACCCGGTTGAGCAGATTGGCCATTCACACTGTAGCCGAGTCAACTCTGAGTCAACTCTGAGTCAACTCAGCCGGGCTCTGATACAACCCCCTATCAAGTATCAGAGCACGGTTGATTCTTACCCCCCTCCCCCCTCCCACACCCAGTTGGGAGCATTCACACTGCCAGGTGACCACTAAATTGCCTGGTTCAACCCACATTATTTGGCAGTGTGAAAGGGGCTAATGAGTTACCATTATTGTCACCTGCCACCCCTTAGAAAGAGAATCCCTTCAGAGTCACTAAGCGACCGTAGATTTTAGTTTAAAAACACCTCTAACCGGATGCTTAATATCTGTACAGAGCTGCCAGCATTAGGACTGTGCCTCTGTTCTCTTCGGTCCACTCCACCGGTAGCACTGTTGGTGCATAACTCCAGCAGCACTGCCAATTTTCCATCCTTGAAGAAAATTAGAAACCAGATAATAAAGTAATATTGGAATAAGGCCATAATAGTTATTATTAAAGCAATGTCAGTGTCAGTGACCAGCTTAAATGTCCCTTGACTCAGGCACAACAAAGGCTTATATGACATTACACAAGATATCGTGGTCTTGGAAGTGACAACACAAGGCTCTGCTCCTTCTCATATTCCTCAAAGGGATTGAGTCTAACCAAATCAAACCTTTATTGATCGTAACATTTTTGCTGGACTAAGTCACTAAGAAAAGTATGGGAGCACACTTGGAAGCATTCAAGCCAAATCATCTTGCACCATACAAAAAAAGTATTGAGTGGCAATGGTTGTCTACATCCTATTTAAAAGGATTTCAAGACGACAGAAAACCTTTACCCGCTCTTTAGCCTAAAGCTCAAGGCAAAAGTTGCTCTGACAGGTTGGACAAATTTTGTTTCATTCTGCAAGCCTGTGGAGTATGGCTAGCTGTAGTTATTGAAGCACTGATAGCAAACACAGCAAAATTAATGAGTCAACTGAGCCTCAGATAGTTTTGGGAAGAGGAAACAGAAGTTTGCAGTGCAGAGAAAAGTTGATGCCAGTGTCCTTATCTCCCCCTAGAATGCTGATCTATAAATGGACTGTAGTCTGCTAATTTAGCACACAGCACAGAGAGCCACGAATAAAAGGAGTCTAAAAATAGCTCTGTTCTCTCAAGTAGTCATTGTTTTACTCCTATGAGACATTTTTCCAAAAGGAAGAATCCCAAGGGGAACAATCACAACACTTCCTGGATGCCCACATTTAGCCTTTTCCAAGCTACAAGAATCAGAAGTCTGCTGTTTCCGAATAATTTTGAAAAAGTAGCAAATGCTAAAACGAGCCAAGTGTTCCCATTATTAAATGGTTCACTCTAGTTTCAGAGCATTTTTTAATTCCCACCCCCCCTTCAAAAAAAAAACAGATGTTCTTCTCTGCAAAAAATGTTGCAACTTAACTCGGGCAACTCGGCACACAGCTGCAGGTAAGTTGGAGCTGTGCCAATTCCTCAGCCTGCCCAAATAACATAATAACCTCAGGCTCCAGAAACACGATACTCCTGATTTTCATCAGACATAGGAGGAGAGTTGTGATGGTGGGGAGAGAGTTGGGAGTGAAAAGGTTGGGGGGGGGGGGGAGGAAAGAGGGTAAATGACCAAGGACTGTCAAGATGTTCATCCAATTTTGCTGCTTGAATTGACACAAGGTTCCTGCCTTTTTGGAGTTATGCCCACAAGGTGGAAATAGAGCTCTATTGTGTAGTTTCTGCTAATTTGCCCCAACATCCATTGCTTTATTAACATCACAAAAAAAGTGCTCTTTTCCTGCTAAAGACCTGGCAAATGAAGCATAGGGAAGCTCTCAGTTTTGTATGCACAACTTCAGAGACATTCTTTTCCTGTTTGCATGAGATAATTTCTGTGATTTTTAACTGACTTCTTTCCCCTTCACCCTGCTCCACCATTCCTTGAATCAAACTTAAAGCCAAATTACATATTTCAATTCAAATGCATCCAAGCTTTCAGGAATATCCCTCATAAAAGTGAGAGGGTAAAGGATCCTTGTCATTAAAACCACAATCATTTTCTGTCAAAGTTAATTACTATTTGCTGAGCAAAACATCTACAACCAAGTGACAGTGAAAGGTTGCCTTTAGGGTTTGTAATGTAGCTAAGTGTAATCGGAGACTAAAATATCCATGTTATTTTAGAGCAGCATTTTTTTAAAAAACCTCAAATGAAACAATCAACAAGGCTTTGTGAAGAATCCAAGTAAACACTCATTCCTCCCCAAAGGAGAAATTTCACTTTCTCAACATCAGAACATAAAGCTAAAGTACATGCAATGAAAATAAAGTGCCCAGAAAATCTGAAGGATAACAGCTTACTGCAAAAGCACACTTCTTAACTTAGTTGCTAGTTTTATTATAAATTTTATAAAACTGACCTAGCAGCAGTGATGATTTATGCAAAAAAAAAGGCCTCCTTTTAAAACTAAGCATCAAAAGTTTTGAAGTTACACACCCTACTATCTTATTCCGTTCTTGAGTCTATTATTGTGAATTTATGCCTTCTGGCAATTTTTTCATATTAAAAACACTATATATATGTACAGGTGTATTCAAGTTGTAATAATATTAACTGCTAGCTTACCAAGAACAAACATTTAAAAACAATGAAATAAATTGATTTCTCTTTGTGAAAATCAATTATTACCAAGTGACCTTCTGCAGTAACCAACAGTGTCAGTATTAGTAATAGTTCAAAGGGCAACAACTTTATCAGCGATGACGGGAGTCATTTTTGGTTTTTTTAATCTAAAATTAAACTGGATGCATTTCTAATTTTCACACATTTGTATTGAATTGGCACTCATTTTCACCTATTAAAACATTGCAATTTTCATTGTATTGGTGCTGCCATCCATCATTTTTCTTTACCTCAACAGGAAACAGTTTCAACAGCACATTGTACTTTTGTGAATTTTGTAAACTGCAGCAGTATCTCCATGGTGAATTGGGGACACAGAAATAACCTGTGTAAACTTATTTCCATATCAAAAATCCATTACCCGCATCGCTCAACATTTTGAAGACATGGACAATGCAAAGGATTTTATTTCGTCCACTTACAAAACTTGATTCATTTCATTTATCACTTTTCCTCTGTGATGATTATCTCTATTCACTCAGCTAGGTAAAGCAAATAGTTTTAAAATTACTTTAACTTAAGTAGTACAGCTGCTTAAAGCACTCATTTTAGTCTCCAGGCACCTCATTTTAACTTTTGAGTTTTTTTTAAATGATGGAATGTAGCCATTTACGTGACCTTTTGTTCCTCCCTCAGAGGAAGACTGGTGACAGGTAGATTTATTAAGAGTTTGTTATTGTAAATTCCAGATCTTGTGATTATCTCAGATTGAACTTCTGGAGCTCTTTCTGACATTCTGGTATTAGTTCAAATATATTTTAATGTTTGTTCTCACCTCTCTTTGACCCTATTATAAATACATCTCATATGACAAATGCCAAGTAAATTTTCAATGAATATAGTTTTCTTAGTAATATGAAATTTAACCATGAAAGCACTTCTTCAAACTCATTGCTGGAATTCCATAGAAATGATATTTTGTCCAAAAATGTTGAAGAGTTGAATGTGTGCAAGCTATTATTTGGACAGTGTTAAAAATGCTCTTCACCTGTGGTTGTGATACATTCTGAATTAAATATTTATTTTAATTTAATTTCAATAGAAAGCAAAGCAGAAGATGCAAAGGGAAAATAGTTAAACTAGAACTTCAATGTCATCTTCTGTTGGGAAAATGGAACATTTTAATCCACTTCTATCATTTTATTGCTCTAGACTGCCTAGATCTATTTATAATTTAGGATGAAAAGTTACAATGAACAGAAAACATCTGTTGATCATAACAGAACTGAATGAGACACACCCTTTTGAATTGTAACTTTTGTATATTTTAAATCCAATCTAAATAATAGACTTCATCATTTCTTGCAGTTTTATTCCATATAAAGCCTACAATAAATATAGTTAACCTTTGCTTTTGAGTTAACAGATATTATTGAGTTTCTATTTAAATGAATAACATTTCAAAAACATTAATTATCACTTCGCTTTGAGGCCATGGGAGGGGAGCTCTTCAGAGGTGTGTTACATAGAAACATAGAAGATAGGAGCAGGAGTAGGTCATTCGACCCTTCGAGCCTGCTCCGCCATTCAACGAGATCATGGCTGATCTTAAAGTTCAGTACCCCGTCCCCGCCTTCTCTCCATAACCTTTAATAGAAACATAGAAGATAGGAGCAGGAGTAGGTCATTTGACCCTTTGAGCCTGCTCCGCCATTCAACGAGATCATGGCTGATCTTAAAGTTCAGTACCCCGTCCCCGCCTTCTCTCCATAACCTTTAATACCCTTATACTGCTTTACTTTATTTCATTACGTCATTTTCTCACATTTCAAGACAATAATGATCAAATAAATTAGCTCAAGATACATAGGCCCAATCACCTTCATTACCAACTCTAATATTGGTATTGAAAAGTGTTAAACTTAATTATGTTTCAGTTTTAGATATTATGCCTCTGGATTTAAGTTAATTTTACTGTGTTCATAATGTTATACAAACCAGATTCCTGGCCATTCCCAGGGATCTTATGGGACATTTCAAAGACGGCAGCAAAACCTGTGCATGATGTATTGATGTGGAATGGCACAGTGGGGTGGAGCTTGGGTGTAGTAGAGAATAAACCCAACTCTACTCTGATAGCCACTCCATGCTCATCCAGCTGATAAACTCAGAATAGAATTGAGAAGCAGTTCAAAATTAAAGCAGTTAAAAAAAATATAAACTCAAAGAAAAAAACAAAAGATGAATTACCAAAACACTTCCTGCTGTTCCTGTATGGACTTGTGCAAGTGTCAGGGAGTTTCTCCAAATTCAAGCTCAGCAAATGGCATTTAGGGAATACTGGGAGAGCAGCCAGAAAACCTAGACTTTTTAGGTTTGCACAAGAATTCCACATACTGTAGAACTTACTTTCCCAGCTCTCATCTGATCACACTTATGAAAATTTATTGTGGGAAAATTTGGCCATCTAGTCATGTTGACATTACAAAATGTCTACAATTAAACTCCACCATTGGGGTAAATGTTTAGTAACTTCCTAATGTTGTGAATGACACTACATTCATCCAATTTTTTTTCTATCAGAGGGTAGACTAGTTTCAAGGACTATGCTTTTCTTTCATTGTAAGAAATATTAATATACAAGGAATCTCTTCAGAACTCAAAATAGTCCAAGTGCATAAATTGAGATACTTTAGCAAGTTGACCAAATTCAAATCCCATTTGATTAAGTGTTGGATTTGCCCTTTCATTCTTTAAACATTCCTCTTTTCAGAAAGCTGGTTTCACTTATAAACAAGACTTTTTTCCACTGCTGTGTAAGCATTTCAGTGATCTCAAGGTCACCTTGCACCCTCTTTGTCCTGCAGCCCATATCGTTAATCACCCATTAATGACCAACAGTCTATTACAAAAATCTCAGAAAGCACGTTAAAATTAGATGATGTTTTCTACTACTTTTTTGTGCACAGATGTGTACTTCAAACATCTTTCACCAATGAAAGCTTTCTTTATGATGTAATAATTCCTTTAATCTGTTTAAAAAGAGTGATGTTTCCATCCTATGTTTCGGATTAGTGAGTGACTATTAGAAAGGAATCCAAGGCAAGGGCTAATCTGATAATTACATTAAGAAAATAGTATGGTAGAACTAAACTTACCAGTTTAGGCATTTTGTATTGAATCTTTTAATTTCTCCATTGTAACACATCTCTCTCCCTTCTTCTCATTTATGACCCATAAAGCACATCCAAGGAGTGGGTATCACATCTGCGATCAGGAATCAGACCTGTGTAAATCAAAGGAACAAATTTGCTCTGTAATCTGTATTTGCAATGGAATATGCCACAATGTTGTTTGTAAATAAAGCAAAGAGATATTGCATACAATGTCAGTAAAATGATACATTACGCAACACTCTTTTCTAAAATTATCGACCAACAAAACGGGAGTTTCATATAGAATGATCTGCTGCTGAGAATAGTGTAATTAATATAGAAGGCAACATAATTTTAGACATGTTGGATCAAGCCATACATCCATTCTAGACCCCCACCCCCACCCCCCTCCCTCCCAAGACTGTGATGGGATACAATTATTGGGTGTAGAGAACCGAGTGAATATTATAGATTTAGGTTTTATACAAGCATTTGATACAACAGTTTAATGATACTATAGCATCTATAAGACCCCATGAAATTAAAAGCAAAATAACAAATTGGATTGCGAACTAGCCAGTGTATGGAAAACAAGTTTGGTTGAAAACAGTGTTATTTTCAGGAGATGGATAAATTTTGAATAAATATCAGGAGAATAATGTCTAAGATATTTTATTGTCATTATCTACAGAAAAATAAAAGCAGTAAAAGACAGCAATGGGCCATTCTGTCCCTCATCATTTATAACTGATCCTTTGCTTCACCACCTTCTTGCACTAATCCCACACCCCTTGATATCTGAAAAAAAATTAATTATTCTCTGTACTGAATGTATCAACAGCTCAATGGCAGACTCCATCTCAATGGCCCTCCACTCTGTATTACATCATCCAGACCAGAGGAACTGCTACATCAGGCTGCTGTTCAAATATCGAGCTGCAGTCAACACCATCATACCAGCAAAACCTATGACCAAAAATACCTCTGTTCAAACCTCTACAACTAGATCCTCAACTTCTTCGTAGATAGACACCAATCAGTGCAAATCAGTATCAGCTCCTCCACATTGCCCATCAACACAGGGGCACTCCAAAACTACATGTTTAGTCCCCTTCTCAATTCCTTGTACATCCATGATTGCGCAGCCATGTTCAGATCCAATTTATTCTATAAATTCATTGATTACCCTACTAGTCTGCCAAATAACTGGAAATGATGAGTCAGAATACAGGATGGAAATCAAGAACCTGGTTGGATCTTGCTCTCAACATTAAGGCCAAAGATCTTATTGTGGATTTTAGGAAGGAGAGGCTGAGGGACGCATCTGTCCACATTGATAGGAATGAGGTGGAGAGTATTATTTCCTTCAAGTTCCTGAGAGTTAATACTCAGAAAAACTTTCCTGGAGTCAGCACATTGAAGAAGGCACACTAACTCTTTGACTTTGTAAGGAGTCAGAGTGAAGACTCAATCAAGCTTCTACATTTGTACTGTGAAAGGTATGGTGACCTGTTTTATTGCAGCCTGGTTTGAGAATTCAACTGCCTAGGAACACAGAAGTAACAAACAGACAGGTCCGTCACAGGCTCCGACCTCCCATTCATAGAATGCATATGTGAGGCACTGCCTTAGGAAGGCACACAAAGTCAGAGAGGACTCCATCACCTTAGTCACAACTTCTTCTCACTGCTGCCTTTGGGCAGAAGGTAAAGACCAGCATTTTTCGGTTCAAGAACAGTTTCTTTCCATCAGCTCTTGATATTACATGAGTCAGGGACTGCTCTGACACCACAAAAGGACCGACTGCACTATGCAAAGTCACTTTTTTGCATGCAGATTACTGTGAATACTTATTATCCATCTGTATCTATATTTTGCATATCAGTGAAGACTCAATCAAAATATTATTGACTTTTTAATTATTCAGTGTTCTATTCTAGAAATGTTATTGGTTAGAAATTATGACACTGTAGTCGCAGCTAATTCTAGCCTTTGCCTCAATATGGAGGACAGAAAGGAAGATACATGAATTATGACAATGAGAGCATTTGAGGGGGATGGCAAGAAAGGAAAGGGAATTGAGGAAAATAGGATGGTTGATGGGGAAGGGAATGATTAGTTGAAAATGATTGGTGCAAATATTTATGAGGAGGCAGGTACAATGAGAAGTTGTGAGGTGGAATACTTCATTGGTGTAGGTTGCAGTTGTGTTTGGCGATTAGAAAAGTCTGTTAAAAAGATCATGGCCAGAGATGATCTCAAAAGGACTGGTATGGCATAAAGAAGATTCGAGAAGAAGGAAAGTAGAGTGAAGCATAATTTAGGGAGAATGACGGTGAGTGGATCGTTGGATCACAGAGAAGGCATGGCAAGTTGCTCAATGAGAAGGTAGATAATGGCAGAAGGACGCAGGAAAAGGCTAAAGGGACGTTGGAAGGATTGCATGAAACATAGGATGGGAGGTAAGGGATAAACTCACTGAGAATGTTAAGAGGAAACAGGCATATGAATAAATCAAGCTGAAATAGTCTATACTGCAAATTCTCCAGCACCAGCTCAGGTAAATTAAGCAGGAATAGGCCTTGACCTTCTCTGCAAATGTGGTTTATAATTGTGTATGTGCAGTGTTCGGGTGGTGGGGGGGGGGGGGGGGGGAGGGACACATGCATGACAACAGCTGTGTCTACTGATTCTACTGCAATCACCTCTACAAATTCATGTCCCAAATGTAAGGAATATCTCTCTCTACAGATTAGAGAAGTACAGAGTGCCCTATACATTTAGTGACCAGATTTCTGATAAAATTTAATCTCATTGTATCTTGTTATACAATGTTTTCAGTCCAATGCCCACCTGAAGCTTCAAAATGGTTGCAAAGTGTATTCGATAGAATAGAAGAACAACGGATCACTATTTGAAAGGCAACAGAAGTAACTCCAAACATTCCAAACTAGAAAATGACAAGCACTCAAGAAGATACTTAAATGTGAAAAGACTTATTGTTTTGCTTGTTTGAATATTTTCATTTTTAAATGTTATTTTTCCCCAATATAAAACACAACAGTCACGGGGGATACTTTTAATTACCTCCGTTTCATTCAATCCCAATTGTCAAACCATCTACTCCAGCAGGGAAGTATTTTGAAGATTAAAATAAGAATCAGCAAACTATTTTGGAACAATGACACTGTAGCGACACTGTAGCGACACTGTAGTGACACTGTAGTGACACTGTAGCAGCACTGTAGTGGCACTGTAGTGACACTGTAGCAGCACTGTAGTGACACTGTAGCAGCACTGTAGTGGCACTGTAGCAGCACTGTAGTGGCACTGTAGCAGCACTGTAGTGGCACTGTAGCAGCACTGTAGTGGCACTGTAGCGGCACTGTAGCGGCACTGTAGTGACACTGTAGCAGCACTGTAGTGGCACTGTAGCAGCACTGTAGTGGCACTGTAGCAGCACTGTAGTGGCACTGTAGCAGCACTGTAGTGGCACTGTAGCAGCACTGTAGTGGCACTGTAGTGACACTGTAGCGGCACTGTAGTGACACTGTAGCAGCACTGTAGTGGCACTGTAGCAGCACTGTAGCAGCACTGTAGTGACACTGTAGCAGCACTGTAGTGGCACTGTAGCAGCACTGTAGTGGCACTGTAGCAGCACTGTAGTGGCACTGTAGCAGCACTGTAGTGGCACTGTAGCAGCACTGTAGTGGCACTGTAGTGACACTGTAGTGACTACTACCCACAAAAAAGGCTGCTCTGAGGATAAGTAGGCTCTTAACTGAGTCTCATTAGAACAAACATAGTGAAGTCCAGATGAGTTTTTAAACTATTTATTAATGATCCCAAAAGGACTCAAAACATCCAGAGTAACATTCTGATAACTTGGTAACGGTAATGTCTGTGGCAATGTGACTACTGGTCAACAGAAAATATTAGAGTCCTCCTCACCCTCCTCTTCTTCCACTTTTCCATGCTGCCATTACAGTCAACACAAGCTAATGACTCTCCAAGCCCGTGAAACCCCCGCACGTGCGCCAACAACCAAAGTGAATAGCACTGGAAGAAACAGAACATGCGCAGCCTCCAGACCCCTGGACGCCGCTAATACCTGCAGCCATGGCTGCGACAATAATCAACATGATCAAGTGAATTCTGATTCCTATGGTCACATCTCAGGTGAATGTCATTAATGAACAAATAAATGATTGCAAATAACTTGTATAACATCACATTCTGCCTGAATGCACAGTGCTAGCCGAAATTACATTATCAGTGGGAAAACTGCATTCTGGGAATGAGTCCCATTTTTAGAAAATAATGAGATAAATCAAGTTAAAAACTTTACACTGAGGCAGTGATAATACACATTATTGCCCAACCACAAATCTGCTCAAGGTGTTTCTTTCTCCTGCCATTGCTATCATATACAGTGGCGACATTAAAACATCCTACAGAATGATCTTATGTTTTCATTATTTATCCTTCTCATTTCTAAAAATTGAAGTATGCATTAAGTTACAAAAGTCACACCACACCTAGGAAGCTTCCTTAACCACTGCCAAGAAAATGCTCATCATTCGCTTGATTTTTTCTTCATAAAATTCTCCCTCATTATAACACCCATTTTTTAAAAACAAAGATCAAGACATTTTATCTCAGATATTGGAATGCTTTTATTGCTTGGCACATTCGTTGACAGAGAGCCAATCTTAGAAATTAATTTCTTGGCCACTTGGCAGTGGTGTGTGCTTCAGGTAATTTCAACTGTGGAATTGATTCTCACTGAGCCACTCTCCAGCATCCAAGTAGACAAGGGCAAAAGGGGCCTCATGAGGCAAAAGAGGATGGGTAAAGGGTTGAAGGTTTTAAAGTTTATTTGCACAACCATGAAGAACATCTTGCACCTTCTCAACTTATCAAAAAATAAGGTATAATTCATATGTTCTCTGCTTTCTGACTTGCTCAGGCTGCCAGGAATGCTACTTGCACCAGAGCCCAAAATTGGGAGTTGTTAACGTTGGTCGCCAATTGGAGAAAAGCAGAAAATCAGAAGTTAAGCTACCCAGGTAACTCAGCTGTCCACTTTTTTGTTTCTTCTGGAAAATTGGGTTGAAAATTCCCTTCTCCGCCCCTTTTTTTGTTTAATACCCTACATCATGAAAGTATTATGATTTACTAATCTTTTCTGCCTTTTTTTGTTTAAAAAATAGTCTTTTATCATTTATCCCACCTTTTCTCAAATTCTATTAGTTCATGTGTTATGTGCCTTGACCTTCACCTAGTTTTCTCAAAATAATTGATAGAATGTTATATTTCCTGGAAGAGCATTCCTTTCCGAGAATCCTGACATCACTAAATTTGCAAGTGGGGCCATAGCCTGCTAACTAGCCCCAACCATGAGGAAGTTCATAGTAAATATTATAGTGAAATAAATAAAACTTCAATCTTGGACCAGTTTCTCCACTAATATGAACACTGTGAACACAATTTATTTCTTACACAGCACTCGGATGCTTGGCTTGGCATGGTGCTTCCCCAAGCAGCATTTCTGCAATGACAAATTGCAAAAAGTCAGCCAAGTACCACAATGATGCTTCCATATTAGGATATCTGACTGCAATTGAAGAAATACAATTCAGTGTCAGTTTTTGTTTATGTTACGACATTCCTTCAGAAGCTTTCACAGAAAAGCCACAATCTATGTTTCATGCAACACAGAAAGCTGTGCACCATTAAGACAGTCCAGAAGGCACCGTAGGTCAACTCAAATTCAAAAGTCAAAACAAAGCATTGAGTTTTTTCAGCAAAAATTACCCACTAAATAAAAGGTGCAATAATTAAATAATCCCCAAAGAAATCAAAAGGAAATATGTCAAGGTGAATAACAGACTTCCTTTCTAAATTTTCACTGGGGTTTAAATGCAAATCAGGGTTAATTTTAGTGCAAGGATTAACATAACTGTGGAAAATTCCCGTTAGAGCTAAATTAGCAAGTTGCTCGTTTTCTTTAAACAAAATTTTAAATGTAGCACACACATGTAGGCATATTTGACTAATCACAAAATCTGGAACTGGAATTTCACTTTTCATGACCTATTATTGCAGAAAATAATATTCAATATATCAATATTGCCAAACTCTGTGTCTCGACAAAAATTACCTTACATTAGTCTATCTTGCTGACTATACCATGAATCACACAAGATTTTGACTTAACTTTCAAAAAGATATATATAGTTTTATCAAGTACAGTTAGAATGAAATCTGTATTTACTTTTTCATGCTTTAATCAAGAGGTAATATGATGAACTGAGATCAATTTTTTCACTATGAAATTAAAAGGAAACTGTTAAAACAGTGTAATGCTGATTTTTCCATACAACTTATATCCACATAGGTTTTCAAATCACAGCATATTTGTTTTTAACATACTTTCATTTATATTAAAAGTAACAAATTACATGATTTTTGTTTAAAACTAGTTTTAAGATTTGAATTGTATTGGATTGTTAAATTAATGGGCATATAATCAGCTTCTTCACAGTGAGGAACAAACTAAGAAAGAGGAACTGATTGACCCAAGGGACTTTTAAGATGGATATTTTATCATTCCATAGTGCTTCTATGGTCCCAAACTCAAGTAACCATCAGTTAAAATCTCAATAACTAAATATCACAAAGGGGATAATCTCTGGATTACTTCCTGTGCCATGCAATAATGAGGGCAAGAATAGTATTAGTTGGAAGATGAATGTGTGGCTGAAGCGGTGGAGTAAGGGGCAGGGATTTGAGTTCTTGGATCACTGGGACCTCTTTTGGGGGAGGTGGGACCCGTACTGAATGGACGGGTTGCATCTGAATCCCAGAGGGGCTAGGATCCTGGCGGGGGAATTTGCTAGGGCTACTAAGGTGGATTTAAACTAGTATAGTTGGGAGAAGAGCTCCATATAAAGGAGAACAGCAAAGAGAAGGTTTGTCCGCAAATAGGCTTGTAGTCAAAGTTTGGGGATAGAAAGACAGGTGATCTAGAATGAAAAGGATCAGTGCTGTGACAGAGTATTTAGAGGTGTTTCAGGAAGCATTATTAGAGCAGGTTGCACACAAACATTTTAAAACACAGAATATTTGCAGGACTTTTGCAGGATGCTTTTTGCAAAAAGAGCAACAAAGTTGCAGCATACAGTTTTCCTGGGAGAGCATGTGATTTTTGTAGATAGACAGAACAGCTTTGGCTCTCAGAGAGGCAGGGTGTGAAACAGAGAGAAAGGAGACAGAAATCAGTTCCAGAAGGACAAAGCTGGCAAACTTTTGGAAGACTGCCTGGCCAAAGGAGAAGATTAGCTGTCAAAAAGGTGACCTGGAAGAAGGAAGATCATCTGGAGAACCCTGAAGGGGGCAAGTTTCATCAGCAAGACTGATTAAACAGGAATCAGATGCAGATGTCCTGGAACAAAGGGAATCTCTCTCTCTGAGAACCAGCAAGAACCCTCCTGAGTGGTAACCATTTGCCTGTTAAGCATTAAAGACTGGTGAACTTTATTAATGCTAACTTCTGTGCACAATATAAGAATTGCCTGCAATGGGTGAGATTGGACTGTGATCCAAAGAACTTTTCTAATCTTAACTATACATTACACACACCTGCGCTTAGTATTAGAGGGGGGGATTAAGTAGGTTAGGTAGGTTAAGTAATAAGTTAAAGTTTAATTCTGTTTTCTTGTTCAAAAACAGTGCTGTGTTGGAGAGGGGCGGGGGGTGAATGATGATAATAAGTAATAGAGTTGTCCATAAAGATGGGGACAAGCAGAAGGTAAGATGTGGGAAATCTCTGAAATGCATTTACTTCAATTCTAGGAGTAATGTAAGGAAGATGGATAAGCTGAAGGTGTGGATAGACACTTGGCAGTATGACATGATGGCAATTAGTGAGACGTGGTTGCAGGAGGGATGTGTCTGGCAGCTACATATTCTGGGATTTTGGTGCTTTAGGTGTGATAGAATTGGAGGGATGAGAGGGGGGTGGTGTGGCATTGCTTGTCAGGAAAAATATTACAGTGGTGCTGATGCGCAATAGATTGGAGGGCTCATGAAGGGAGGCGGTATGGTGGAATTGAAAAATGGAAAAGGAGAAGTTACAATTGTCGAGATGTATTATAGACCACCTAGTGGGGAGCGAGAAATAGAGGAACAAAGTGTAAGGAAATAGCTAATATTTGTAATAAGCGCAGGGTTGTGTTAGTAGGGGATTTTAATTTTCCTCATATAGATTGGCAAAACATTCTGTGAAGGGGCTGGATGGATTAGAATTTGTAAAATGTGTGCAGGATGGTTTTTTGCAGCAGTATATTGAGGTACCCACTAGAGAAGGGACAGTGTTGGATCTACTGTTGGGGAATGAGATAGGGTGAGTGACTGAGGTGTGTGTTTGGGAGCACTTCGGATCCAGTGATCGTGATACCATTAGTTTCAATATAATTATGGAAAGGGATAGGTCTGGTCCAAAGATTAAGGTTTTTGAGTGGGGGTAAGCCAGATTTGATGAAGTGAGAAGGGATTTGCAAGGAGTGATTTGGACTTAATTGTTTTATGGGAAGGAGGTAGAGGAGAATTGGAGGTCATTTAAAGGTGAGATTTTGAGGGTGCAGAATCTTTATGTTCCTGTTAGGATAAAAGACACAGCCAAATGTTTGAGAGGGTTGTGGTTTTCAATGGAGATTAGAAAGTTGGCTTGAGATAAAAGGGAGGCCTACATTAAATATAAGAAACAAGGTATAGATGAGATGTTTGGAAAATACATGGATTGTAATAAGCTTAAGAAAGAAATTAGGAAAGCAAAATGAAGGTATGAGGTGGCTATAGCGAACAGGGTGAAAGTAAATCCGAAGTGTTTTTACAAATATGTAAATAGCAAAAGGAGAGTGAAGGATACAATTGGTCCCATAGAGAATCAGAGCGGGCAAATGTATGCTGAGCCGAATGAGATGGGGGAAATATTGAACAAGTTCTTCTCTTTAATATTCACTAGGGAACAGGATATGGAATTGTGTAGGATAAGAGAAGCAAAAGGGGTGATTATGGAAAATGTAGGGATTAGGACAGAAGGGATATTGGAACTTTTGAGGCATTTAAAGGTGGATAAGTCTCCAGGTCCTGACGGGATTTTCCCCAGGATCTTGAGAGAAGTCAGGGAGGAAATAGCAGAGGCTCCAACAGTGATTTTTCAACAGTCACAAGAGGGGGGCATGGTGCCACAGGATCAACGCGTCGAAAATGTGGTTCCTCTGTTTAAAAAGGGCTCCGGGTCTAGCCCCAGCAATTATCGGCCAGTAAGTTTGATGTCAGTAGTCAGTAAACTAATGGAAATATTCTTAGAGATAATATTTTTAAGTATCTAGAGTGGCAGGGACTGATCAGGGACACCCAACCAGGCTTGTGCAGGGAAGGTCATGTTTGACAAATCTTGTTGAATTTTTTGAAGAGGTGACTACGAAGGTTGATGAGAGTAGAGTAGTAGATGTAGTCTATATGGATTTCAGTAAGGCCTTCGATAAGGTTCAACGTGGAAAGTTGGTAAGGAAGGTTCAGGCACTAGGTATTGAGATAGTCAGATGGATTCAACGGTGGCTAGAAGGTAGATGCCAGAGAGTCATGTTGGATAATTGTCTGTCAGGATAGAGGCCGGTGACAAACGGAGTTCCTCAGGAATTGGTATTGGGTCCCTTGTTGTTTGTCATTTACATTAAAGATTTGGATGATGAAGTGGTAAATTGGGTTAGTAAATATGCAAACGATACAAAAATAAGGGGAGTTGTGGATAGTGAAGATAGTTTTCAGGGACTGCAGAAGGATTTGGACTGCTTAGAAGAGTGCGCTGAAAGATGGTAGATGGAGCTTAATAACAATAAGTGTGAAGTGCTTCAATTGGGAAGAATAATCAAAATAGGACATATGCAGTGAAGGGGAGGGTATTGAGGAATGCAGAGGAAAAGAGAGATCTTGGAATAACAGTTCATCGATCTTTGAAAGTGGTTTCTCATTTGGATAGAGTGGTAAAGAAGGGTTTTGGAATGCTGGCCTTTATAAATCAAAATATAGAATATAGGAGTTAGGAGGTGATGTTGAGACTGTTCCAGGCATTGGTGAGGCCAAATTTGGAATACTGTGTCCAGTTCTGGTCCCCAAATTATAGGAATTATATCAATAAGGCAGAGAGGGTGCAGAGAAGATTTACTAAAATGTTGCCTGGATTGCAGTATCTAGAAAACAAAGAAAGATTGAGTAGACTGGGTCTTTATTCATTGGAGCGTAGAAGGTTGAAGGGGGATTTGATAGATGTATTTAAAATCACGAGGGGGATAGATAGAGTAGATGTGAATAGGCTCTTCCTCTTGAGGGTAGGTGACATTGGAATGAGGGGTCATAAGTTAACGGTTAGGGGGCAAAAGTTTAGAAGTAACATGAGAGGGAGCTTCTTCACTCAAAGAGTGGAAGCTGAGTGGAATGACCTTCTGGAAGAGGTGGTTGCAGTAAGCTCAATTTTGTCATTTAAGAAAAGGTTGGAAAGTGCATGGGTGTGAGGGGATTGGAGGGTTATGGACAGGGAGCAAGTAGGTGGGTCTAGAGGAGATCACAAATCAGTGTGGACTACAGAGGCCGAGATGGCCTGTTTCCGTACTGTAATTGTTATATAGTTATATAGTTCACATACCCAGAGCCTAGTCAAGCAGAGCACAATAGAGTGCATTGCCTGGTATTTAATTTCAGTTTACGATACTTAATTTGCTGCCAGATGCAATAAACAAGTTATAGCCTCTGGAAAATCACAGCTCAATCATTTTATCTGAATTACACTGTTAGCTTTTTATCCCAGCTGAACTTCAGCAGAATTTATGAGCTTTATGACAGGCAGGTGAGGCTCTTTGAATACTTTCCTTTGTAACAGGATTCATTCTGATTGGGACACAACTGAATGGCAGGTCTGTCAGAAATGAGAGTACAATTGGGAAGAGGAACAGGAATCAACTAGGACACGATGTAGGGGAGGTGCTGAAGACAAGTCGCAGCAGGAAGTAATGATTCTCCATGGATCAACTTCAAGGACTTCTCACTAACTTGCAGTGATAAATTTATTTTTATGTTCAAAACAACCTTCCACTGCAATAAATGCTTTTTAAAAATGTAGACAGAGTATCAAGAGGCAAATATAAGCAATATTATAATCAAATCAACTTTTTGCCTCCTATATGCTTAATGTATGTATTACCAATCTGTAGGCAAGTGGGTGAATGCAGAGTGTCAGGCTGAAGGGATAAGTAAAATACTTCAGCTCTGCACTGATACTGTTGATTTGAACAATGTCGCACTGGTAAATTAACACTGTGTAATGTGATTGATTGCACTCAGAGAATTGTGAGGGAGGGTACAAACACGCTTTTAATAGCTTATAATCCATGGCTGACAGATACAATCGTCCTCAGGTGAATCTGAGGTAAGTTGGGAAAATCAGGGTTTATATGGGGGTAGGTGAGGGTGGAGCCAGGGGAGGAGCAAGCCATCAGAATAACACATAAACAGTGAATTCCAGTTCACTGCATTCACCCCTTCCTTCAGAAGAGAACCTGTGGGTGAAAAACAGAGACCAAATATTTTAAAAAAAACTAATAGTTTCCAAATATTTACAAATTAAGTATGTCAGGTGGTCTAGATATTCTGGTTGAGAGCCTCAGTACTGGAGGACTTTGGGCTTCCTGGACCTACTGTGGTTCAGGGTTACTGGGTCTCAAGGGCTCCGGCTCTGGTTGCGGAGTGGATTGACCCATTTCTTGAGTAGAGTCGTCCATAACCCTTGGTGGGGTACTTAGTGATTTGTGGCTTACTTGAGGCATCAGATCCTCAGTTCTGGCAAGTGCCAGGTCTCTGATCGAGATGGTGTCATCTCTGCCATCAGGGTTTGCCACGCTGGGTTGGCATACAGAAGGTGCACCATCTCAATCAGGGGGTCTGTCTTGCTCCTCCTCACGTACTTTCTCAGCAGGACTGGCCCTGGTGTCATTAGCCAAGCCGGGAGGATGTTCTCGGATGTGGATTTCCTCTGGAAAGTGAGCATAAGCTCATGAGGTGTTGCATTGGTCACACTGCAGAGAAGTGAGCTTATGGATTGGAGCGCCGTGGGTAGGACTTCTTTCCAGCATGAGTCTGGAAGGCCTTTGGACAGAAGAGCCAATTTCACGGCCTTCCATATCATTCCGTTCTCCTTTTCAACTTCTCTGTTCCCCTAGGGATTGTAGCTAATCGTCCTGCTTGAGGTAATACCTCTTACAAGCAGATACTGGTGTAGCTCTTCACTAATAAATGATGAACCATGGTTGCTATGGATATAGCTGGGATACCCGAACAGGGCGAAAATAGAGTGCAAGGACCTGATGACCGTGGTGGTGGTCATGTCTGAGGAGAGGATGGCAAATGGAAAACGTGAATACTCTGGACGACATTTCCATTGGTGGAAGGGAGGGGACCCTTGAAATCAACACTGAGTTGTTTGAAGGGGCGGGATGCCTTTATCAAATATGTTTTGTCAGGGCAGTAGAAGAGTGGTTTGCACCTGGCAGGACCTGGTCATTTCCCTGATATCCTCAATGGTGTTAGGGCAGGTTGTGTGACTTGACGAAATGAGCACTGACGCAACTGGCCAGGGTGTGCAGAAGAACAGCTTCCCCTTGACAGGGCAGCTGGATGCTCATTGAGAATACCTGGCCAGTATGCTATATCATAATTATAGTTGGAAAGTTCAATCCTCCACCTGGAGATCTTGTCATTCTTTATTTTATCCCCTTGTTTGCACTATTAAACATGAATACCACTGATCGCTAGTTGGTGAGCAGTGTAAATTTTCCACCAGCCAGGTAATGCCTCCAGTGCCTGATAGCCTCTACAATGGCTTGGGCCTCTTTCTCTTCTGATGGGTTCTGAAGCTTGTGGACTTGTAGGGTGTGGGGGAAAAAAGGCAACTGGCCAGCCCGTTTGGTTAAGGGTCACGGCCAGATCTACATCAGAGGCATCGCTTTCCATTTAGAAATGTGCATTCTTACCCACTGCATGTGTGGTGGCCTTTGCGATGTAGCTCCGAACATAGTCAAATGGCAGCTGGGCTTTGGCTGATAATGAGAAGGAAGTGGATTTTAAGAGAGGGCGGACTTGATCCAGGTAGTGAGGGACCCACTGGGCGTCGTAGGAAAAGAAGCCCAGGCATCTCCTTAAGGCCTTCGTGGTCTTCGGGATCAGGAGGTCTAACAGGGGGCACATTCGATCGGGGTCAGGACCAATGGCGGCATTCTCCACCACATAGGCCAGGATCACCAGACCGGAACACACACTTACCTGAGTTGTACATGAGGTTCAGGGATTTGGCCATGAGGAGAAACTTCTGGAGGTTGGTGTCATGGTCTTCCAGAGAGTATCTACAAATGGTGACATTGTCAAGATAAGGGAAGGTGACCTTTAACCTGTATTCATCAACCATTTTGTTCATCTGTCTTTGGAAGACTGAGACCCCATTAGTGAACCAAAAGGGACTGCTGAAGCTGTCCACCTGCCTCAAATACTGTATAGGGGCAGTCCTCAGTACAGATCGATAACTGATGGAATGCAGCTTTCAGGTTAATGGTTGAATAGACCAGATATTGTGCAATTTCATTTACCATGTCTGAAATTCGAGGGAGGGGGTATGCATCCAGGAGTGTGAAACGATTAATTGTTTGGCTATAGTCAATCACTAGCCTTGATTTTTCTTCCCCTTTTACGACTACCACCTGGGCTCTCCATGGGCTGCTGCTAGGCTCATTGATATTTTCTTTGAGCAGCTGCTGCATCTCGATTCTAATAAATTCCCAATCGCCCGCACTGTATCGCCTACTCTTTGCAGCTATTGGCTTGGAATTGGGAGTCAGGTCCATAGACAGTCGGGGGGTGGGGTGGTGGGAGGAAATCAATATTTAGGATGGAGAGACCACATGTGGCATCTGGATTTTAGGACCCTCCATTCCGCACCATGATTGGAGGAAGTGGGCCAGAGTACTTCATGGTCACACTTTTAAGGTGACACAGGAAGTCCAGGCCCAGGAACACACAAATCCTTCAGTACATACAATCGTAACTTACAAAACTCCACCCTTTTACAGTTAGATGTACTATACAATACTCCTGGATCATCGCAGTTCAAAGAAAAATATGATAGTCCATTGGGTACATTCTTAAGTTGTACCGCAGAGCCGTTGCAGAGTATATAAAGCTCTCAGAGGAGTCAGTGTCTACTAAGCAATCAGTCAAATGCCCATTTATCCTTAGCTCCATCATTGAGTTATTCATTGGTGACATATATGCCTGATCCAGGACGACTCATGCCATTGCTCCGGAAACCCCATTGCTCCCATGCCGATGTTGACTCTCCCTTCTTGACCTGCAGGCAGACAAGATGATATGAAGGAGGACCAGGTGGTGTCGACCTGGAGGCGCACTAAGATGCCCACCGTTATTTCCCGCGATGCTTTACTTCCAGTGGCATGCGGCGCAGCCAAGATGCTGGCGGGGAGCAGTACGGAGAGGTTGAGGCTGGCACTTCGGGACTCTGGTTGAATGCCAATCCGGGGGTCACACATGACGTTGTCCTCTTTGAGTTCCCCTTAGCCCTGCAGACCTTCACCCAGTGCCCTCGCTTACCGCATCCTGAGCGCATGGCATCCTTCGCAAGCATTGGGCATGTGGGTGCTGTGCCTGTCCACAGGAATAGCTTCCCTGATTGCGCATGGCCACAGCAGTTGGTGCTGGGGCTGTGGGGGTCACTGCCATCTCATTGATCTGGTCTTCTGAAAAAGTGCCACTTTCGCCCATGAGGTCGTCAGCTCCTAGTTGGGCCTGTTCGAATGTTTTCGCCAACTCCAGGGTGCTGGCCAAGTCTTTCTTCCACAACTCTAGCAGTTGCTGCCTCATGTACCTCAACCTCACCCCTGCTACAAGAGTGACCCACATTTGTTCCTCCTCTCTCACCTGGCCCATGACCGCTTCATTGTGACATCTTCTAGTCAGGGCCCACAGTTCAAGGACATAATCATCCAGCGACTTACCCAGATGTTGCCGATGTTGAGAGAGCCAGTGTCTTGCCAGCACGTTGTTCTGGGGCCTCATGTAGCGGGCCTTCAACCCTCTATGGCAGACTCTTAAGTTGTTGAGAGAGAAGCGTAGACCTCTGAAGACTATCAGAGTTGAAGACATTTTGTGTGGCTGTCAGGTAGGATTGAAAGCACTCCAGCCAGTAGGTGAATTCTTCCAGGGCCTCTGGGGCAGAGAGTCGACCTAGAGCATCAACAGAGCTTCCAACCTGCTTCAAAGTTACGCTATTAAAATTGTAACGTGACTGATTGCACTCAGAGACTTGTGAGGTGCACAAACAGGCTTTTAATACCTTACAATCAATGGCCGGTACACACAATAATCCTCAGGTGAATCTGAGGAAAGGCAGGAAAATCAGGGTTTATATTGGGGTAGGTGACGGTGGAGACAATCCATCTGAATAACACACAGACAGTGAATTCCAGTTCACTGCAAACTGCTTAATATTTCCCTGTGCATTTCATATCATTTTAATTTGAATTAGTTGATCTCAAATATGTGATATAGAAGACTAAAAATAAGCAATTTTCTGTCCTTCACCCTCAGTTGTGAACCAAAAACAAATGACACCGTCCTTATCCTACACCCAAGATGAGAATCCATTCTACTGCTGACATTACATTTTCTATGTTCATTCACTGTATCCTTGGTATTATATTTATAAGCTAAGGTTAATTTTAGAAAGTGACTATTGAATTGCAGCTTTATGAAATACTGTTACTAAATACAAGAGTTACTAATCATGTTGTGCCAGCACAATTCCATAATAAAACATACACAACTTAGCTTTTGGAAAAAACAGCACTGTCCTCATTTGTTCCCAAATTCACACAACAATGTGAATTTATTATTGTCTGAGAGCTTGACAATATGGAATTGCTGTCACAGCACATACTCCAGCAGTAAGAAATTTATACACCTCAATCTGACAGATAACAGTATAAGAATTTTATGTGGAACTGAGTGCCAGGATCTTTAATGAAGCTGAGAACAAAAATTCAAATCCATAAAACTGCACCAATCAAAAATATGCAAGGTTTAATTTTGCTCTCCTTAGTCTCAGCAATTTCTTATCAATTGTGTCGCTTGTGAATGCAAACCCCTTTGCAATTGAAAGTACACAACCATATGCATGCAGCTTCTATTTACTGTGAGGTGAAAGAAATTTGTTAACTCGTCCTTTGCTTCCCTGTACTTGTATTGTCAGGTGTGAAAGTCAGATCAACGTCTGGTCATTTAAAGGGATAGAGCTGTTCCACAAATCCACCGCCCCCCTGGTTAGATACTTTTGTAAACAATGCTCTTACAAAATTCTCTATTACCTAACATACAAGTTAATTTAAATGGAGAGCATAAATGATATAATATCTGCAATGACAAATAACTGGGTCTTCAGCTAAAATAAGTCAATTAGTGTGATACAATTTAAGTCTATTAAAAACGATTAGATAGGATACAGTGTTCAATGATGACTTCTTTTCTGTTAAATGTCCAAAACCTACCAAAATTACCAAGATTTTGGTGACCCAGTCAATCATCCTTGCCTGGTTAGCATTCATTCCTTTATATTGAATGGAACTTGCTTCAGAAAGGTCCTATCAATGATGTATCATATTGAGGTCGATGATGAATGACATTGCATATTTTTATAATCAGCCAAGTTAATTGTCTATCATGAAAAGCTACATAGACCATACCTATAACCAATTATGCAATAGATTTTCATTTTAAAAAAATGGCATCCCTTTGAATGCGAATCAAATACATTTACAAAAATGCTCTGCTCCCAGGATTCCACAACCAAGTTCATTTATTGTCTTGAGCTGGGAGAGTCCACAAGCATCGAATCCATGCTGCTGAAGACCCAACTGCGCAGGGTGGGTCACGTCTCCAGAATGGAGGACCATCATTTTCCCAAGATCGTGTTATATGGTGCGCTCTCCACTGGCCACTGAGACAGAGGTGCACCAAAGAAGAGGTACAAGGACTGCTTAAAGAAATCTCTTGGTGCCTGCCACATTGACCACCGCCAGTGGGCTGATCTTGCCTCCAACCGTGCATCTTGGCGCCTCATAGTTCGGCGGGCAGCAACCTCCTTTGAAGAAGACCACAAAGCCCACCTCACTGACAAAAGACAAAGGAGGAAAAACCCAACACCCAACCCCAACCAACCAATTTTCCCTTGCAACCGCTGCAACCGTGCCTGCCTGTCCCGCATCGGACTTGTCAGTCACCAACAAGCCTGCAGCAGACATGGACAAACCCCTCCATAAATCTTCGTCCGCGAAGCCAAGCCAAAGATATCAGCACAACACAGTTAAAGAGCATCCACCAGTCCATGGTGCAAAACAATGCAAACACACGTACAGATAAACGATACATATACACAGAACCTATACACATATATTCAAATAAATATTATTAATAAATAGGAGAGTCACGGGGAGTTGTTTTAGCAGTTCAACAGTCATTCAGCAGACTCACTGCCCTTGGGAAGAAGTGTTTTCTCAGCCTGGTGGTTCAGCCTAATATTTCAGTATCTCTTTCCTGATGAGAGTAGCTGGAAGATGCTATATGCAAGGTTGAAGGGAACCTCACAGAATTTGTGAGCCCTCTTTAAACAATGATTCCAGTAAATCACATTGATTTGGGGCCAGTGATCCTCTCTGCCACTTTTAAGGTCCTATGGATTGACCTCCAATCCAATGCTCTACAGTAAATGTACTATACTGTGATGCAGCCAGCCAGGATGCTCTCGATGGAGCTCCTGTAGAAAGTTGACAGAATGGTGGCCGGTGGCTTTGCCTGCCTCAGCCTCGTAAGGAAGTGCAATTGCTGTTGAGCCTTCCAGAGAAGTGAGGAGATGTTTATGTGTCCAGGATAGGTCACTTCTTAAATGGTCTCTGAGGAACCTGGTGCTCTCCATTACTGAGCTATTAATGTATAGTAAAATCTTCATCACCAGCACCGAAGTACTCGAGCTGGCAGAGACCGCAAGCATCGAATCCATGCTGCTGAAGACCCAACTGCGCTGGGTGGATCACGTCTCCAGAATGGAGGACTGTCGCCTTCCCAAGATCGTGTTATATGGCGAGCTCTCCACTGGCCACCGAGACAGAGGTGCACCAAAGAAGAGGTACAAGGACTGCTTAAAGAAATCTCTTGGTGCCTGCCACATTGACCACCGCCAGTGGGCTGATCTTGCCTCCAACCGTGCATCTTGGTGCCTCATAGTTCGGCGGGCAGCAACCTCCTTTGAAGAAGACCGCAGAGCCCACCTCACTGACAAAAGACAAAGGAGGAAAAACCCAACACCCAACCCCAACCCACCAATTTTCCCTTGCAACCGCTGCAACTGTGCCTGCCTGTCCCGCATCGGACTTGTCAGTCACCAACGAGCCTGCAGCAGACGTGGACATACCCCTCCATAAATCTTCGTCCGCGAAGCCAAGCCAAAGAGAGAAAAACACACAGAAATGCTAGAGGAACTCAGCCGGTCTTGCAGTGTCCAGAAGAGGTAAATATATGTTCTATGGATGCTACAAAACTGGCTGAGTTCCTCCAGCATTTCTGTGTGTTTTTACTACAATCACAGCATCTGCAATTGTCGTATTTCAAGTCATCTTTATTTATCGTTCATACGATGCTCACACAGTAAAGATGAGATAGCGTTTCTCCAGGACCACAGAGCATATTTATATAAATATAAGTTAGATTAGAAGTTAAACACATTAAAATATTAAGACACGTAAGTAAAAGTCACTCTATTAATGTGTAGTGGAAGGTGGTCATCCTTGGTCCTCTGAAATCCATAATCTTCTCCTTTGCCTTTTCAATGTTGAGATTCAGGTTGTTATTCTCACACCATCTCACAAAATTTTCAACCTCTTCTCTGTATTGTGACTCATCATTGTTGCTGATGACATCAACAGTACAATCATGTAATCTGCAAGCTTGATGACAAGGGAACGCTGACACATCTGTCCATAGTCTCAAGCACTACCAGACTGAGATCACCCTCAAAATGGAGCAACAAAACTATCTTCTTTATGGGCACCAATGTAATGGAAGATTCAAACCGTGTTTTTTACTTTTGCAGCCTTTGCTTCTGCAAGGCTGAGAACCTGCTTGTTTTTTTAGAATCAGCAGACATAAGCTAAATTCCACCGAGGGGCCAGAGATGCTGTTATCTGAAGAAAGGACATCTATGTACCAAGAACATTTAATCTTCCTGCTGTCACTGACTGTCAGAGGCCTAGCCTTGATGCAAAATAAACCATTGTATTCAAAGTAATAAGCTGAAAATTATGTTATTCGATAGAAGCCTAAGCATGCTAGCTTGCTCGCTTATCTTTCTTACTGTGCTGGGAATAGGTACTTGGTAAGCAGTTTTTGGGTAATATAAGCCTTGGTCCCCCTGCTGGTTTGAGACTCTCCGAGAGGTGGCAACATCTCTCAGCAAGAAGAAGAACTTCTAGAGTCCAGATAACGTCTCGGTCGAGCGAGGTGGAGAAGCTGCTACCGGCGCCCCGACAACCTACTACAAGTGTGCAGTTGTTGCCTTCCTTCGGCAGTTGGGACCAGTCCAGTTGTTGATAAGTATAATTGGGAAGGGCTTGCATATTGTAGTGTGAATTCAGCTTTAGATTTAGTAATAAAGCCTTGTATAAACCGAACTGTTCTCGGTCTGTGTGTCTATTTTCTTTCGGTAGCTCAAACACTGTGACCAATCTAAAATGAACAAAATGAGAGGTATAAGTTTACCCAGGACAACCATCCAACCAGATAACATTTACATCGACTTCTCCAGTTTCTGTTAAACACCCCTCCCATCTTCTCTCATCTCCTTTCCTCTCTCTCTCTCCCCCTCCCCCTTTCCCTCTGTCTCCTTTCACTTGGTGAAAATGAATTCTTAACTTCCATCATATCCAATTAACACCTTTTGTCTGTTGGTCTGTACTCCTCCCTCTCCCATTCACCTCCCCCCCTCCCTTTCTTTCACCAGCCTTTAATTCACTTTTCACTCACATCTTGAGAAAGGGCTCAGGCCCAAAACATTGGTAATACATATCTTTACCTCCTATGGACACTGCTAAACTGGTTGACTTCCTCCAGCATTTCTGTTTTGATATCAATGGCGATAATCAGTTACATTTTATCAAGAGCAGCCCATTTCATTCAAACTACCCACACAAATACATTTTTTGGAAACAAGTACTTAAAAACAAATTCCAGTGTTAATCACTGTTAAACTAAATTGCAAAATGTGGAGAAGCATTTCAATTTATTTTGTGAAAATCTTGCTAGTCTCAATCAGACTATAAATTTGATCTAAGAGCAACTCTTTAAAGCTTTATGTATAAAATTATATTTCTGCAAGTCAGGTCTTCTGTAACCCAGAAAGCTCCTGTGTATATATTTCTCCAGAAACTCACTGAGAAAGAATTTCAAGTTTTTCGCCAAGCTTTCAGTGAATGTTTAATACAAAATCTCATTTGGGCTAAGGGAATACAAAAATAAAGAGTTGTTTAAGTAATGATGACATATTACTTGGAAAAATTAGTTTATTTTATAAATAACTTGGTGTAATTGAAATTTCATTTTGGAAAGTTAGCTGTAAACTTTCTTTACCCAATATTCCAGGCTTTAGTTAATAATAGAATTTTCGTAAGTCAAGATTCAAGATTCAATTTATTATCATAGTAATAAAACAGTGTCATATTTCATGAAATTTATTTTTGCCTGCTGCAAGGCAGAAGGATTTGCCACTGGCAGGAAATGCCTAAGCCCCTCTTACAGCCAAATTTACAGTCAGAACGAGAGAAAAACTCCCAGAGTCACCGAGTGTCCATAGATTCGCCTCCAGTGCTTCTGCAGCCACACAGAGTCCAGTCCAAACCATCAGCAACCTGAGCTCCAGATCCAAACCTCTGACGTGATCAGAAACCCTTCAACCTCCTCAGCACCTCCTTACATCCTGGTTCCAATACCTGGTACCCCTCCAGCCAGTTCAAGCCAGTCTCCAGCAGTCCACAGCCCTCCACATGTCACCTGACATCAGTCTCCAGCAGGCCACAGCTTCTGTGGGTTCCTCACCTCAAGTCTCCACCAGCCTGCCGCTTGCACTAATCCCTCAGTTGCAGAACCCCTTCAATGGTCCACCACCATGGTCACCATCCCTGTGGATCAGTCATCTCATCTTTTTAAATAACAAATTATTTAAAAATTATTCTACAATAAAACAAATGTTTGAAATGTGATATTACTCATGTGGAAACTGATACTTGCCACATAATAAAAACATTTACATGCGCCAAGTGTTTTAAGTCATTAACATTCTAAAATAGTATTACACAAACCCATTTGAGTCATATTTATACATAGAAAGTTCAGCAAAAGCAGATAATTAACCAACAAATGCTTCATTCAAATATCCTTCAAATATGGAAAAATGTTCAGAAATTCATTTCTCTAAAAACATTTTTTTAAACAATTCCATGAATAATCAGATAACTGAATCAACTTCAGCAATATTGGTAGATAACATTTAAGAGACTATAGACCACTCCAAACATTCCTATTCCAAACATCCCAATGGACACATATAAACAAGAGAACATTTGATCTTTATCTTTTCTTCCAAAACGTAGCTGACTGAGGATAAAATAATCCCACTAAATCAAATGCAATTGATTTGCACAATCAGAATTCAAAATGTCTAAAATAAGCCTATGATATTGTAAACCAATCAATTAATGCAATCATTTTATCCATTACCACTGAATAGACTAGATTTCAGTTTCTTTATGACATTACAAAAATATTTTAGGGTCACTTTTTTAAAAAAAAAGGTTTCCATTACACTGTACAGAAGCCATTTTCTCTTTAACTCCATAGTTCAGCATTGTAAAAATAATCCAATATTTGTGAAACTGAAAGATGTATTACAAAGAGAAATGAATATAACCAACTGTTATATCCGAATACCAACCAAAAAATAAGCAACTGTAAGTACTTTAGAGATTAATAACACAAGATATTTCACAATATTTGCTGAGAAAGCATTTTTTGTTGTAAATCATAACATCATGTACAATCACAATTTAATGTTATTTTCCTAAATAAATTTGTATTAAATTATTTTAAAACAAATAATTGAAATGTGATATCAGTTATGAATAAGCTGATCCCTACCATCAACAACGGTTACATGCATGAATTGCTTCAAGCTATTGGCGTACTATAATGATGTTAAACAAAATACTACTTTAATGGTGGTGTGCATGTTACTTTTGATTAAATTTTAATCATGAACGGATTTAAATTATAATAAAGTGAATAATTTCAATTAATTTAATCAGAAAATATCTTTCCCCAAGTCAAGAAACTTTGGTTAAAAACTAGCCAATCAGGCTGAGTGGTTATAGGCTTTTCCAGTGAATGGGAGTTGGAGCGAGAGTGGGACAACTTAAGTAGGTGAATGTTGTGCTAGTAAGTTTGTTTTCCTGTAAATGGGAGTTGGAGAGAGTGCGAGAGTGGGGCAGCTTAAGTAGGTGAGTGCTGTGCTGGTAAGTTTCTTTTCCAGCGCACAGGAGTTTGAGCGAAAGCTGGACAGCTTAAGTAGGTGAGAGGCATAAGCATAGCTAGCTGACATCATTGGAATGGGCGAGAGAAGAGTATGGAGTTGAGGCCTTTGTTTAAGAGGCTTTGGCAAAAAGAGGCTAAAATGGTGGTGCAGGAGTTGAGGTAAGACAGAATCAAAAGGTTGTTCATGGTAGGAAAAATGCTCTGAGGAGTGTCCATTTCAATACAAGGAATTATGTGGGAAAGGCAGACAAGCTTAGAGCATGGTTTGGCATGTGGAATTATGAGATTGTGGCCATTAGTGAAACTTGGTTGCAGGAGGGGCAGGGCCAGCAGCTCAATGTTCTGGGTTTCTAGTGTTTCAGATGCAATAGAGGAGTGGGATGAAAGGGGAAAGAGTGGCATTGTTGGTCAGGTTAAATGACACAGCATGCTCAGACAGGACAGACGAAAGGTCTCATTAACTGAGGAACTGAGTTATATGAAAGGTAACAACCACATTAATGGGACTGTATTATAGACAACCCAATGAGAATTGGAGGATCAAATCTGCAGAGAGATAGCAGCCAGCTGCAGAAAACAAAGTTATGATAGTCAGTAACTTTAACTTTCCACATATTGACTGGACTCCCATACTCCAAAAGGTCTGAATGAGTTACTATAATCTATCTAGTAACTCATCTAGCCTTTAATGAGTATGTGAGTCCAATACTAGAGAGAGTCCGATACTGGATCTCCTATTCAGGAATGTGACAGGATAAGTGACAGGTGTATATCGGGAAACACTTTGGGTCCAGTGATCATAATTCCATTAGTTTCAAAATAATTTGGATAAGGATAGATCTGGTCCTCAGGTTGAAATTCTTAGTTGGAGAAAGGCAAATTTTGAGTAAAAGAGAAAGGATCTAGAAACCATGGATTTGGACAGGTTGTTTGTTATCTGGCAAGGATATGCTTGGTAAGTGGAAGACCTTCAAAGATGAAATTTTGTGAGTATGGAGTTTTTATGTTCCTGTCAGGATTAAAGGCAAAATTAACAAGCACAGGGTCCCTTGGTTTTGAAGTACATTGAGGTTTTGGTGAAGAAGGAGAGATAGACAGCAGGTATAAGCATCGAATCCATGCTGCTGAAGACCCAACTGCGCTGGGTGGGTCACGTCTCCAGAATGGAGGACCATCGCCTTCCCAAGATCGTGTTATATGGCGAGCTCTCCACTGGCCACCGAGACAGAGGTGCACCAAAGAAGAGGTACAAGGATTGCCTAAAGAAATCTCTTGGTGCCTGCCACATTGACCACCGCCAGTGGTCTGATATCGCCTCAAACCGTGCATCTTGGTGCCTCACAGTTCGGCGGGCAGCAACCTCCTTTGAAGAAGACTGCAGAGCCCACCTCACTGACAAAAGACAAAGGAGGAAAAACCCAACACCCAACCCCAACCAACCAATTTTCCCTTGCAACCGCTGCAACCGTGTCTGCCTGTCCCGCATCAGACTTGTCAGCCACAAACGAGCCTGCAGCTGACGTGGACATTACCCCTCCATAAATCTTCGTCCGCAAAGCCAAGCCAAAGAAAGAAGATAAGCAAAAAAGTAGAAAATGAGGTACCTGAGGAATATAAAAAATGCAAGAAAAAGCATAAAAATTAGGAAGGCTAAAAGACACAATGTTACATTGGCAGAAAACATGAGGGAAAATCCTAAGGGCTTCTACAGGTATATTAAAATTGATCAGCAAACTCGAAGATCTGGGACACAACACCTTACTGTGTAATTGGATCCTTGATTTACTCACCTACAGACCTCAATCAGTGAGGATTGTTAAGAACATCTCTACAATTTCCATTAGCCCCCTGCTCTATTTGCTTTAAACCTATAACTGTGCGGCTTGGTACGACAACACCATCTACAAATTTAATGCCAATACCATGGTAGAGGTTGATATAAAAAGAGGTGATGAGTCAGAATACAGAAGGGAGATTGAAAATTTGGTCTTAGGGTGCACTAACAATAACCTTGCATTTAATGTCACCAAAACCAAGGAGATGATTGATGGCTTCAGGAAGGGAAAACCAGATGTGTACAATCCAGTGATCATTGAGGAATCAGAGGTGGAGAAGGTGTGCAAATTTAAGTTTTTGGGAGTCACTATCTCAGAGGATCTTTCCTGGACCCAACACACTAATAACATTGTGAAGAAAGCACGTCAGCACCTCTAATTCCTCAGGAGTTTGCAGAGGTTTGGTATAACATCAGAAATCCTGGCAAATTACTACAGATGGGTCGTGGAAAGTGTGCTGACCAGATGTATCACAGTCTGGTATGGGGACACCAATACTCCTGAGTGTAAAGCCCTGCAAATGTAGTGGACAGCCCAGGACATCACAGTCAAAACCCTCCCAACTTACTTGATCAATACTGCTTTTTGTTTCAATGTCCCAAAAAAAAAGACTCATAATCACATGACTTCTCTTCTCACCAGATGTCTTTCCTTCATAAATAATCCATTGCTCTGGGTTCTTAGTTGAAACCATTAATTCTGTTTATGGGTTGGACTCAATGTCACTTGAGGGTGTCAGGCAGAACCCCTAAACAAGGGCTTGATAAATCAAGACAAAGGTAGGAATCAGATTTGGGTATAGAAATTGATCCATTTTGCCAGTTTGACATGTCTTTTGTCCATTTGTTTAATTACATCCTGAACTAGGAGCTGTTAATTTCACTTAACAGATGTGAATGTGCTTGGAAATTAAAAGAAAGAAAAAAAGCATCAGGCAACTCTTAGACATAATTTTGATTTAACAGATAAAACATCCAAAAAGTAATGCAAGTAAAGCATAACCTGCTCACTTCCACATAAGGTTATCAGACCTATACATAAATCTTCTGGAAATTAAGAACATGCCTTACAAAATTCTATATGGTCAGTGGATGAATGTAACTCAGCAGACATTTATTTTTAAATCATCCCAAAGTTGTTGTTCATCTGAACCTACATCATATCAGAGACTCACAACTCAATTTAACAGGCAGTGAGTTTCCATCGATATAACATCTCTGATATTCATAGCCAACAGCTATAAATAGATATTTCTACATTTTAAAATCAGTTTGAAACACTAAAATGATCTTCAATCAATAAAAAAAATTAAATAATAACTTGCTTTTTTTCAGTAGCTAATAGGTCCTATAATTTGAATGACACTGCTGCACTCATATCAAGTACCTCAAAGAGATTTCCCAACATTTCTGAGAGTTCCTTCACGAGTCAACAGGATTGAGTATAGGTGGTGGTAATTAATGGATTGAAATGTTGTTGATTCTCCTTTTGTCCTTTTTTGAGCCCTTAATTAGAAGACTGTGTGCAATTTTGATCTCCTTATGTGGTTGAAGATATTAACTCTTTGCAGAGGAAGGTTTATCAGTTTTAAACACCTAATTGATCTAGAAATGCTCAAGAAATTTAACAGAAACATAAAATCAGTTATTAATATTTAAGAAGTATCAGATTATTGTATTGATTGGGGAAAACCAAAAATAATTAGATAGGGTATCAGGAGGTTACTCTTTACTCGAGTAACATCAAGTATATGAGACCCCAGCCCAAGGGTTAACAGTGAATTTCTATCATTTCAGAAGAGAGAGATGAACATTTCTGGGTTAGAAAACACCATGTATAGCCAGTAACATAAATCAAGGATCCCAAACTTTCTTCAGTCACCAAAAGCTGCCAGAGAAGATTTTGTTTTCTCTTTTGTCCCTCTCAAGATGAGCTTGTTCTTTTTTCTCCAATATAAAAACATCTAGATTTCTACCTTTCACAATCCCCACACTTTTGGTAGATAGGAATGCATAATATATTCTGAAAAGAGTAGTCTGTTCCTTTAATTATTTCCAGATTTCAATGTATCAAAATCTAGTCTTGTGTTGGCCAGAGATTTCTGGAGTTAAATATAAAAGGAAAATGTTTTGGAATGAAGGAAATATAAACAAAAAATTTTGCAAATCTCAATATTTCAGAGAAAAGCATTTAATGTTTCAGGCCAATGGCCTTTCACCATTAAGTATTTCCAGTAAATACTGTTTAATTTGAGAATCCAGCAGTTGTCTAGTAGCTTCCCTTCCTATACTAATCCTGTAGATTAATAGGGTTCTCAACTTGTTTCATTCCACTCACATATCACTTTAAGTATTCCCTATGCCATCAGTGCTCTGTGATTAGTAAAGGATTGCTTAAGGTGGTATGTGGGTGGAAAGAAAAAGTTTGAAAACCACTGTTTTAATCGTTCCTAATTGACTCATTATGTGCACAGTTTCATATCACAAAGCACTGATGGCATAGGGATTACTTAAAGTGGTATGTGAATAGAAATAAAAAGGTTGATAACCACTGCTTTAGACTGTATTATGATTTGTTTTTCATATAATTAGACAGCCCACATCCTAGTTTCAAAGCTGGTAGGATGAGGATCAAGGAAAGAATATGGCAAAGAATATTACCAGTAATTACATGACCTCACATGTTCAGATAATATTACAGAGGGGTAGAATGCAGTATAATAAAGAAAGAGCTGCTAATAATGGATCAACTTGACCACTACCAGTAGACTGAACACATCTGTTCTGGAGCAGGTAGCCCACAGTTGAAATGTATGAAAGTGTCAGATAAAGTTGGGTTAAGACTGAAGTGCAATAGCCACATGTGGCTTGCTGATGACATCCATCAGATTCACATATCAAGAGGGCCCAATTATGTGAGGCATGAGAAGTTGTTTTCTACTGATGAACAATATGTCAACTTGAGCAAAAAATAGAAAGCATTTCTTCAGAAATTAGGATGTAAATTTGGAGAATTACACATGGAAATCAGATGAAAGAGTAGGAAGGGAGATGCTGAGGGTTAGTGAGCAGAGACTGCACATGATCCAAGCAAAGGAACAGACTGGAGCCATGTTTTTTTTCATTACTATTTCTTATATAACTATACAAGTAATGAAAGGATTCTGGAAACTGGTGTCTCCGCACGTTAATCATGGCTATTCCTTTATTCTCATGCTAACTTCAATATAGGTTGTTTTGTGCAAATGTTGGTGGGTAGCAGTTAGGTTGATGTAAGAAAGGATATACATTTAAGATGTTTCAGTTCAAATATAAAGTCCACTGAGAAGGCAGCAGATTGCCATAGTTCTGTGCTTTGTTGAAAAAGCTTAGAACAAGATGTGTCCTTTCCTGCTGCTTTCATGAAAACATTATTGGTGCTGTTAATTTATCAGCAACAAAATATATGCTTGACTTGCACAGTATTCCTTCCTCCCAGTCATTTCACAACATCAAACCAGGCTCCAAAATTAAGACCAATGATATAATTAATCTGTGTGTGGTCCAATCACATAATTAAAACTCAGTAATGACTCACTATGTTGCACCTTACCTGCAAGGTTTTAAGCTACAAAACCAAAGGGGATAGAGGAGAGGAAACCCAGTAGAATATATTTTTTTAAAGGGCCAAAGCTTAAAAAAATTTTTGAGAGTTCTTGTATATTTTGAAATCACTATACCCCACACACCTTACCTCAAGGATAGCTAACCCACCATTGATCATAAAACGCCCTGAACCAATAGTACGTTACATATAAGGCAATTGAACAACTGAAAAGTGGCAAAGCAGCAGGTATGGATGGGATCCCCCCAGAGGTCTGGAAGGCTGGCAGCAAAACTCTGCATGCCAAACTGCATGAGTTTTTCAAGCTTTGTTGGGACCAAGGAAAACTGCCTCAGGACCTTCGTGATGCCATCATCATCACCCTGTACAAAAACAAAGGCGAGAAATCAGACTGCTCAAACTACAGGGGAATCACGCTGCTCTCCATTGCAGGCAAAATCTTCGCTAGGATTCTCCTAAATAGAATAATACCTAGTGTCGCCGAGAATGTTCTCCCAGAATCACAGTGCGGCTTTCGCGCAAACAGAGGAACTACTGATATGGTCTTTGCCCTCAGACAGCTCCTAGAAAAGTGCAGAGAACAAAACAAAGGACTCTACATCACCTTTGTTGACCTCACCAAAGCCTTCGACACCGTGAGCAGGAATGGGCTTTGGCAAATACTAGAGCGCATCGGATGCCCCCCAAAGTTCCTCAACATGGTTATCCAACTGCACGAAAACCAACAAGGTCAGGTCAGATACAGCAATGAGCTCTCTGAACACTTCTCCATTAACAATGGCGTGAAGCAAGGCTGCGTTCTCGCACCAACCCTCTTTTCAATCTTCTTCAGCATGATGCTGAACCAAGCCATGAAAGACCTCAACAATGAAGAGGCTGTTTACATCCGGTACCGCACGGATGGCAGTCTCTTCAATCTGAGGCGCCTGCAAGCTCACACCAAGACACAAGAGCAACTTGTCCGTGAACTACTCTTTGCAGACGATGCCACTTTAGTTGCCCATTCAGAGCCAGCTCTTCAGCGCTTGACGTCCTGTTTTGCGGAAACTGCCAAAATGTTTGGCCTGGAAGTCAGCCTGAAGAAAACTGAGGTCCTCCATCAGCCAGCTCCCCACCATGGCTACCAGCCCTCCCACATCTCCATCGGGCACACAAAACTCAAAACGGTCAACCAGTTTACCTATCTCGGCTGCACCATTTCATCAGATGCAAGGATCGACAACGAGATAGACAACAGACTCGCCAAGGCAAATAGCGCCTTTGGAAGACTACACAAAAGAGTCTGGAAAAACAACCAACTGAAAAACCTCACAAAGATAAGCGTATACAGAGCCGTTGTCATACCCTCACTCCTGTTCGGATCCGAATCATGGGTCCTCTACCGGCATCATTACGGCTCCTAGAACGCTTCCACCAGCGTTGTCTCCACTCCATCCTCAACATTCATTGGAGCGACTTCATCCCTAACATCGAAGTACTTGAGATGGCAGAGGCCGTCAGCATCGAATCCACGCTGTTGAAGATCCAACTGCGCTGGTTAGGTCATGTCTCCAGAATGGAGGACCATCGCCTTCCCAAGATCGTGTTATATGCCGAGCTCTCCACTGGCCATCATGTCAGAGGTGCACCAAAGAAGAGGTACAAGGACTGCCTAAAGAAATCTCTTGGTGCCTGCCACATTGACCACCGCCAGTGGGCTGATATCGCCTCAAACTGTGCATCTTGGCGCCTCACAGTTCGGCAGACAGCAACCTCCTTTGAAGAAGACCGCAGAGCCCACCTCACTGACAAACGGCAAAGGAGGAAAAACCCAACATCCAACCCCAACCAACCAATTTTCCCCTGCAACCGCTGCAACCGTGTCTGCCTGTCCCGCATCGGACTTGTCAGCCACAAATGAGCCTGCAGCTGACGTGGACATTTACCCCCTCCATAAATCTTCGTCCGCGAAGCCAAGCCAAAGAAAGTGTATGTAGTTATGAGTTTCTTTTCAGATTTTTCTCAGAATTTGGAAACTTACATTCTAAACTGCCAAATTACTTACCTCCTGCTCTCAAAGCTCAATTAATTGGTTAAAACTTCAATGTAATCAATAATTTGAATGCATTAAAAAAAATTAATCCACAACAAATCAACTTGGATATCTTCTTGTTCATCCTCACCAATAAAAAATAGAAATAAAGGCTGGAAATGAAAAAAAAAATTTGCGTTGAGACTTCCTATCTCATGGAGGTACTTCTTTTTCTAATTTAGTGGGATTCTGTACCATTTGTTCCACCTGCTTCTCATCTCAACTGATAAAACTTTATCTTTGCTGTCAATTGTTGGTTTTTCACTGAAGCATTTGATGAACATGCAACGAATGAACCAAGGCCTACTGGGTAGAACTGAATACTTTCAACAGATATAATGCCAATAAGGGACACTAAACTGCTGGTTAAAGCAGTCATTTTGAATGGCTGCTGAAAAGAATATCACTTTGGTTGGATAGATTCAGACTAGCCATTCTCAATAGGAGCCACAGTCTGAAATCATAAATTTTTAAAATGTTTTTACGTAGTCAATAGGAGAGAAGTAAGGAAGAAACCAACTAAACGTGACTGCTTCACAGGAAAGGTGGCCCATAAGCTTTGAGCAGAGACCTAAGGGGACCATTGCCAAAAAAATTGTTGAGAATGGCTGGTCTAGACAAACCCATTCATTTTCAATTATTGCCCAATTTGGGTTTGGATCAGGGCTTTGATAATTATACAGTTTTCCTGCAGATATCTTCTTCTTTGGCTTGGCTTCGCGGACGAAGATTTATGGAAAGAGGTACAATCCAGATCCTACTAATATGGAATCTGCCTTAGTTTTAATTAAACCAAGCACATCAGCTTCAGATAATAGTGGTAATAAATTAGCTTGGAACTAAATTATCATTATAGCAATGATGAAAATCTTCTTTTAAAAATCATCTGCCAATTTTGTTAATTTACTTCTGAGATAATGTTTACTTAGGTGGCATGGTGGTTAGCGCAACGCCTTTACAGCGCTAGCAATCAGGATCAGACCTGGGTTTGAATCCCACGCTGTCTGTAAGAAGTTTGTACGTTCTCCCTGTGGATTTTCTCCGGGGGCTCCATTTTCATCTCTCCCTTCAAAACCATACCGAGGGTGAAGGTTAATGGGGTATAAATTGGGCAGCACGGACATGTAGGGCTGAATTGGCCTGTTACAGTGCTCTATGCCTAAATATGGCCAACACTACTGAGGTTGTCATTTATTGCCAAACCTTGCAATAATCTAAACTTATTCTCAATTTAATGGACAAATACAAATAGCTTTTATGCACTCATTTGGCTATAAATTTTTAAAAATCATGTCTACCCATGTTCAACATTCACACTTTGTTATTTTCATTTACAAAAAAATGCTGAAGAAACTCAGCAAGGCATGCTTCATGTAATAAAGATAAAGATGGTTAACCAATGTTCCAGGCCTGAGCTCTTCACCAAGGTGCCTGAATAAAATGGTAGGGGAAGAGCATAGGCCCACAGGATAAAGGTCATCGGTGGATATGGGTGAGAGGACACAAGAGAAAAAAGCTGAGAAGCAATAGGAGGAGGGGTAGCTCAATGAATGGAGAAGAAAGCAGGTAGGAAGCTGGAGGAAAGGAGAGATAAGGAAAGAGAGTGTGTGTGAGTGAGAGAGAGCGAGAGAGAGAGAGACCTAACATAAACAGGAGACGTTAGTTTATGCCATCTGGTTGGAGAGATGGAATATTAGGTGTTGTTCTTCCAATTTGGGTAGTCTCTGTTTGACTGTGTATAAGGCCATGGACAGACATGTGAGTGGGGCACAGAATTGAAATTTGTGTGAATTACAATCACATCGTCTGCAGACTTTCTTGCTTAACATTATTTTAATTACCTGTTTGATACTAAACCCAATGTTACTTGTGTTTCACTGAAACAGAAATCTATGTCCCAAAAATTATTTTAGTACAGTCAAGTTTGCAAAATTTTAAGTCAGAAATATAGATTGCCTATCATACAGCTGGGAAAACTGAGCTTGAATTAGCTTTCTGCTGACACTATTATTTTATGTTCCACTAGAGGATGCATTTTGCCAAAATGAACAAACTTTTTTGAACAGGAAAGTTGTGCAACAGCTCTTGTCAGTCAGCCAAGAAATCATGGAGGCATCTGGAGAAATGTCCTTTATCTTGATTGCACGTTCTTTCCATTGAGATAGAGGACAGGTACTGACTGTAGGAACAGAGGAACAAATAATGTACAGTAAAATCCCTATTATCTGGCATTCAATCAACTGGAAACTCAAACAAATTACAAAAAAAAATGAGGAAATAAATAAATTCAAATAAATATGACTGGGCTAATAAATCATTGGACATGTATGGGTTTGCCCCGCTGAATGGGCAATGCCCCTCAATGCACATGCATTCTTTTCACTGTCACCACTGTGTGGAGGTGAGTTGGGTTGTCAGCACAAGGAAGGTGTACTAAGTGCCTGACCAGGGTACTTGTGAGCAGCTGAGTCAAGTTGTCAGTGTGGGGAAGGTGTGGTGAGGGCTTGACCAGAATATTTCCATGGCATGGAGGTGAGTCAGGTTGTCAGTGTGAGGAAGGTGTGCTGAGGGCCTGACTGGAACACTTGTGTGGAGGTGAGTCAGGTTGTTCCTAGAGCCTAACTGGGACACTGGTGTGGTGGTGAGTCAGGATGCACTGGCTGGGACTCTTAGACCTATAGAACCATAAAACATTACAGCAAAGAAACCAGCCCCTTCGGCCCTTCAAGTCAGTGCTGAACCATTTTTCTGCCTAGCAACACTGACCTGTCCATAGCCCTTCATAACACTCCCATCCATGTTCAAATTCTTCTTAAATGTTAAATGAGTCTGTATTCACTACTTCAGTTGGTGATCGTTCCACACCCACACTACTTTTAGTGTGAAGTTCACCCTCATGCTCCCTCTAAACTTTTCTCCTTTCACCCTTGACCCATGTCCTCTGGTTTGTATCTCACCTAACCTCAGTGGAAAAAGCTTACATATATTTTCTGTCTCTCCCCCTCATAATTTTAAATATTTCCATCAAATCCCCCCTCATTCTTCTGTGCTCCAGGGAGTTGAGTCCAAGCCTTTTTAATCTTTCCCTGTAATTCCATTTCTAAAGTATAGGCATGGAGGTAAGTCGGGTTGTGCTGAGAGACTGACCAGGATGCCAGGATGAAGAGCTGGTTGATGCTGCTCACTGCTGGCGTGACCCTCCCAAAGAGTCTCTCTATCCCTACCTAGCAAGAGTCTTTATTTTGCTTTCTTTTGTCTTTTAAATGGTGTATTCTTAATGCAGGTGTATTAGTAAGGCATTGTAAGAGTGAGTCTCAGTCAACTGGAAAATTCAAATATCCAACATCCACGATCCCTGTAGGTGCCGGATAATGGGAATTTTATGGTATCTTACATTTTAGTTAATACTCAAGAGTACTGGAGAAACTCAGCAGGTCCTGCAGCATCCATAGGAGGCAAAGATACATAACCAAGATGTGGGTGTCATGTGTTGCCATAGGGTTAGGACATAGAGGAACCTGACCCTCTTAGTAAACTAATAAACAAGTACTAAATAAGTAATGTTTTAAACTAAAATTTTGAAGTATATTCAAACACTGAAACAACATTTTAAAAATGCCTCCATAAAAAGAAAAAACTGCTGCAACCCTACCTGGAGCCTGACATGAAAAGAAGGCCAGAAGAGATCTGAGGCCTAGAGCAAGCTTGAAGCAGGGAGCTAGCATTCAAGCTGCTTCTTGGATGAGCCGACGTCGCTCTCCCACAGCAACAGAGAGATGGCATCAGGGAAGAACCCAGAAGTAAACCACATATGTGTGAAAAGCCTGGGCCTTCAGCGACAGCATTAGAAGAAGAAGAGTTGGCCTCACAAGAAATTAGCAGCAACTAGAAGAGGAGATACTGAAAGAAGTTAAGACTTTTAAAAGTAAATGTAAAGTTGAAGATATAACCAATTAAGAGAATTTCATGGAATGAAAAGGGAAATAAATAGTTTTGGATGCAGTTAATAAAATGAAGAGAAAATAAAATAAGTTAGAGAGGAAAATGAAGAAAGTGCAGGAAGAAATGCAGCAAGTTGATGATAGAGTGACAAGAGTGGAAGATACCACTACTGTTTTAACTATGGAAAATCAAAAGTTCCAGCAGAAAGTAGAATTATTGGAGAATTTCAGTAGAAGAAAGAATATTAAAATAGTGGGTCTTAAAGAAAGAGTGGAGGAGCAAGACCCAATCAGCTTTTTTTAGGAAATGGATTCCTGAAGTGTTGGGAGGTGAGAATTTTGAACTTGCAAATCAGAACCCACACTCTGTGCTAATTAAGGGGCAAGAGAAAGGAAAGGCTTCGTTGAGTATGAAAAGGGAAAAGTTTTATTTTACTATGAAATACATGCAGATTTATTAAAAAGAATAGAATTTAACTGTGAAGAAGACTCTTTGGGGGAAAAGGGATATTGATTTGTATTGCGTCACCCTGCTACCCTGAAGATTTTCCTACCTGGAGGTGACAATAAGTTGTTTTTGAATTTTGTACAAGCAAGATCTCTCAAGAGTTCATGTGGAGTGAAGAATTAGACGATTAGCTGCTGCCACTGTGTCCTAGATGGATTAAACTTATTTGACAATTTTTGTAGGATTGAATAATTCAGAATAATGCCTAATTATTTCTCTGTTGGTTTTTGGAAAATACTTTATGTATGAATTAAATGATTATATTAAATGGTAAATGTACCGGGGGGGAGGGGTTGGAGAGGTGAGTTGAGGTTCTAACTCACTGGTTCTCAACCATTTTCTTTCCATTCACATAAAAGTTTAAGTATTCCCGATACCAAAGGTATTCTGTGATTAGTAAGGGATTGCTTAAGGTGGAAAGAAAAAGGTTGAAAACCACTATTTTAATCATACCTAATTAACTCATTATGTGGACAGTCCAAATGGAAATGGGCTAATGACAATTTTTCTCAAGCAAAATATTTCAGTAACAATTGAGAATCTCAACCTTCCCTTCCTACTCACATACCACTTTAAGTAATCCCTTACTAATCACAGACCACCGGTGGCATAGGGATTACTTAAAGTGGCATGTGAGTGGAAAGAAAAAGGTTGAGAACCACTGGCCCAACTCATAATACCTTGGTTTACTTCTTATAATTGCTTTTTCTGATATACAAGTTTGTAATGTATTTTTAACTACTTGGTTTCGGAAAGGCATTAAAAATATTGAAGATTGTTATGAACAAGGTCAATTGATGTCATTTAAACAACTAGGGAATAAATATAGAATAACTAGTAAGACTTTTTTTGTTATTTCCAATTGAGAAGATATTTGATGGAAAAGTTAGGTCCAGTGATGCTGTACCTACTTGTGGTGAGGTGGAAATTCTTATTCGGAGGAGAAATACGAAGAAATTTACTCTGAAATGCATAAATCTACACAGAGGTGGGAGCTGGATTTGAATATTACAATTGACGAGCAAAGATGGTCCGATCTCTGTCGAGACTGTATGACAAATACTATTAATGTAAGGTAAAGATTAGTTCAATATAATTTTTTTTACAGCAGCTATATTTGACACCACAAAAATTGAACAGAATGAAATCAAATTTATCAGATCAACGTTTTAGGTATGGTGAAGAGACAGGAACATTCTTGCATTCAACTTGGTCATGTTCCAAGGTAACGCCTTCTTGGGTGGACCTAGGGAATTGTTTAGAACAAGTTACAGGCATTGTATTTCCACAAAACTCAGATTTATTTCTATTGGGAAATATTGAAGGAGCAAGACCTAAGTTGAAACTATCAATATACCAAAAGAAATTTGTTAAAATAGCATTGGCGGTGGCTAGTAAATGACTTGGAAATCAGATTCGCACTTGGGTATGGGAAGATGGAATGCAGAAATTCAAAGTTGTATCCCTTTGGAGAAAATTACACACAATTTAGGAAATAAATATAGTATATTTCTGAAAATTTTAGGTATAAATATGTAGCGGTGTTCTTCCAGCCTCTTGAGACCTATGTTAATCTTCTTCTCCAAATTGATTATATAAACCTTGTTGGGTTCTATATGTTGGAAATGAACCAGAGCAATCCATGCACACACACACACACACACATATATATGTATATAAATTTATTTGGGAGGTGAGGGGTTTAGGGAAGGAGGGTATGGGAGGGAAGGGGAGGGGTTATAACCATCATGTAATGATTGAAATTATCTTTAATTTAAATTCTTATTGTTTTATATATTTGTTTATTAATTACATGTATGGAAAATTTTTAAATAAAATATTCAAAAAAAGGTACATAACCAATGGTTTTGGCCTAAGCACTTCATCAAGGTATGAACAAAAAGCAGGTATGTTTCTGAATAAAAAGGCAGGGGGAGGAGGGAAGAAGGACAGGGGGAGGAGCACGGACCAACAGCTGAAAAATAATAGGTGAACAGGGGTGGGAGGACAGGAGATTAAAAACTGAGAATTAATCGGAGGATGGAGGAAGCTCTGTGAATAGAGAGTTGGAGGAAAGGAGGCAGAGGGATAGGGAAAGAGAGAGAGATATTCACAGCTAGATAAAAGGAGATATAGGGATTTGGAAAGGGAGATATGGCGGGGTGCAGGTGCCTAAAGGAAACCAGAGAAGTCAATGCCATCTGGTTGGAGGGAGCTCAGACGGAATATGAGGTGTTTTTCCTGAAATTTGTGGGTGGTCTCAGTTTGGCATGAGATCTAATAGAGACCTAATGTATCTAACATAGTCATCACTCCCAAAAATACTCAACATAATATTAACTTTTTTAGACTGTATCATAAAGAACCTTTACATGCACCTTCGCTGAATATACAAAAAACATTTTATTCTATGATGTCACCGTATAATATTGGAACAAGGACTTAATTGACAGCTGAGAAGAGCAAACTGATCTGGGCTAACATTGCAATTTTATAGCAACATATGTTAGATACAACTGTCCACAAATTCTTGGCAGCTGCTATTTGTCATCACCTATGAATATAAGGGTCCTGGTTGATTTACTTAAACCAGCTTTGTTTACATTTGAGCTTTCTTTGAAATCACAATGACTTTTTACTCTTAACAGTTTATACACACAGGTGTTACTCAGTACAGTAACCATCTGGTCTATTACATTGCTTTTTACAGTATTGTGCAAGTAAAGCAGCTTTTAAAACTCCATTATAAAATTTTAACCATTTAACATACATGTTGCACCTTGAGTATGTTTCTAGTAATGCTTTCAACATGTCTGAATCACATCTCCTACAAAATGCTAAAAATATAAACATAAATTATGCAAATGAGTGTGCTTAATAGAATGGTTGTGTTTCCATTGATAATAATGAAACACAAAAGCTGATCCAAATGTTAAAACATCATTTTCTTAAATCCTGAGAACCAGTGATGAGAAATTATTGAATTGTTTAACCTGACCTGTAAATCAATAGCAATGGTAGCATGGCTTAAGTCTGATGAAACTACTTTTGCAGAATATCTGCCAAAGCACTAACTTTGCAGCTCGAATTATGCTGCCTTTTTCCAGTGATATATTGGAAGTATTCCATCAGTTCAAATATAGACAGCTAAAATGGTCAAAATGTCTTCCCACAGTGGTATCTTCAACATCTGTGAAAGCTTGAACATTGGCCTGATGCTAAGATCAAAGCACGTGAAAAGTAGTATGACTAGTAAATCTTTGAGCTGGCTACACTGAGTGATGATTTTGTTTGACAGTAGCAATCTTTGTCAAGTTCTTCATCAATACTCCTTATTTGTTATACGTCATGGCTCTTATCTGGATCTGTAATATATGCAGTGTTTCAACATCTCCCATGCCCATGATGCATAAATATAAAAGATACATTACCTCATTCTGGCATTCAGTATTATTTGTCTGGATTTCAAGAAGACCCGCCTCCTTATGTCCCTGGACACAGAGCGTGCAAAATTAACGCAATGGCCTTTAGTGAAATTATTTGCCTGAACCTGTATTTCTACTGGGTACTTCAAATGGAACATTTTCTTAGATTTAACACTTTGTTCTTAAAGTATAAAGTATTAAAGTATTTTTAAAGAATAATTTAATTATTCCACTCAATATGTTTATTTTCTGACCTTATCGAACTTTGGAATGAAAACACATACTTCCTCTGCCTCTGGAGATATAAGGAAGGATATGCTCAGATGTGGCATATGACAGATGAAATCATCTTAAAATATTCAGTATTTTAGCATTGTTGGCATTCTTGAAAATGAATCAAAAACTACAAATTGTTAATTCTGTCTCAAGGACTCTATTTTCAGTGGAAGGATAATCAGTTAATCAAATCTTATAATACTTCAACAGCCCATCTGATAAACATTAAGGGGGGGGGAGTTGTTTATTGTGTTTGGGACTTTATCAAAGATTTTAGATCTGTGGTTTACACACTCGAGGCGATGACAGCATTGTTGGCACTTTAACAAACCATCACATTGACTTACAGTTGGCACTTGATATTTAATCACGAGCATCAATAGTGGTTTAAAGCTTTCGATTTAAAATTGCAATGACAAATAAATGTGCTTTTAATGTTTTAAAATAAATTATTCTTTCTTGTTAGTTCTGATTTCATGTACAATTCTGTCTAGTGTAACTATAACTGCAATGCACTCTAACTGTAATTATACTATTTTCATACTGAACAGATTATGAGCCTCATAAACCAATGTCGTAAAGAAAAGCAAAATGAAGAACAGCTGACCAAGTCATTACTAAATTGTTATATAATTTCTTTCACATGATTTCCTTTATGCCCTGATCATCTGAGTAACTTGCCTTTAGAACCATTTAAAATGACTGCCAAACTTCAGATGAAGATTAGAAAGAATTACTGCAATTAGAAAAAAGTACTAATGCATGAAAAAGTTTAATGCTACAAAATGCTTCCTTCCCCCACTGCCCCTCCTCCTCTCACCAACCCCCCCCCCCCCAACCACGCACCTGTTTCCTTGTGAAAATGAGATTGTATAAGAGTTCTCACTACTGTTATGCAAGCTGAAATAGAACATAGTAAGGCATAATTATAGCAAATGATTAATCCAGCACTTTAATTTCCTCATTGTGCCCATTCACTGAGGATTGTCCCTTCCTTGGAACATGGTGTTTAACGTTATGTAATTCGAAGAAGTCTAAGATTTGTCTTGTTATATTTTTTGCCAGCTCACTTAGCTTGAAATTTTCCTAATGGTCCTTGATAACGACCTTACTGTATTCAATCACAGGTTAATGGATACTTCCATATGCAAATATAGGACAATGATTCCAAATTTCCAACCTGTGATAGTCATGTCATGTAATTTCATTGCTAGGTCTGCCAAATATTTTCTTCCACTGTAAACTACATTGAAACCACAAATCACTAGTGAACTAGTTTGTAACAAAAATATGGCATGGTTAAAAGTACTGAATTATGTTCAGACAGAGAATCAGCTACCATAACTGGCATTTATTTCTTCTTTTCACAGTGATTTTGTTTCTTCCACCTTTCCTGAGCCACTGATTATAGAAAGGTCACAAGGTCTGTTCATCTCCAGAACAACAGTCATATGCAGGCTGTGGCAATATTGGTGGATTCCTGGCTGAGGAAAAAAAATCACTATTGTCTTTAATTAATCATCCACATTGTAGGATTGAATCTTACAAAATTGACTGTTAAAGGGTTAGTCCTCTCAGTTAGCAAGTATTTGATTAAAATAAACAAGTGTTTGGACAGTTCAGTTTTTAATTGAACTGAGCCATGATGTTATTTTGAACTAATTGATGTTATCTTGAAATATTGGGCTCCAGCAATTTAATTTTGCTCATAAACTTCAATTGACAATATTCAAGTTTATAATTGTGGTGTTACCACTATGTGTATAGATGTATGTATGTACTGACCCGCCCCCTGAACTTGTGACTTCTCCTTCCTAGATATCCCCATAAAAGTGGTTACACCCAAACCCCTCCCTCAGAACCTGCCTTGGAACTGGGACAACAACATGCAAGCTGTGCTGACACTTTAAGGTGATTAAAGTTTATTAATCATAATTCCATATCTAATTGTGGTTGATTGGTAGTACAATAATAAGTAAAATAAACTTAGGATCAAAGAAAATGAACAATACTAAAGACAATTTGGTTCATTAATTCCATGCTAGTCAAAAGTCTTTGTTTAATCCCCTCTTCTAATGCTTTGTTCAGAGTCCAGTAGGTCATCACTCTTCTAATCCATCAAGTACATTTTAAATGTGATGAGAGTTTCTGTTTCTACTACCCTTTCAGTTATGATTTTCTGACCTCAACCAACTTCAGGATGAAATCAGTTCTCCTCATCTTCCCTCTAATCCTCTATCAATTAATTTGAATACTTACTTGGATCCTTGATTTCCTCACCTCCAGACCATAATCAGGGAGGATTGGTAACAACATCTCTTCCATTAGTACCAGAGCACTACAGAGCTGTGTTTTAAGCTCCTGCTCTACTTGCTTTGCACCTATGTTTATATGGTCGGTATGACAACAGCACCATCTACAAATTTGGTGATGATACGACAGTAGTGGATTGTATTAAAAGAGGTGATGAGTCAGCATACAGGAGGGAAATGAAAACTTGGACGAATGGTGCACCAACAATAACCTCAAAACCAAGGAGCTGGTTGTTGACTTCAGGAACGAAAAACCAAATGTCTATGAACCAGTGATCATTGGGGGATCAGAAGTGGAGAGGGTGTGCAAATTTAAGTTCTTGTGAGTCACCATCTTGGAGGATCTTTTGTGGAACCAATACACTAATGGAATCTTAAAGAAAGCATCTCAGTGCCTCTATTTCCTCAAGAGTTTGAAAAAGTTTGGCATGACATCGGAAACCCTGGCAAATTTCTACAGATGTGTCATGGAAAATGTGCTGACCAGCTACATCATGGTCTGGTTATGGGGACACCAATACTTCTGAGCACAAAGCCCAGGACATCAGAGGAAACCCCCTCCCCCCAAACCATCGAGAACATCTACAGGGAACGCTGCTGTCGGAGAGCAGCAGCAATCATCAAGGGTCCACACCACCCAGCATACACCCTGTTCTTACTGGTTCTATCAGGAAAGAGGTATAGGTGCCACAAGACTCACACCAGTTTCAGGAACAGCTACCACCCCTCCACCATCATACTCCTCAACAACAAACTCAATCAGGGACTCTTTTAAGGTCTGTTCCTTCTGCACTTTATTTTTTTTTGTTTTTCTCATCTCTGCATTGCAGTCATTTGTTTATTTGTTTACATGTCCATTTTTTTTTACACAACCAATAAGTGGTAATTCTGCCTGGCCCTCAGGAAAAAAGAATCTCAGGGTTGTATGTAATGTCATGTATGTACTCTGACAATAAATCTGAAACCTAAAAATCTATTTAATCTATCCAAGTTTTTCATAATTTTAAGCACTTCAATTTTGTCTCTCATTTGTCTCCTCTGTTACAAAGAAAACTCCCCTATTGTAGCCAACTTTGTTGTATCCAACATTGTATTCAATATTGATTCCAAATTTTCACTCCTGACAAATATTCTTTGTACTTTCTCCAATACAATTACATATTCAGTGTTATGCAGTGAGAAGAAATGTACACAATAATTCAACCGGTTACAAGTCTAACCAATAAGCCCCTCAGTTCATATAATCTCAGTTCATGAAGAAAAGCTTCCTTACCACCTTTCTAACCACTTTATTAATCTGTCTTTCAAGGTTACATTGTGTTCTAAAATACTCAACATCCTCCCATTCATTGTTTATTTCCTTGCCTTGCAGGAACTCCCAAAATGCAATATTCTCCAGATTAAATTCCATTTGCCAATTTATTGCCCAGCTCATTGGATCTTCCATGTGATGCTGATGAGAGCTTATTGTTATACACCAAAGAAATTCTTTCTTGCCGCAATAAATTTATAAACCATAGGTATCAATTAATTTACCACAAAAGGAAAAAAATTAAAAGGATATATAAATATTCATAGTTACAGTTTGAGAAGTAGCAGACTTCAACAGGGATTTTATCTGAAGGCGGCACCTGGCAATTGGAGTCAGGTGACTCAGGCAGTTGGATTTGAAAAACTCAGATCAGCAGGAAGCTGATTGGGCAATAGAGATCAAGTGATCCAGGGAACTAAGAACACAGGGGGTATTAATTTACTTCAACTAGGCAGTCTGGAGTTCCACATAATATATGCAGCAGGGAGTAGGAAATTTGCAACTAACTAGTTTTTTTTCTAGAGCAAAAAAAAATGATGCTACCATAATGAAGAGAGACCATAGAGCAATGTTATGGTTAGGATAATACAGGGACTTTCAAGACCCTGATAGTTGTTGAAATCTTCCTGCCATTTAAAAATTTCCACCTCATTTTCTACTCCTTGCCCAACGTTTGTGAATATAACAGTCAACAATGAAGTCATTATAATCACAAAATAAAGATATCTGCTTATGCCTCAGTATTTGTAGAAACCGACATCTGTGATTTGCAACCAAATTCACTTGAATGTTCTGAACCCTACATTTATAGTCCCCAGATCATCTATTAATACCATTTCACTTACACCCAAAAACAGAATAACATCAATTAATTAATCTTGAGAAATATATTGGCATCTTTGTTTAAAGAGGGCATTTGTTTTATCTCACATGATTAAAAATGCTCCCCAGCATTTTAGTGCAAAGCACTAACAACTCTAAAACAGTTCTTAGCCAGTGTTTAATTTCAGATCCATCAACATTATTCTTTTTTTAACCAGAAAGGTATATTTCATTCTCAGTTCTTTTAGACAGTTATAGGTTTTGCTGTCAAGTCAAAAACTACTGATAGCATGAGAATGTGATTGATTTGGTTATTTACATACACTTGCAAGACAAAAACAAGAAACCATAGCAATGAATACCATGGGTCACGTCATTCATGAGAAATTTCAATCAAATCATTAGTCAAAATTAATCATCCCAAATAGAATTTAAAAAGTCACATGGCTCAAGTGCAGTCATGTGAAACTATAAGGCAACAGCATAATAGAATCCTGTTACAGGTAGCTGGTCATTCACTAAGAATCTTTCCATGATTATCTATAGGCAATATATCAAACATTGCATATCGATTATAAGCAAGTAGAAAAGTGCAACCACTGAGCATTGCCAGGTAGCAACTGTCCTAACAGTTGAATGGTACCTGAGCACAATACCATTTAATATCTTACTGACATTTAAACTGATGCTGCCAAATTTATACTTCCAACTGTAAATCCATTATCATTGTGACTGTTCCTTCCTGATCATTGCCTCTAAAAAGAAGTTTGTTAATATTCTCCCCCTTGAAAATGTACTTGTGAGCTGAACATATTAAGAATCAAAAGTCAAATTTGCTATTTTTTTCTATCATATAGGAACCTTCATTTTGAAAAATTGTTCTAAGCAATTCAATAACATAAATCTGGGAATTGGCTCACAGAAGCATTGTTTCAAAGAACAAATTCATGAGTAAAGAAATATACAGAATATGTGGCCTGCAGTAATTTTTCATGGTATTGATTTATTTGTTTTTTGGGTGTGAAAAGTTTGGTAAAACGAAGGACATAAACAAGGGTTCAATTAATTAAAGGTGTTTTCTTTTATATTTAAATTGCAATGTAGGAAATGTCAATAATCATAAAAAATATCCAGTTGATGTCAATTTAACCTTTTCTCATAATCTACTGACTATTTTAAACACGATTGGGGGAATATTTACTTATTTTCAAATTTAAATAGTGTCATTATTTGTGATAATACTTTTAATATCACACGTTTTAAATTTGTACAAATTATTTCACTTTAGAGTAAAATCCCTATTATCCAGAATTCAAGCAACCAGAAACATCAAGCAATCAGCAAAAAAAGGAAAGTAAATACAAAAATAAATAAATAAACAGATAAATAATTAAATAGACAAATAGATAGATATTTAAATCCAAGTTTAAAATTGTAAAAGTATATGTTCTCTGGAATAACACATAAACCTTTGGTCAAAATGGTCAAAATGGGAGCAAATATTCAGCCAGCAGAATGCCTTGGTTGTGTTTTGGTCATAGCAGCTTTTTGAATAAAGTGTAGTGGACTGAACCATGCTAAACAACTAGTTGATGGAGGTTTGAGTAGGCATGAACAGAAAGCTCTTAAGTACCAGGCTTGCTACCAAGTGGCAGAGATGATGCCATTTCCGGGCTGAGCGTCACGAAGGCTTTAAAAACGCACATCAGAATTGAGTAAGGCAGTTAGTCTTACTCAACTATGATGACTGGTGAATTTAGTTCATCACTAAATGTCTACAGTGGTGACCCCGACAGGCCCAAATTATGATTTGAACCCAAGATGAACAAAGAAAACGTTCAGAACATGGTAGCGCTTAAACTGCCTACCTTTTGGACCTTGCAGCCTGTGATCTGGTTTCAGCGGGAAGAAGCCCATTTCCACGTTCGTAAGATCACACACAAATGTTTCATTTTTCCATTCACAAATTTACTTACCTGTTTGAAGACTAAGATTAACATTTTTTCACAAACTACTACTCTTTTAAAACAATGTTAATTTAACATTCTAGTTTGCATTAATTCCCACCTCATGTTTTTATTTTGCATATATTGTTTATTTGAATAAATAATTTAAATTTCTAGTAAAATAGCATTTGGTTATGAGATGTGGTAAATGTTCAAAGTAGAAATCTAATAGCTTTCAGTAAATTTAGTAGCTTTATAGTTTCCAATGCTGTTGAAAACATATCAATCATATTATAATGAAACACTAGTACATGATTTTGACTAATTTGCTGTGGATCTAAACCTTGGTCTGTTTAAAATGGGAATACCTTTGCTTCAGTATACATTTATATTTTTTGACCTAAAGTGATTGAAAGTTTAAGTTTAATATGTTATAGCAAGGTCAATTGAATTCAGATTTCAGATTGATTGTCAGAGTACATACATCACATCACATATAACCCAGAGATTCATTACCCTGCAGGCGAGGCAGAATCACTGCTTATCGATAGTGCAAATAAAATCATATATTCAACATGTAAACAAATAAAGAAATATAGACAAACTGACTGTGCAATACAGAGAGAAAAAAATCAATAAAGTGCAAAAGTAGGAGTTTTTAAATTAGTCCCTGATTAACTTTATCGGAGGGGAGAGGGGAGGTTAGCAGCTATTTCTGAACCTGGTGGTGCGAATCTTATGGCACCTACCAGATATACTCATGTAAAAGTTACGTTTTGGGGACTCATTTTTCAGGTCTAATTTTTGGGATCGACTTTTACAAGGATACTACTTTTGACTATGGTAAGTACCTGCATCGTTCAAGGCATGAGGAGCTCAGATGGCCGGCACTGGGTGGAAAGTCCACATTTGGAGTGTTAGGAGTTTAAATGGGTGGCCAGCTGAGGTGATGCTCGGGAACTTAGATGACAGAAGCTCAGATGGCTGGGCAGCCAGAGCAAGGGTTTGCAGTTGGAGTATTAGGAGGGGGTCGGGGTGAGGATCTGGGGTCAGGTTGTTGGGAGCACCATGGGTGGGTGGGTGGTCAAGGCGAGGATTCATGGTCAGGGCGTTGGAAGCTTGGATGGATGGGTGATAAGGGCCAAAAATGGAGGGGGGGTGTCGACTGTTACACAATATATGTGGAAAATATGAAATTATGGCCCCAAAGTGGGGGGGGTGTTAACTTTTAAATGGAATTGACTATTATACTAATATATACAGTATAGTTCTTTCCTGATTGAAGCAGTCAGAACAGAGTGTGTGGTGGGTGATATGCATCCTTGACAATTGTTGCTGCTCTACGACAGCAGCGTTCCCTGTAGATGTGCTTGATGGTGAGCAGGGTTTTGCCTGTGATGTATTGGGCTGTGTCCACTATCTTTTGCAGGGTTTTTTCTGATGGAAGCAGTCAGAACAGAGTGTGTGGTGGGTGATGTGCATCCTTGACGATTGTTGCTGCTCTACGACAGCAGCATTCCCTGTAGATGTGCTTGATGGTGAGCAGGGTTTTGCCTGTGATGTATTGGGCTGTGTCCACTATCTTTTCCTGGGTTTTACATTCAAGTGTATTGGTGTCGCCATACCAAATGGTAATGCAGCCGGTCAGCATACTTTCTACCACACATCTGTGGAAATTTGCCAGGGTTTTCAATGTCATACCAAATCTCCACAATGTGTTGGCTCCAGAAAAGATCCTGAGAGATAGTGAATCCCAAAAATTTAAACTTGCTCACCCTCTCCACCTCTGATCCCCCAATGATAACTGGATCATACACCTCTGGGTTTCCCTTCCTGAAGTCAACAATCAGCTCTTTGATTTTGAAGACATTGAGAGCGAGGTTGTTGATGTGCACCATTCAGCCAAGTTTTAAATCTCCCTCCTGTATGCTGACTCATCACCCATTTTTAAAACAATCCACTACCGTGGTATCATGTGACAAAATATAGATATGTTTTGGGAGAAAAATTGGAGCAGGTTTTTTAGTTTAGTTCACATGCAAACACTTTAAAACAGATCTTATTTAAAATACTGGAGTTCTGCTCATGCTAGACATGTCGGCCCCAGAGCCTTTGCAAGAGCTTTGAGAGTGCCCAAGATACTTCATTAATGGATTGTTGATTACAAAAAGGCAAGGGATGAAAGAACTTGTCAGAGCTGCAGATTGTCTGGAGGGGAACTTGCTGTTCTATGAGGGTTTTGCAAGCAGAGAGAGTCAAACAGGCTTTCTCTCTGAGAGAGAGAGAGAGAAAGACAGACAGACAGACAAACAGAAAGATAGAAATCAGTTCTGCAGTTTTATCATCAGCAGCAGCAGCTGGGACTGGAACAGGTCAAGCTGGAAAGCTTGTGAAAAACCCCCATTTGGAAGACAGGTTGTGAGTGCTTAGTTCAGCCTGGTCAAAGCCCTTGTGGTTCATGCAAGAGGAGAGGACTGGCTATCTAATGTTTCACTTGGAATAAGTAAAACAAGAAGGAACTATGTGGTGACCTGAAAGAAAGAGATTATCATCTGGAGAACCCTGAGGGGGAAAGTTTCATCAGCAAGACATGAAAGTGGCTGATGGAAGTAAATCAGTTGTGGCTGGCCTGGAACAACAAATCTCTCTCTGAAAACCAACAAGAACCTTCATTTACCTTTCAAGCAACAAAGCCTGGTGAACTTTATAAATGTTAAATTCTGTGCACAGTATAAAATTGCCCACAACCAGTGAACTTTGAGGAATGAGAAGTGAGATTGGACTGTGAATCAAAGAACTTTTCTGAACTTATACACACATTACATACATGTGCACTTAGAATTAGAAGGGGGTTAAGTTAGGTTAGTTAAGTCAATAGTGATAAGTTAAAGTTTGATTCTGTTTTCATGTTAAAAGATCATTAAAAGCAATTTTTGTTTAATTAACTATTTGTCTTGGTGAATGTCTATTGCTGCTGGGTTTTGTTGTCCTCTGGACTCGTAACAATCATCAGCGAATTTGTCAATGGTGATATTGTCATACTGAGACATACAGTTATAGGCTTATAGCAAGTAGAGTAGAGGACTAAGAATGCAACCCTGTGGTGCTCCAGTACTGATGGAGATTGTGGAGGGGATGTTCATACCAATCTCCGGAACTGATGGAGATCATGGAGTAGATGTTCTTACCAAATCTCACTGATTGGTAATGGATGAATTGTCTGGGTTTCTCTTTAACATCAAAAAGAAGGGAGAAGTTAATAGGACTAAGACCATGAATAAAGAATGAACTGTAATGGATAAATTCTGGAAAAGATATTTAAATATGGTACAGAATAGAAATAAAGGCAAAGAAAGAATGGATTAAGATCACTAAAACAATTAAAAATATATTTTCTATAATTAATACATGAATGAGAGTGTGGACTTGTAACAGCTCATTTTCAATGCAGTAAGTTGTTTGTCAGCACATAAATGTTGCCATATTATTGGAGAGGATACTTACAATGAATTGGACAGAATATAACTTTCTGAATCAGGTTTAGTTCCTTTCTAATGAGGGATTCACACCAATCAATCATTTAACATGAGTTAGTTTGAGAAAACTATGTTTTTGCAAATTCACCTGTTGCATGGCACAGTTTCAGCACTTAACTATGTATTTTGTCACCAAAAGTAAACCCCATTTGAATATAACAAAGCATTATGCTTTGATGAACCTATTCTATGATGATTATGAACTGCCTTAAGGAAAGAAAGTAATATTCTATTAATAGGGAGTTATATTCAAGCTGGTGCATCCCTTAAAATTCATAAAATTTTATTTATCCAGACAACCACATCCTGAGGTCAAAACAGATAACAAAAATCATGGATTTGTTGCTTTGAATGATACTTCTTTCAATCAAATATAAATGTAACATAATCTTTGTATAATATTTTTATATGTGTTGGCTGCTTTTATTTATTACTTGTTTATAGGATGCCTTTCCCATGAACAAGGCTTCTTACAGACATGGTGTTCTGATACTTAACTGTAGATTATTTGTTGAAGCCACTGTAATGATTCACTATCAATAATTTTCTTAGGTTCTTGTCCTCCCAGTTTATAGTCAAATGAAAGAACTGACAGACAAAGTTTCAATCAAATCATTGATAGATTCATGAAAGCTTACCAGAATAATAACCAATAAAATTCAAATACACATACTAGAAATTGAAATAGATTTAAGAGATTGCTTTCAAAATTGTAATCTACTTTTGGGGATTCAGATGATGTTTACGATTTGCTTGAGCTTCAGTCTTGTATCTTCAGTTTTCTTTGAACTCTCAATAAGATTACATCCTTCTAATCACTTCTAAGTAGCTATAATACCAAATGTAAAATGAAATACCAGTTTTGTGGTGCAATGTTTTAAAAATAATGACTGCACCTGAACATTTAACCTTTAATACCCAAAAATACAATTTGCATTTCAACTGCTTTCAATTTTTCCTTTCTTCAGTTTTGTCTCAAAGGATTATAACTGTTGATATCTTTTATAATCCACGAGCCTTTACATTCTGGCATATTTTACACAAATATTATCATTTTCTCCCTTGATGTGATAGTAATCTTTTCACTGAGACACTTTTGCTCCTGAATAATAGGGTTGGATTACTGGGTCATGGCTTTGGAGGAGTTTACTTATTAATAGTTTGATGGTCATATAAAAGTTATCATGTAAAGCTGTGAACATGTCTTTACATTTAATGACGCAATGGTGAGAGGCAGCTTAAACATGACAAAAAAAAGAGGCTTAACCTCTGCAAGCCAAAGTGACAAATGTATACATCATGTAAGCACTCAACATCAAATTATGACAAAAGATCTAAAGGGGTTAATGTTAGAATAAATGAAGAGCTTTATAAACCAATCATTTACTAATTATCTTAGCCAGTGGCAACCACTTACACACACACATTGTCAAAATTATGCAACTTAGCAGAAAAAGCTTCCTTCTGAGTAGCCATGGAAAAGGAAACATGATAAAGTTTGGATGAAGACAACTTGGCATAGCTAAAAATGGACATAAAAGTATTATGTGTCTGGTGTTTTCTTAATGTCCTAGGGACTCTGATCAGTATAAATTACCTGTGACATCTCATTAATCCTCTTTTTCCTCACAAACACATAATTAATGATAACATTGACAATAATATACAAATTAGGTAACTGATGGTTTATGGTGTTAGTTTTGATTAACATCACAAACCAAAAAATGACAGTAATGTAATGCATATCCCAAAAGGCAACAAGCACTTTGACCTAAGACATACATTTTTTTTCACAATCCCAATGATTAATCCTCTTCGGGATTAACAGAAGACAAAACACTGGCCAGTGGCAGTAGCATTGCTGCCTTCTCTCTGTAAAACAAACTGCTTAGATTATATTTGTTTAAAGGGATGAATCCTAATGTATATAAAATCGCTTCTTTGTTTCTGCCATTCTATTTTTTTTGTTAACAAAAAATGTGTTCTTGCAGTTTCAATTCCTCCTGCAACTAATCTTACAACTGTATTAAAAGATAATAACATAATTACATGTCTTGGGAGAGCTCTGCAGTTCTGTATTTTCTCAACTGCAGCGACATATTGGTTTCTCCAGTGTTCACTTAGGTGGGATACATTTCATCTAAAATCAGTGTCCCTAAAACAGGTTTCATTGCATGTCTACTTTACCTCTTGTACTTGTACAGCTCAAACCTGGATCACTTTACTAATCTTAAATGGTAAATGTTATTTGATGTCCCTCAGTGCCTGTAATTCCCCTCTCTAACTGGTCCAGCAGTAAATCTAGCCCTCACCACAGTCAATTAAATGGTGCACTTGAACAATAAAAAGTCCATACTTGGCTTCCCTCCCAGAACAAATACTGAGAATATATTTACTCGATTTTTCATCATACATTAACGCATTAAACTATAAGAAAATGGCTCAAACTGACAGAGCTTGAATTAACCCTATTCTAAATGTGCTGTTGTGATGACTTACAGAGCTGATTTTATTTCCACATCTTGCAATATTCCATTTACTTTGAAAACTGTATACTCACCATTTACAGAGGAAGGTTGTGCCCCAACTCTTCCATGCTTTATGCCAAAGCTTCCCATGTTCACTGCAATTCAAACATTTATTTTATTTTCTCAGGGTTCTCTGACACTCAAGTAAAGGTACATGGCTAATCACATATATTGCTTGCTAGAACATATAAGATTTTGCTTTTAGACCAAATATTACATTACAACGTACCTAAGTAAAGATCTGGACCATCTACTTTTACAATTGTTCCACAACAGATGCAATATCATTGACTCTCCACTCAGCACTGGTTCACTTACAGCTCAGCTGACTCATCATCATACCCTCAGTATTGGACAACAAACTCCAAAACCTGGACCTCAGCACCTTCCGCCCGCCGCCCCCCAACCCCCATCCCGCAACTGGATTCTTGACTTCCTGATAAGAAGACCACAATCAGTATGAATCAGAAACATTGCCTCCTCCTCACTGATGATCAACACAGGTGCACCTCAAGGATGAATGCTAAGGCCACTGCTCTACTCACTCTACACCCATGACTGTGAGGCTAGGCACAATTTACATGCCATCTACAAGTTTTCCGTTGACACCACGGTCATCGGCAGAATCACAAACAGCAATGAGGAAACATATAGGAGGGAGATGGATCAGAAAGTTGAGTGGAGAGTATGAACCAGTTCTCATTGAGCAGTGGAAGGGTTAAGAACTTCAAATTCCTGAGTGTCAACATCTCTAAAGATCTGTCCCAGGGCCTCCACATTGATGAAATCAGGAAGAAAACTTGCCAGTGGCTATACTAGGTGAGGAGTTTAAAGAGATTCTGTATGTCACCAAAGACGTTTACAAATTTCTACAGGTGTACCATGGAAAACATTCTGACCAGTTGTATTACTGTCTATTGTGGAAATACCAATGCACAGGACAGGAAAAGGCTTCAGAGTGTTGTGCTCTCGACCAGTGCCATCCTGGGCATCAGTCTTTATTTCATTGATGGCATCTACAAGAGGCAGTGTCTTAAGAAAGCAACCTTGATCCTGAGAACCCTCATGTCCCAGACCATGACCTCTTCATACTGCTAGCATCAGGAAGGAGGTTCAAGAGCCTGAAGACAAACACCCAGCAGCACAAAAGCAGCCTCTTCCCCTCTGCCCTAAGATTACTGAATGTTCAGTAAATCACAGACACACCTCACTTTCTCTTCTTTTGCATAATTTATTTAATTTAAAATGGAATTTATACCAATATTTGCGCCTGTAATACTGCTGCAAAACAACAAATTTCATGACATGTTCATGACACTTAACTTCTAATTCTGATTCTGAAATTACTTAGTTTTAGCCTAGTTGTCAAAATTAATTTTAACAACTATCAAATAAAGATGAAAATATTTATTTATAAAAGGAAACGTCAAATAGATTCAGGTGGTCTTTATCGATATGGTCCAGGAATATTCATTTTATTGTTGTGCTTTTATAATAATTATCTTTATACAGGTACCTAAACTGAAATAGTACAATAACCCATGACACAGACAGAAAAGGCTCGTTGATCCAACTGCAATGGATGCACTTGGTCTATTTAGGCAATTGCTTCATAGATCAAAGAGTTTCTAACAGTATTTGCATCTAGGATGTTTTTGACCACTGGATCTCTTTAATCAATACATTGTAAGTTGAAGCTTTTTGTATCAACTTTACCGCTTTGTTGTGGCTACATTCATGCTCAATAAGAATTCACATGCTCCAGATAGCAATCCAAGTTTAATGACACAAATTCTGGTCTTATATTATGATTGTTGTTTATTTTTGTATATTTGCCACTTGTGAAACAGAGCAATAAAGACTAATAAGAATTTATTGCATTTCACTAATGCAGAAGACCTGACCCAAGCAAATAAACCTTGGGCATTATAATAGTACAGGCAATGAGTCTATTTTAGTGAAACGTAGCAGTTAGCGCAACAGTATTACAGCACCAGCGACCCAGCTTCAAATACAGTGCTGTCTGCATGGGTTTTCTCCAGGTGCTCGTTGCCTCCCACCTTTCAAAAATGTACAGGGTTTGTAGGTTAATTGATGTATTTGGGTAGCTTGTGGACCAGAAAGGCCATTTACCGTGCTGTATCTCTAAATATAAATGTTTAATTTGAACAGTCATCTTCCATGGTAATGAGTTGTTAGAATCTTTGAAAAATGTAAGGCCAAATCTGAATATTTCATCATCTAATCGAGTTAGATTTTTCAGTGCTCTACAGAATGTTTGATCAAAAGACCCTGTTTAAACATTGTAAGTAAATAAAAATACACACTATTGTTGCACTATTTGAAGATGGACAGGGAATTTCATCTAAAACAAAGGTCAACAAATTTCATTTATCCAACATCACCAAAAAGAAATATTTTCTCTGGTGATTTTGGGATCTTTCTCTGCTGCATTTCCTTATACTGTAAAACCACTGGTATCTGGCACCTATGGGGATTAGCAGATGCCAGATATGTGGATTTTTTGGTTGCTTGAGATAGCGCGTTGTGTGATTAGTGAATTAACAGTGATGCGCGCCAATGTTAAACTTCCATACTTTTTTTCCTATTTATTTTCTGTGATTTTTTTTTGCTGGTTGCTTGAATTACAGATTGCAAGGGTTTAACTGTATTCTACCAGCCATTCTATAAATTACGCATTTCATTGCTTTTTGTACTCTAAATTATCAAAAGCATTATATAAATGGTAATTCTTTATTTCCTTTATTTCATTGCTGTTTGTCAAATGTCAGGCCACACTTCCTTCTCCCTCCTTCTATCAGGGAGAAGATTCAAGAGGATGAAATCATGCACCATCTGGTTCAGACAGTTTCTTCCCTGCAGGCATCAGGCACCTGAATGAACCTCACAATGGTGATGTAATGTTACCCTTGCTGCGTACTAATTGATCTTTACACTGTAAAAATACACTGTGCTCTTCTACATTGTACGTTAGAGTTGACTTCTTAGACTGCTCGCGAACATGAACCCTTCTCACTGCACCTGATTTAATATGACTATACATTTGGAATTTGATAAATTAGATGCTTGTAGTTTGTTAATTGAAAGTTAGGTAATTTGATAAAATAGTGACCTTGAAACTATTAGATAGTTGGGAAAAAATGATGCACTTGCAGGACATCTGTCATTCATTCATAGTACATCTGGCCGGCACGTGAGTCAAGACCCAACAATGTGGTTTCTTTGAAATGGTCGCCGTTAGCCACGTCATTCAATGAGAAATTAGGGAAGGTTGACAACCGCTGGCCTTGTCAATAAAATACAAATTACTTTTAAAATAAATCATAAATCAAATTGTTGGGTCTTCTTAGGGCTGCAAAAGCTGATACATATTTGTAAATACATTGCCAAATACAAATTGCTGGAGGAACTCAGCAGGTCAAACAGTATCAGAAAAAGAATGGTTGACATTTTGAGCCGAAACTCTTCATCCTGTTTGACCCACAGAGTTCCTTCAGTAGATTGTGTTTGGCTTCATTTCCTGTATGTCTCCAGCATAAATTCATTCTTTGATTTTGATCTGTAGCAAAAGTAGACGAGCTTAGAAACAAAAGAAAAAAAAATCATTTCATGTTTCTCAATCTGGATTACATCCCAGAGGCTTCTGCTAAGAAATGTGATGTGCACTATTTTGAGCATATTAGGTGAACTCTAGGCTTGAAAATCCCATCAGCATTCATTATTTTCATTCACTTATCAAAAATGGTCTCCCTGGCAAAGATCCAGGAATTTTCACCTCTTTAAAAACAAGACAAAAGGACAAAGTTGGAGGTTAGGCAAAGTGATTGATGTCAATTTTTAGATACTTCACCTCCTCAAAATAGTCTTTAGAGGCATTCAATTTATGCGTCACTTTATTGTAAAACTCTCTATTGATGTTCCCTTGATCCAGCATTCATGAAATTTGCAGCCAACATTGTATTATTTATGACTAAAATACAATTACTGGTGGCAGGAACTACTTCATTCTTTTCTGCTGCATGAACTGAAAATCAAGTTTTGATTTTCCATTGGTTTAAGGCTCACTCCACAAATAGTCGAATCTACATATATTGTATGCATCCTTTATAAACACAGTCTAACAATGTCTTGGCATATATCCTACTGGTTGGACTGCTATTTCTTCCTTTAGATTGTAATAGTTTGGTTGTTAAGCTAACTTTGTGATGTATGGCTTTTTGTCCATCCCTCCCTGCAAATGGCAGAGTTTCAATGTAAATCTTGTCTTCTTATTTGTATGTGTCCAGCTGAGCAAGACTGCACGTGTTAGTGTTTGTATGTAGCTCATCTGGGAAGTTATTCTCATGGGAGGTTTTTGCCTTTCTTTAGAGTTGTGTTGTGGGTGGTTTATCCATCATTTCTTGTTCAGTAGGCAGCTAGCACACACTAACTAATGATTTTCTTTTCATTAGTTTTGATTTGTTACTTTTTGCATCTCATAGCTTGAAGCAAACCATTTATATGAATAAGTTCAAAAGTAAAATTTATTTTTCAGGAGATGTGTGATTTGTTACAACATGCCATGCAAATAAAAGTGTATAAGCATCTTATGATGAAAAGTAAACCTATGTAAACTTCAATTTATATCCTCTGGAAATCCCTACAGATTTCTGAAATTTAAACACTGCTGCTAGATACAAGATTCTTTAAATGATATGCAATAAAACAGATGTAATATTGCACAAAATTGTCTTTAGTCTGCTGTAAGCCAGACATCAGCAGAAATCACCTGGTGATAGTCCCTTCAGAGTCACTGAGTGTCTGTGGATTCACATCCAGTGCTCTCGCATTGCGAAGTTGGCACAGAATTTTGCAGTCCTGGTAATAAATACTTCATCCAAGTGAATATTTTTCATGCTCCAAACTCCTTATGATCTTATATATGGGGAGAAAGTAGGAGAATGGGGTTAAAAGGAAAATATATCAGCCATGATTTGAATAGCAGAACAAACTCCAATGGCCGAATGGCCTAATTATGCTCCTGAGTCATATGATCTTGGGTCTGATCTGGTGTAACGTATCAATTATTTCTTTATTTGCAGGAGATAACTGTCTTCATCTTTAGTTTATAATGAGCATAATTAGCACAATGATTATGACCAAGAATCATCATTGAGTTGCCCCTTTGGGGATTTTTTTGTCACTTTTGTATTTCTTTAATACTTTTGCATGAGATAAATAATGATGCATACAAGGAGTTTTCTGCTAAATTAAGACAACGCTCATACAGTCAAGCAATACGTATGCAGCACAAATATACATATATAAAAACAAATAAATATTGTTTAATGAAGAGTGAGCTCTTGGATGGTTAGTGTGAACAGTTCCCTTAATCGTTGAGCATTCTAACTCTCCATGGGAAGAAGCTGTTTCTCAGCCCATTGGTGCTGGCTCTGATTCTCCTGTATTTCTTTCTTGATGGGAGTAGCTGAAAGATGCTGTGTGTGGGGTGGTAGGAGTCCTCGATGATTTTGCGCACACTCTTCAGGCAATTATCTCAGCACATCACATCAATGGGAGGAAGACCTCAGTGATCCCATCTTTATAGTCCTGTGAATTGACCTCCAATCCAATTCTCTATAACAAACGTACCACACTGTGATGCAGCCAGCCATCCTTTATAGTCCTGTGAATTGACCTCCAATCCAATTCTCTATAACAAACGTACCACACTGTGATGCAGCCAGCCAGGATATTCTTCATAGAGGTCATGTAGAAGGTTGGCACAATGATGGCCGGTAACCTTGCCCACTTCAGTCTTCTCAGAAAATGCAGTCGCTGTTGTGTCTTCCTGACAAGTGAGGAGGTGTTGGGTGTCCTGGATTGGTCACATATTAAGTAGACTCCAAGAAATTTGGTGCTTTCTACTCTCTCCACTACCAAGTCATTAATGTGCAGTGGAAGGTGGTTGCTCCTGGACTTCTTGAAGTCCACAATCATCTTCTTTGTCTCATCCATGACGACACTCAGGTTGTTATTCTCCCACCATTACATAAGATTTTCCACCTCTTCTCTGAAGCTTGATTCATATTTGTTGCTGATGAGGCCAACTGTTATTGTGTTATCTGCAAACTTGGAGTTGGATCTGGTGTTGCAGTCATGGGTCAGCAGGGCAAACAGGAATGGGCTCAGTACATTGCCCTGAGGTGCACCATTGCTCAGCATAACGGAGTTTGAAATTCTGCTGCTGACCCAGACAGTCGATGGTCTTTTTTTGAGGAAGTCCAGAATCCAGTTACAAAGAAGGATGTTGAGTCCTAGCAAGGGCAGCTTTTCTACCAGCTTCTGGGAATGATCGTATTAAATGCCAAGCTGAAGTTGATGAACAGCAACTTGGCGAATGAGGTGTCATTCTCCAGGTGGGTCAAGACAGAAAGGAGGGGAGAAGGCTATAGCATCATCGGGGTAACAGTTTCTTCTATAGGCAAATTGAAATGGGTCCAGTATTTCTGGGAGGTGAGCTTTGATTGTTCCATCATCAGATGCTCAAAGCATTTCATAATGGTGGAGGTCAGTGCCGTAGGCGGTGGTCATTGAGGCCTGTTACTGTTGCCCTCTTTGGTACCTGGATGATGATGGCTGTCTTGAAACATGTGGGATGATGGATTTGAAGATGTCCATCAGTTGGTCTGTGCCGTCTTTCAGTACCCGACCTAGTATATTGACTGGTCCCGCTGCCTTGTGTGGGTTCACTTTGGATACGGTTCGCCTCACTCAGCCATGGCTATGTAGGGGTCCATTCACAGTAATCAAAGTACAGAAAAGTGACTAGAGTTGCAAGTCCATGATTAGTGTATCAAGGGGTGGTTCAAAAATCTGATATCTATTGGAAAGAACTGTTCTCGAGCCTAAAGGTGCTGGTTTTCAGGTTTCAATACCTTCTGCCCTAAGATGGCATTGAGAAGAGGTTGTGACCAGGGTGAGGGTGGCTCTTCTCTGATGTTGGTTGCCATCTTGAGGCAGTGCCTCAGAAACATTTCTGCAATGGATAGGAGGACAGAGTTTGTGAGAGGCCTGGCTAAATGTGCTACCTTCTGCAGCTTTCTGCATTCCTGGACTCCTTATATTGACAAACCAGATTGTAATACAAACTGTCAGTATACTTTCAACAGTGCACCTATGCAAGATTGATAGATTATCCAATGACATGTACCTTTTTCATGGTCGCCTCAATGTGTTAGCTCCAGGAAAGGTCTTCTAAGATGAGGAGTCCCAGGAACTTGAAGATTCTGACTTTCTCCATCTCCTTGCTATCAATGCAGACAGGTGCATAGTCTCTTGGCCTTATCCTTCCTAAAATCAACAATAGCTCTTTGGTCTTGGTGATGTTGAAAGCAAGGTTGTGTTTCTGGCACTACATAACCTGGTTCTTGATCTCTGTCCTGTATTCTGCCTCATTGTTTCCAGTTATTTGACCAACAATAGAATCAGAATTCTGAATGTACAAAACTATTTAAGTGATTAAACTATATTTTCATTTTTCTAATACAAAAGTAAATGTGATAAAGATTCTAAGTTGACCTTAAGAAAGATTAGTAGGGATGAATATAGTAAGTTTTTTTTTAATCAAATGTAATATGATATTTTTTGTGAGAAGGAACAGTATTTGTTTTCAGATGTCTACATTGAAATGTTATCACCAGGGGGCAGTAACACTTCATGTTCCCACAGCCTTAGGCGGCAGAGCTGAATAGAACAAAGGGCTTTTTTTCCCAGTCTGAAACTGAGAACTAAGAGAACATTATTAATTGTTTCAATGAATTGAGTTTGCATTTGTTTTCTGCTGATCACTGCAATGCTATAAACTGTGTAAAATCATTCAATTGTCTTGTGCACCATTTTTAGGACTAAAATTATTCGGTGTTAATTTAAGTATTTTTTTATCAAGCCACTTATAAATTGCTTGACTATAACTATCATCATTTTCAAACTTTTTTTTACATTCTAAACATTTTCATTGGAGTTTGTATATTCTTCCAAAATTATTTCTGAAATCTTCATGTTTTTTTGCAGGCAATAGTTGATTGTAAAGTAAGGAAATATTGTGAGGAACAAAGTATATTTTTGCATTTAATATTTTGCCTCTTGTATGATTTTAGTTAGTTACAGAAATGTGTTGAATATGAATCATATGCATGACATGGGAAAAAAAACTTTCAGTTGGTGCCAATGTTTTGCAAGTGACTTCCCACTGATACAGGCTGTTGGGAAGCATGGTACATTAGTTTACTACAATAAGCGCAACTATATTATATGAGAAATCTTATCTCTTTGCAAATGCAAATCACTATTCCAAAAAATATAGTTTAATATTTTGCACTGATTTTTAATTATTATCAATATGAATTATTTTATTTTCATATTACATATAATTTTCTTGACCCCTAATTGTTTTAGATATTTTGCTTATCAGTATTAATCTCAAATGATCTATTCATGTTTTTTTACATTTATTTATTAAAAGTGTAGCTTGCAAAAGAGCTCTGCAGCATCTAGTTATTGGGAGCATTAAAGCAAGGAATTTATTCATTTACTTGAATGAGGAAATTGGAAGTAGTCTGGGTTTATGTTATTGACAAGTATATTTACAAAGTAAGGATTACAAAAACAGTTCAGTTTGCCAGTAAATAGCTTGTGAAACCAGTACATAATAATTAAAGAGAAATGGGATTTTTACCTTGATTAGTTCTACTATTTTTCCTGTCATCTTGAATCTTTAGCAACAAAAAAATTGCTGATAAGGGTCATGGGAGGGTTGATGGAAGTTCATATCAGATCAACTTGCCATTAGATTCTTCATTCTGTAGGAGCAAACCATAACAGAAAAAAATTTGTTCTTAACTCCTTTCTGAAAGATATTGTTTATATTTTAATCATTTACTGTCTACCTCTGCCAAAAACTGTATAGTCCAGAGTTCAAGAACTTAAGCCAGTTCACTCATATTTACTAAGAATAAAGGAAAACCAAATTTATATATGTGTTCTCTGTGGGCAAAAAAAATGGTATATGCAAACATATAAATCATGGGTTTTATTCTAGAGAGATAATGGAGGTTAAGATAAAAATAGAAAGAGTGAAGTTTTTAATGCATTTTATGTATACAGGTTTCTGGGCACCTATTAAATCCACTTTTTTTCTATAGCGGTTGGAGAGGAACTTTCATAGCTATCTCTATAACCTTCAAATCCATTGCTAATCAAATATCTATTCACTTTTTGTTAGTTATCTGATCAAAGAGAAACTGCTGTAGATAAGAAAATCTTCACCATTCATAATCCTTGAAGAAATTCTATTCACAATGTTTTCATGTAATGTTTGTTAATTCTGTCCATATGTCCAGGGCAAGTTCAACAATCTGATTACATTATTATTCAGCATTTAAAATATTTGGATAATGTCTTTTAAAATTTCTGCAGTGAGTCATTTGCAATAAAGTAAAATGCTCCGACCTGGAGTCATTGATATATGTATTGCTTTTGTTGATTTGTTACAGATTACAAATAAAATAATTTTGTTCTTATCAAGAACATTTTGAAATATGGAATGTCCTCCTGCTTGATGGTATTTAGTATTGATATCAAAACTTCTATTCAATAGCACCATCCAAATTTTCACCTCAGACTAGCCTAATGGTTTTGTATCAGAATGGGGCCAGAGTATGACATTTAATTTTTGTCTCTCTCCCTCTCCCTGAGTGTGATGATCAATTTTTACAACACAGAAAGCTTGAAACTGCCTAAATTCACTTCATATACAATCTTTGCAGAGTCATCTTTGCATTGTCAGGGACAAATTCAAGTATAGATTCCAGAAATAAAGACTTTATGGAGTTCTATGGTCTTAACTGGATGGAAAAAAATGTTAAATTGGTTGTCCAAGAAGTTTTCTTGATGGTTTACATGTCTTCTCACATTCAACATTTTGTTATGCGATATTCACTCAAAGTTTTGCTGAAATTACGCTTGTCATGCCAACCATAAAAACTATTTTTTCAATTTTTTTCTGTTCTATTTCCCTTAGAAAGGTTAATGAATTTGTTCAATTATAATTTTGAGGTGACATTGTCATTACATTTCTAGATGTTAGAAATGTAAATGTCTTTGCCAGGGTTTGAAATAACCAAATAACAAGGCAAAAATATAACTTCTCACCCACTGTGACATTAGATAAAATATTTTTTTAATGTTTGTTGGAAACAGTCTCTTCTTCTAACTGTATGCATAGAAATTGTATTTTAAGAAAACCAGGTTGCAGTTATATGACCTCAGTTAATCACCACAAAACAAAAATTTCAAATGCAATTTGATAATGAGTGCAGTGCCTCCAGGATATTAGAAATTGATAGCAAAATCAGAATGTGGTATGTTTGTAGGCAGAAGCAATCACAAAAATTCATGACTCAATAAATCTAGACTTATTAAAAATGCAGTTTTAGAATTTATTTATATTCAATATGCAATGTGTACATCACATCTTGCTTACAAACATATTGAGGTAAGGGTTATGATTCTGAGCAGCTTATGGTGCCTTTGGAATCTAATTATCAATTTGCTTCACAAACAGTGAGAACTCTAGCATAACATTATGTTGATTGTTGACAATGATGTGGAATTGAATTTCTACTTTCCAGCTGTTAGATAGGGTAAGAGGTTAATTTTGAGTCTAGAAGGCCATGTTATAGTCTGTTGCTTATAGCCATTTATTGTACAGATTGTTTTACTTTATTCAAAAGAAACTAATATATTATTCATATTCAGTGAAAGCTGTTCCAAACATTGTCAACTTTTAACACAATGCAGAATGGAAATATATCTTTCAATGGTGCTTGGAAACTTTTATAATATAATTTTGCAGCTCTTAAAATGTTCAGATTGAAATTAAACAAATTAGTTGCAGTTTAATAGAAAAGATAGAACTTTACCTATTTTATTGAACTGATCTGGAAAAGAAAGACAAAATGATTATCATACTGTCTGCTAGAGGATTGATTTCAAGTGTGGATAGAGAAACCAGTGATGTTGAATGATCCTTTAAACTAAATTTGAGCATTTTTTTTTTAATTTTTGCTTTCACAGGGGCCACATCATCTTGTGCACCTTTATCCATCTCCTAAGCTTTGCTGGATAACTTGATTGATATTATTTTTAAAAGTAGAAAGTGAGACATTGATAAAGCGCTCCTCCTAAATACAGCATGTGCCATAACCTGAGTCATGCAAATTATACTTGTGCTTTCAGATGACTAAGATTAATGACACTGCACCAAGGTCTTTGTTTCTCTATTTGGCTGTTTAGTATGAAATACAATCCTAAAACATTATCTATCATCTATTAATCCCAGAATTGTGTTCACAACATGCAACACACATTGTTTAGGGCAATTTACAGCAGTAACATACTGAGCACAATTGCATTTAATTACTTTGATTCTAATTACATTCACCAAAGACTAATAAAATAAATGGGACAAGTGGCTCTTTAAAAAAAAGCTTCTGCAATACACGTGTGCTGCATTGGACTGGGCAAGTGATGTGGATGATATATTTATGAGGACTACTACTTATTGAAACAATTTAGGAATTAAATTCTGCTTAACTTTGTAGAATTTTTTTAAAAATATATAAATTGGGACAATGCATAACCCTGCCAAAAAAGAAATAATCTTTATTCTTAAACATAATTTTTAAAAGTCAAACCAACTTGAAGTAAATACAATTTTGGAATCAAAACATTAATACTTACACATAGAAAGGGCATGGAAAACCCAAAGAATTTGCAGATATTTGTAAAGTATTACAGGTAATTTGTATGAGTTTTTATTCATTCTATTTTAAATCCAAATTAATTTATTACATTTTTTAAAAAAGTCTTTATCACCACTGCCTGGGCTAAACAGAATTGAAACAAAGCAGAATAGCAGAATACATTCAAGTCTGACAAAATATCTCCATTAGAAACTAAGTACAGCTGGCTGAACGAAGTTCCTGTGTCGGCCATATCTCTCTACGTTAACTAGCACCCAGGCCCCTAGGCAAGCTTTAGTATGCGCCCCCATGAACTTAGCCCCCCCCCCCCCCCCACCCAGGTGATGCCTTCCCCTCACATATTCTAAATTTATCCACTGGGTATGTACTCAGTGTGGGTGTGTGTACACTGTGCTCCGCAATGGCAGGAAAGAATTGAAGGGCTGGGTGGCAATAGCCCAGTGGAGAGGGGAGAATGAGGAGGGGAGGGGTTGGGCCGATGTGGGGTGCCTTGGTGCTGGCTGCTGGCGGGGACCTCATCGCCAGGCTCTGACACAGGGCTGCATTTGGGGCAGTTTGTCCAGTCCCTGTTCAGCTCTTGCTGCACAAGACCCCCCCTGGTTTGTACCAGCCATAGCCAGCCGCCCCACTTTTCAACCATTTACAGTGACCATTGCAACTTGAAAACTCTGGGTACAATTTCCAGAAACTGTTTTGTCATTCATAATTTAAACAGCATGAATAATTAAAGTGATCACTTACTCCGCTCCCACGGCAGAGAGTCCAGGGTTAATTGAATCAGTTTTCCCCGACTTTTCCGTGAGTGACGCTGGCGCTGCATGAGCTGAGCTCTGCTGCAGGAAGCAGACCTCAGACTCGCGCGCACTTTTACAAACGCGAGCATTGATTGACAGGTAGTATTGGGACCGGCGGAGCCTGAATTGATAGATGGGTCAGAGACCCTGCTGCTGATTGGGTGAACGTGGTACTTCCGCGACACGCGAGCCTTGATTGAGCGACTAGTATGACGACACTACAATGTATAATGTTGTACTAGTACTACTTGTATAATAAAATATAAAGACAATTATATGAATCAATTACAGACCTTATATTCTATACTCGCATAATAAATAATGCTGCCTGCTGGTTAGCAAATTAGCACCTGTGTAGATCACGATAGGGGACACAATTATTTTGTTAGTGATTTATCCGTTACATCGTGCTGCCCCAGATGATTTAATAGATAGCAAGTGACTTGGGGCCCAGTATGCTGGAATAACAAGAAAGAGTTTAGGAGCCCCCCACTGTCCCATGAGTCCCGACAAGCATGGCATGACATGGCAGCAGCATAGTCACTGAACTACCTACAGGGTATTGTCCAAATTGGGGGATAGGTAGTTTGGTGCTTGCTGCCAACAGTGCTGTGCATTTGGGGCAGTTTGTCCCCAATATCATAAAGACAATTATATGAATCAATTACAGATCTTATATTCTATACTCGCATGGTCGTGTTGTGCTCATTGTGGGAGGGCTCCTAAACTTTTCCTTGTTATTCAGCATACTGGAAATTATGGGCAGGATTCGACCCCCATTCGACCCCCATTCACCCCCCCCCCCCCCACCCTTCCACCTTCCCACCAAACTATTAGATTTTTATCGTCTCTCTGACTGAATTGGATGTTAAAAATCTAATAGTTTGGTGGGAAGGTCGAGGATCGCACATACCACAGCAGCAAATCTTAATGCTGTCATCACCAGCTCCCAGAAACCATCATTCCGGCAGTGGCGTGATATCAACTCTGGCCCACAGTCACCGGCTTCACCCTCAGTAAGTGTGAAATTATAATCCAAAGCCAGGCTACCCTTTACTGAGTTGGCTGAAGCCTTGGGGCTCAGGCCCCCTTACCCTCTGGACCCCTAGGCTTCAGCCTACTCAGCCTAATTGTCAATCTGCCACTGTCTCCACAGATTGCACTCAAAACTCATTGTTTAAGACACCCTGTGCTTGTGCATTAAAATAATCCAAAGAATTGCCCTCCCTTGTCAGATTGTGAGACTGTGTGGCAATAATATTTCTTTCATTAATTAGAAGCACAGCTCCAGGAGATCTAATGGACTTTCTTGGCCTCTTTAAAGTATGGCTTTAAATACAGTAGGTTGGCAACATCTCTATTTAAATATATATATTGACAAAATGTAAGAAATGCTATTCTGACCATATATTAAAGCTTTTCATTCAACTGTTATCATCCAAAACCAGTCTATTCAGTTCATCAATTGCATGCTGGTTCAGTGTAAACCAATCATCAATATAATTTCCTTACTCCTTCATTGGCATGCAATATTCTCTTTCAAATGCTCATCCAATTCCCTTTTCAAGACACTGATTGATGTTGTTTTCATCATTCTTACAGCCAATGGACTCCAGATCATGCCTACTCTTAGTGCAAAAATATGCTTCTCACATCTCCTTTGTATTCTTAATGCAATTTTTAAATCATTAAACCCTGATTAAACCATCAACTAACAGGAATAGCTGCTACCCCACAACCATCAGACTCCTGAACAATGAACTCATTCAAAGACTCATTTATAAGGACTATTACTTTTCTAATTATTTATGACTGAATATTTATTTTCTGTATTTGCACAGTCAGATTATTTACATTTTTTCTTTTGTTTACATTCCTTTCTTTTGTATCCATTTCTTTCTTCTTGAGCACAGTTAACTGGTAGCAGTAATTAGAAATTCTACCTCCTCCTCAGGAAAAAGAATCTTAGGGTTGTATGTGATGTCATGTATGTACTCTGACAATAAATCTGAACTTTGAACTTTTGACTTAAGTGAGCCAACCCAGTCATATTTTTAAACAAATCACCTCTCAGCTTTCTTTTCCTGTGTTTTGGCAGTGCATTAAAAAGTCATAGGCATTCCTTGCAATTTTCTTCTTCAATTGCACATCCAGAAAAATCATAGATTCTTCTACTGGCATTAGGTAACTCGTGAGTACTAATAACCAGATCAGTAGTTAGTCAAACCCAAGGCCACGACATACGTAATCTTGCTGTCTCCCCACTTTGTAATTACACTGCCACAACAGCTTTATGTGCACTCAAATTACAATGCAATGACCCATAAAATATTATTGTATTTTCACCTGCCTGTCACTTAGGAGATCAAATAAGAAGAGAGGCCTTGACAATCTGCTTGGCAATCTTCTATTAAATAAAAGAAAATGAATCTCAGACTTCAAATACTTGATAAAATACATAAGCATTACCTGAATGATAACCCACTTTGTCATGTGGATATTGAGTTCAATGCCCATTTCCATGAACGAGTTAACAATGACAATATGGTGGTTAAAAAAAAACACCATTTTGGGAACAAAGGACAAGAAATGTTTAAGATTATAATTGGATTGGCTAAATAAGCTGAAAGAAGCTACTCCCATTAGTGGATGGTTGAAGCAGATTTTTACTACAGTTTTTACAATTTTGCATTAAGAATACAATGGAAAAGTGAGCAGTAGAAGGATACAAGCTTTTATCTTCCAGGTTTGTTATGCTGATGAAGGATTTCCAATGTGAAAAATTAGTTTAGTTTCTCATTCCACATATGCTGCCTGACCTGCAGATTATTTCCATTTTTCTCACTGAATTAGCTATATACCATTGGTTTCAATAATACACAACAAACGTCAGTCTTACTAATGTTCCCTGATGTACCAGAAAGCCATATGAAAATAAAGGTTTGTGGCAAGGCTCAAGTGTGAATGGACTACTTTACTATCTCAGGAGATGCCACTCAGCAAAGGCCAACAATGTGCTTGGCACTGCCAAAACAATTAAGGAAAAGGATATTGAAAATCAAGATGACAACCCTGGCACAAAACTCATGGTCTACCAGGGAACAATAATTCCTGTCCTCTCATGTGCTTCTGAAACTTGGAAGGTGCACAGGAACACCTGGTCACACAAGAGAATATTACCAACGTTGATTCCTCTAAATTCTCCAAATCACTCTAAGTGTAGGAGTATCCTTTTTCAGGCCAGCATCTCTTCCACTGATACTCTAATAACATTCACATGGCAAGCCAAATCCTTTGCAGGCCTGACACCAGATTCACATTCTTAGCTCTTTCAAAAGGATGATATCCTGGCAAATGGAGGAAAAGAACCATTGTGTTCTCAAAGTCACTGAAAAAATGTAACATCCTTCTTAAATCCTAGGAATCCCTAGCTCTATATAAGATAATAATTTTTTTACTTTTCTCTTTTCTGATTTAAAGACAGTGGATGACTTCAATGAACTAAAGTCAAACTCTATTCTTCTCAATTACAACAAACTTGAAAACAATTAATGCTAATAGTACATCTACTGTGCTTAGTAGCCCCTGCCATAAAAATGTCAGAAAAATTACTTTCACTGAGCATAATTTCTGAAGATTTTATGGGCAGTTTGCTGAAAGGTTGATCATAAAAGATCCAGCCGCAATTCAATTAATTTGTGATCATGATCCTCCACCAGTTGCACAAGCTTTTTTTTATTGTCAGCTATCTATGCTCAGCTCCTCAACCTCATTTATACCTCTCATATGATTCTAAGTCCCGATGTTCTATTTCTGTAGTTTACATTCTTTCAGGTTCCTTTCCTCCCTTTCCAAGATCTGAAGTTTTGTCATCAGAATCTTGCAAGAGTCTAATGCATTGCACTACAAAACATCCATCCCTCTATCCCCAGTACTCCCACTAACTCCTTCATCAAATCATTACACATGTTGTGTTTGGAATGATAAAATATTGTGAAGGCTTGTGCACTGGGAATTTTTGTTATCTGCATTAAACCATGGCCAAAGACAGGAGCATTAACTTCCAAGTGCTTGGTTTCTGTAGGGTGGAGAGGGTTATCTCAGTGACATTGAAGACTCCAATCACAAAGCCAATCAAATAAAGGTTTAACTTACCAAATATCAACTAATGAAAGAGTCGTACAGCAGGGAACAGGTCCCTCAGTCCAACTCATTCATGCCAACCAAGATGGCATTCTGGGCTAGTCCCATTTGCCATGTTTTGGTCCATATCCTTCTAGGTCCTTCAAATCCATCTATTTGTCCAAAGGTCTTTGAACATCAAAATTGCTTTTAAAGTTTTCTCTGGCAGCTCAATCCCTCTAAGTGAAAAACAGTTTCTCCTTGGGTAGCTCTTAAATCGCTCCCCTCTCACCTTAAACCTGTGCCCTCTAGTTCCAGTATCATCTACCCTGAGAAAAAGTCCATGAGCATTCACATGATCCATCCTTCTCATGATCTTATTAACCTCTATAAGATCACTCTTTGGCTTCTTACGCTCGCGAGAATAAAAACCCATCCTATCAAATCTCTAAGTGTAATTCAAACCCTCTACCTGGTGAATTTCCTCTGCACCCTTTCTAATTTATTGATGTTCTTCTGATAGCCAGGTGACTAGAAATATGATTCATGGCCTCACCAAACAACAGGTTTAAAGACAGTTTCTTCCCTGCAGCTATCAGCTCCTGAATGAACTTCTCAATGGTGATCTCATGCTGCCATTGCTATACTAATTGATCTTTTCACAGTAATGCTGGTTTCTGCAATTAAGCTCTTGCTCTTCCATTTTGCACAGTAATATGCATGATCGAGTTGTCTTGTGAGGCTGCTCATGAGAGAACTCTTTGCACTCGACCAGGTATAAACTTGAAGTTATGATTAATAAGCTATGCCTTTCAGAGAGAAATCAGGGTTGAGAAACACAGATATGTGGAGTGGAAAAATGAAGATAATGGCTGTCAATTGTTTGTAGGGTTTTTGACTTGTTTGAACCTATCTCTGATGGGTTCAGCTTATGCTTAATTCAATAAGATACATTTTAAAGTCTGTCTAATTGGACATTGACATTTCCATGAAGCTTCCTCTCTCCTGCATTGCTGTTGAACTGGTGATTATTTCCAGCATTTTCTCATTTTACTTAATATTAGAGAATTGAGCAAATCAAAAATAAATGTGTTGCAAAGTGCTGAATTGAATAAAGAAGCACAGATGTCAAAAATCACCCATTCATCCCCACTCTTATCAGCTGGAAAGAATCAACAGATTGGCAGCAACTGCAGAAAAAATTAAAATCAGCATTAACTATTCAACTATTCATCCATCTTTCTCATCTAAATTTACATTTATCCCTTCAGCTTTGTTTTGGATGTGCTGTTATCTTTTATTCCACTTTGGAAGTTGAGAAGATGGTCAGAAAGAGGGTCAGAACAAGGCCAGGATAGTTCTGGAATGCAAAATTGGAATGGTGCTTATTGATTACACAGTCTTGAGAGCTTTTCTTTGACTGCCAGGAAAGAAGAGACATCCAACTTTGCCTCCTCTCTTCCACATCACACATGGAAAGACTCAGCCATGTAATAATGAAGTGCCATATTGGTCTTGCTCCTCGGATGTCATACAATCTGCAAATTATGGCATGGCTCTATAGTTTGGCATGGTGTTCACCAAGATGCATGTAGAAAAACAATTACCCAATTACCTTTGGTGTACTGGGTCTTTTCTAGATCCTCCTCAATACTTTCAGCTTTCTGAATACATATATTAAAGTCTTGTGTGAGGTTTCCCCACTCTCCATATGATGCTGCATTCTGAAAGGAATGTCAAGTACCAACAAGATTTTCCTGAAGAAATAAAGATCACAGTGTGGGTGGCAAATCAATTATATACTTTCAGTATGTGAGAACTAGCTCTAACATCCTTCTCAATAAGGCAGCAGCATGTGTAATGCTACATATGCATATCAAATCCCAAATTGGAAGCCATTGAACATTGCCTGAATTTGGCACCCTCAAATTTTTAATTTACAATTATAAAATGTGTCTTCAAGGCATATCTACACAGTAACAAAGCATAAATTGTTAGCAATATTGAACATATCAGGCATCATGTGAGCCATAAAAGAACAAATGTTTAAGGTCACTTACCTTTCATCAGAAGCTCATCAATATGAAACAGAAACTCCATTATTCTCTTTCAACACAGATGTGGAATGACCGGCAGAGAATTTGCAGCATCTATCGCTTTTATTTCAAAATTCATAACTTGCTCAAGTTTTTTTCATCCTGTATTCTGTCATGGAGAAACAGGTAAAGAGGTAATTTGTTCTCAGTGCTTAACAATTGCCCTAAACCAATCAGTGACTGGTTAACTATTCTTTTTCTTTTATTCATCACAGAAAAAACACTTAGCTTTTATCTTGCCATTGTCACAGCAACACAAATAATATTTGGAAGCCTTTAGCAGTGCTATGGCGACAGTACAACTCCCAGAAGGCATTGAACTGGTCAAGTGACATCAGTGCATGATGGCGTCAGCGCGTGTCAAGCACGTGATTCAGGCTTTTAAAAAGTTGTGTGGGTGATGAAGAGTAAATCCGTTTGATTCACTCTAAAAATCCCTTGTGTGGTTATTTTGTCGTATCCACTGCGATTCCAGTGGCCCCAATGAGTCCAAAAACATTGTGAAGCTACCACCTTTCTGTATAGCTGAGCCTGAACTGTGGTTCCAACAGGCTGAAGCACAATTTCACCTTCACCAAGTCGAATTGGGCACCACTCGTTATTACCATCTTGTCAATGTCCTGGATCAGGCCACTGCTAAGAGGGTTGGTGACTTCCTATGAGATCCAACACGCAAGAAAGACACTTTAAAAGCATTTTTATTACATGTATACAATATGTCCTATAGGGAAAGGGCAGCTAAGCTACTACATCTCGATCAGTTGGGAGGCCGTGCCACTTCAGAACTAAAGGATGAAAAGCTGTTCCTGGCAGCTGACAAAAGGTCCAATATGTTATTCGAGCAGCTCTTTTTAGAGCGAATGCCAGATGATATTAGGCTCTTGTTAGCCAAGTGTTTATTTGAAGACCCAAGGGCTGTAGCAGCAGAGGCAGACATTCTACGGCTGGCTAAAAAGCACAACAAGGAAAGACAAGTCTGCATAACCAATCCCTCCAATATTGACCCCGTGTCACATTCTGTTGCTTTTAGCACATCACTCCCTACAAGCAGGCAATGTCCCAAGGAAAGCGAGCAGCCTGTGGTCACCTCGTTGTGATGTTATTACCACAGATGATGGGGAGTAAATTCCCAAAAGTGCCTTCCACCCTGCTCGTTTGTGGGAAATTACCAAGACCAACTGACAGTAAGGCCTTCGGCAGTTGGTGAGAAACCTGTATGTATGGGACCAGTTGTCCTAGTGAAAATTTCTGGTAGACATAGGTTCAGGTTAGTGTATTTCCATCCACCGGTTTTGACACATGCCATCCTATCCCTGACCTGCAACTACGAGCAGCCACCAGTTCCAACGTTCTGACCTTTGGCATTAGGTTTGTCGAGTTTGAGAAGCATCTCCACACTTGACCATTGCAGATTTTCTTCAGGCTTATTCATTCCTTGTCGACTTAAAAGGGTGTCAGCTAATAGATGGAACTACTTTTCAGACTATTCCTCTGGCAGACACCTATACCTCTGCTCTATGCCTCCAAACATTAAGTAAGCCAGTAGATGAATTCTCCAAGCTGTTGGAAAATTTCCCTGCGCTTACTACTCTACAATTTTCTGCCTCCACTGCAAAGCACTGTGTTACTCACAGCATTTGTACTAAGGGCCCTCCTATCCATGCTAAAGCATGTCACTTGCTTCCAGAGAAGCTGCGCTTAGCTAAGGAAGAGTTTGGTAAAATGGAGGAACTAGGCATAATTCGTAGATCCAACAACCCCTGGGCATCTCCATTACATATGGTCTCAAAACACAATGGAGGGTGGCAACCATGTGGAGATTACAGTATCTTAACGACACCATCATTCCAAATTGTTATCCAATACATCATATTCAGGATTTCTCGGCTAATTTGCATGAAGCAAAGATCTTCTCCAAAATAGACTTGGTGCGTGGCTATCACCAAGTACAAGTAGAGCCAGAAGACATTCCAAAAACAGCAATAATTACCCTGTTTGGGTTGTTTAAATTTTTACCAATACCATTTGGATTAAAGAATGCTGCTTAATTATTTCAATGGGTGATGGATGGTTTAGGACATAGTATGACCAATGTCTTCATTTACCTCAACGACATTTTAGTGGCCAGTGGAACTAAGGAAGAACATCTGGAACATCTTCATTCACTTTTTATTCATCTTCAAAAGTTTGGACTGATCATCAATCCAGATATATCCATTTTGGACAAGAAATGATTACTTAGAAAGAAATTAGTTGGATATTTAACCCACCCACAGGATCTTATCATGGAGGTGTGGGAAAGAATGATTAGATCAATCAAGAAAGAGAATCTAAAGTATCAAAAGAGCAGTTGATGAGTTGGCAAATGCTGAATTGGAGATAATTCGTTTTTGTAAAAAAAAGGCTGTAGCATAGATAAAAGCTCACACTCGACTGGAGGGAGAACAAGCACTTTTATTAGCTTACAACACAGGTAGGGTTCATGAATAGGCTTCAGAGAGGTTCTGGGTTTAGGCGGGAAACCAGGGTTATATATGGGCCCCAGGGGGAGGAGGTGGGACCAGTGGTTAGTACAGCGTACTTCTAATGAATCCCAGTTCACTACATTCACCCCTTCCTTCAGAATTAAGGGTCTGTAGATGCAGAGAACAAGGATCAGAAGACGGTAATAGACACAGAAGAGACATATTTACAATATTATTTACAGATTCAGGTGGTCCAGGGGGAGATTCTGGTGGAGAGCCTTAGCATTGGGGGGCCTTGGGCTCCTTGAGTCTCCTGGTCCACCTGTGATGGAAGGGAAGTGGGCTAGGGCTCTGATTTGATGATAGAGGGGGGGGTTCACTCTCCTCCTGAACCGGGTCTCCTGAGGCCCTGGGCGGGGGTGGGGAAAAAGAGCTCAGTAGCTCATAGGGCACCTGAGGCAACAGATCCTCTGTTCTGGTGGGTCACAGATCCTTGTTGGAGACAGTGCCCACCCTGCCATCCGGGTACTCCATGTAGGCATACGTGGGGTTGGCATGGAGCACTTTCACCCTTTCCACCAGAAGGTCGGTCTTGCTTCTCCTCACGTATTTCTTGAAAAGGACCGGACAAGGACTAGTGAGCCAGGCTGAGAGTGTAGTCTCTGATGTCAACCTCTGTCGAATGTAAACATGATCTCATGAGGAGTACCATTGGTCTCAGTGCAAAGATTGAATTGAGTGGAGTACAATGGGGAGGACATCCTGCTAGTGCGAGTCTGGAAGGCCTCTTTGCTTCAGGGCAAGTCTGACAGCCTTCCAGATTGTGGTGTTCTCTTTTTCAACCTCCCCAATACCCCAGGGTTTGTAACTGATAGTCCTGCTGGATGCGATGCCCCTCATTGCTCATGAAGGCTGAGCCCTGGTATGCGTGGAGGTACAGCATCCCCTGGACAAGATATCTGGAGGGTTGTTAAGGGCCCCTGGCCAGTAGGCAATGTCAAAACTGTAGGTGGAGAGTTAAATCCTCCACCTAGCAATTTTGTCATTCTTGATTTTTCCCCTTAGTGTTGCTGAACATGAATGCGGCAGAGCGCTAGTCTGTGAGGTGTGTAAATCTTCAACCAGCCTGGTAGTGCCTCCAGTGCCTTACTGCTTCTACAATAGCCTGAGCCTCCTTTACCACAGGTGGGTTCCGGAGCTCGTGGCCTTGAAGCGTCCATGAGAAAAAGGTAACTGGCCTGCCCGCTTGATTTAGAGTAGTGGCTAGGGCTTTGACCTAAGCATCACTTTCCACTTGGAAATGTACATTGTTGACTATCATATGCCTGGTGGCTTTCGCAACTGCTTGCTATTGGCTATGGCTGTAGAGATACTCCACCCTACTGGTATAACAGATGGGATGCTTTCCCAGTGGCCTGTTTAGTGATGGTTATAGTCTGTTAATAAAAGCCCAGTATTAGTATAACACTTGTCTGGTCCATGTCTATGGCATATCAGTCTGAAAGGGGGAAAGCGGTGGCCTTTAAGAGAGGACGAACCTTGTGGGTGTATTGAGGGACCCACTGGATGTAATATGAGAAAATCCCCATTCATCTCCTCAAAGCCTTTGTGGTTCTGGGGAGGGGGAGCTCTAACAAGGGGCACATCCTTTCAGGGTTGGAGCCATTGATGCCATTCTTCACCATGTGGCCAAGGATAGCCAGTCGTGTAGTCCTGAATACACATTTGTCAGAATTAAAGGTGAGATTCAGGGCTCTCGCCACATGGAGAAAACTCTGGAGATTGGCATCATGGTCTTTCATCATGGTGACATTGTCGAGATAGGGGAAAGTAGCCTTCAACCCGTACTCGTCCACCATCCTGTCAATCTGCCGCTTGAAAATAGAGACCCCATTGGTCATACCAAAAGGGACCCACAGGAACTGATAGCGTTGACTGTTAGCCTCAAATGCTGTGTACGGGCAGTCCTCAGAATGGATTGGCAGCTTTCAGCTCGATGGTCGAATAGACCCAATACTGAGCAATATCGTTCACCAAATCCAAAATGCGAGGGAGGCGGTATGCGTCCAGGAGTGTGTATCTGTTAATTGTTTGGCTATGGTCAATCACTAACCTGGACTTGTTTTCCCCCTTTACTACCATCACTTGCGCTCTTCATGGGCTGGTGCTGGGTTCGATGATCCCCTCCTCCAGCAGACACTGGGTCTCCGTCTTTATGAACTCCCTGTCTACCACGTTGTACCTCCTGCTCTTAATGGCGATGGGCTTACAGTCAGCAGACAGGTTTGGGAACAGAGGCGGGGGGTTCATGTTTAGCGTGGAGAGGCTGCAAGTGGGTTCTGGTTTTGAGGGCCCTCCATTCTGAACCGTTACTGGGGGAAGGGGACCAGAAAACTCCAAGGTCATGCTTTTAAGGTGACTCAGAAAGACCAGATCCAACAATACTGGAGCACACAATTCATCTAAAATGTACATGCAAAATTTACAAAATTCCCCCACTTCAAACAACAGATGAACTATACAATGTTTCTGTACACGCACCGAATGGGACTGGGACGCTAGGAAGTAGATTCTGTAATTAAAGGGGTACATTTTTAAGTTATATTTTTGCACTTCGTGAATCTATGAAACCTTCTGTGGAGCCTGTGTCAATCAGGCACTTGGTCGAATGTCCATATACCTTCACCGTCACCATCAATTTGCTGAGCTGGTGAGGTCTATTCTGGTCGAGGACCAGTGATGCCAGGTCGCTGAAGATGCCGTGTTCTTCCCTCAAGTGACCCCATTCATCCTGAGTCGACCCTGTGCAGGTAAGATGGTGCTGACCTGTGGCACAGCAAGATGACCGCCCTCCTTCCTGAATTCACAATCAGGCCACTGCAAGATGGCCGCCTAGCCTTTTTGCACCATTTCCGTTGACAGTGGGTTGCACAGGTCCAGAAGCAGTACAGGCCATGGACTTCCCCGGACCTCCCTTTGCACGGCAGACCCTCACCCAATGTCCCTTCTTCCAACAGCTGGAGCACGCAGTCTTTGGCCAAGCAGCGGGCATGAGGGTGCTGTCCCTTGCCACTGAAAAAGCAATCCCGGGCTCGGGAAGTGGCAGCCATTAGAGCAGGGGCCACCATAACGGGAGCAGCCGGTTCTTGGAGGTTCTCAACTGAGAGCGCAAGTTCATTGGCCTCCACGTTGTTGTTCTCGAGACTGGCCTGTTCCAGTGATTTGGCCAGCTCAACATGGCTAGCGAGGACCTTCCTTCCCAACTTGAGCAATCGCTGCCTCACGTACCTCGAGCGGATCCCTGCAACCAGGGTGTCCCGGATCTGTTCATTTTCCTGGATGTAGCCCAAAGTGACCTCATACCTGCATTTCTTAGCCAGCTTCCGCAGATCCAGCAAGTAGTTGTCAATCGACTCTCTAGACCGTTGGTGGCGTTGTGCGAGCTGGTGCCTCACTAGGACCTCATTCTGGGCCTTCATGCAGTGGGCCTTCAGCGCTTCGATGGCAGCCTTGTACAACTGCGTACCCCTTCGTCCCTACCATTGAGATGAGCACCAACCTCCGGAACTCATCTGTATGGAAGACATCCCTAGTCGCGTTCAGGTAGGCCTGGAAGCAGTCTAGCCAAGATGCCAACTCCTCAGTCGTGTTGGGGGACTCAGGGTCTATCAATAGCATACTTGGCTTGAGCAACGCCTCCATCCTTGTTTGTAAGCTAAAAATATTGTAGTGTAGATAAAAGCTCACTCGACTGAAGGGAGAACTAACGCTTTTATTAGCTTACAACGCAGGTAGGGTTCGTGAACAGGCTTTAGAGGGGTTCAGGGTTTAGGCAGAAAACCCAGGTTGTATATGGGCCCCCAAGGGAGAAGCCAGGAGGCAGGACCAGTCGTCAGTCCAGGACACTTCTAGTGAATCCCTGTTCACTACCAAGGCATTTGATAATGAGATATCAAAATTGAAGAAGACTTTGAATCAAAATATAGACAACACTTTCTATGGCTCCCATCCAAAGTTGAGCCCAATACCAAATACTCAAATCCCGCTAGTTAAAAGCCTGCAAAAATTATTGGGAATGGTAATTTTTTTACTATCGGTTTCTTCCGGGAGCATCTCATATCATGAAGCCTCTTTTCGATTTATTGTCCAGAAGTGCCAGAACCATCAATTGGATTGAAGAGGGAAACAATGCCTTCTTGAAGACAAAAGATTTGCTGGCTCATGCCATTATGCTCAGCTACTCAGTTTTAAATGCAGCTAGATGCTTCAAGTATGCCCGCAGGATAGGACATGCACTTTGTCAATATGTCAACGGGCAGTAGAAACCATTAGTATTCTTCAGCAGCCATCTTTGTGAAGCAGAAAAGAAATACAGTGCTTTTGATAAGGAGCCTTTGACCATTTATTTTTCTATTCAACACTTCCGTTATTTTTTGGAGGGCAGAGATTTTACGATGTACACCGACCACAGGCCCTTAATATTTGTATTTTCCAAGGTTGCAGAGCCCTGATCAGCTCAACAGCAATAGCATTTATCATTCATTTTAGAATTTTCCACAAAAATACTACATATTTCTGGAAAAGACAATGTAGTAGCTGATGCACTTTCCCACTCTGCTCCACTCAAGGTTTTGTCTGTAAATCAAGGTATTGACTACACTGCGGCTCAAGAACATGGCTAAGAGGCAAATGCTTATCAGACTGCAATCACAAAACTGCAATTGAAAGATGTCCATTTTGGAGTTAATGGCAAACTACTCCTCTGTAATATATCAATGGGCCACCCACACCTAGCAGTTCCAGCATCATGGAAATGTCGAGTATTCAACTTTGTGTATGGTCTCTCACATCCATCAATTAAATCAACTGTTCGTATGGTTTCGGACAGGCACAATCTTAAAAAAAAGTTACACAAATGGCGAGGTCCTGCATTGCCTGCTAGAACATAAAAGGCACCACTACAGACCTTCCCAGTAGTTACTTGCCATTTTGCTCATGTCCACATGGACATCGTTGCTCCACTTCGTACTTCAAGAGGATACAACTATCTTTTTACAGAAATAGACAGATGTATGTGGTGGCCCGAGGCCCATGGTAGATGCTATTAGATACTTGTGCTCGGGTGTTCCTCAGTTCCTGGGTATCTCGTTTTGATTTACCGGTGCATGCTACTTCAGATAGAGGACAATTTACTTGCTCACTGGGGACGGCCTTGTGTCGCTTGCTCAGAACAACAGTTCATCATATGAATGCCTATCATCCCCAGGCCAATGGAATGGTGGAAAGATTTCATTGACATCTCAGGTCAGCCTTGATGGCTCAGATGTTAGAGGGGCCAAATTGGGCTGATGAGCTGATGAGCTGCCCTGGGCACTACTGGGCATTAGAACAACTTCAAAGGAGGACCCTCAAGCTTCATCTGTGGAACTCATGTACGGCGCTCCATTGGTGATTCCAAGGGAGTTTGTCCTCTACCATTTCAACTCCAGCGATGATCCTAAGGGAGACCATAGGAAAATTTACCCCCATACCACCAACGTCGCATGGACAGCACTCTTCCTTTGTACCTAAAGACCTCAAAAACTGCAAATATGTCTTCATCCATAGGGGAAAACAGGGTCAACCTTTGAAGATGTCCTACAAAGGACATAGGATACTCAGACAAACTAGGTCAACCGTACATGTATTTTGGACATTGGAGGGAACCCACAATCTTTCACTATTGACAGGCTTAAACCAGCTCATGAGGACATCTTTCCCAATGCAGCAGCTAACAGTCCGTCACAGAGGTTGACAATCTAAAAGACAGACAAACCTTTCTGCCAGTTCTGGAGGAGGTGGAGGAAGGGCACGTAGCGGTGCTTTGGCGGCAATACAACTCCCAGGATGCAACGAACCGGCCTTGTGATGTCAGCGTGTGTCAAGCAAGTGATTCTGGCTTTTAAAAGGTTGCGTGGGTGATGAAGAGTTAATCCATTTGATTCACTCTAGAAACACCTTATGTGCTTATTTTGTCATGTCTACTGTGATTCCAGTAGCCACAAGCAATTTTTATAATCTCACTTTGCTTGTTAAATTTTTTAATATGTTATTTCAGAGTGATGGTGTTATTTGTCAATATAGCAATTGAGCACATGAATATTCAGTAGCTCAGGCAGCATCTGTGAAGGGAGAAATATTTAGTGTTTGAAGTTGGTGATCTTTGGTCAGAACTGGAAGAAATTAGTAGTATCAGTTTTTTTACATAAATATGAAGAGCCATGGAAGGAAGAGGGTAAATAAAGATGAAGATCTGTGATTAGCTCAAAGGTAGAGAAAAGATGAATGACAAAGCAATTTTAATAAGGTAGAGAATGAGTATAGTGTTTGGATAAGGAAGGAAAGATGAGTTTAGAGATATATATATATAATTTTTTTTTAAATGACATTACACTTTCTATATGAAAATAGGAGCAAATAATCTAAAATGACTGAATCAATGTTGAGTCAAGAATGTTATTAGTGATGGAGAATTATAATACTTATGAAGCTATCATCCATTCTTTATGTGAGTTTGTTCCCCAATCTCTTGTAAGAAGCAAATTTAACAATCCGTTGCTGTTCAGTCCATAATGAGCTGAAAAGAAGAGATGAATCGTAGGTAATGCACATCTTAGAAAATGTACTTGGGAAAGGGAGAGTAAGTTGGACAAGCAGGCTATTTTCAATGTTGAGAGGGGTGGAAAAGAGATGGTTGAATTGTGCAATCGGTGGCAGAATATGACTATGGTAGTGGAAGGTAAAGATGAAAATCATCAGAATCAGAATTTATTGTCATTAAATTCAAATTCATAGTGAAAACATTTAAATTATAACCATCTTACAACATTACTATGAAAAAATAAAAGTGTACAGAAATAAGGTTGTGTTTTTGGTTCATTGGTTATTCAGATATTTGATGGCAGTGGGGAAAAAGCTGTCCTTGTGCCGTTGAGTGCTCGTCTTTAGGCAACAGTACCTTTTTCCCGATGGTAGCAGAGTGAAGAGGCAAGGCCTGGATGGTGGGGGTCTTTGAGAATAGAGGCTATTTTTTTTTTAAGGCACTGCGTCACGTAGATGTCCTCGATGGAGTGATGTCTGGTGCCTATGACGTCACAGGCTGAGTTAACAACCCTCTCAGGTTTATTCTTGTCCTCAGTGTTGGTGCCTCCATACCAAGTAGTGATGCAATCAGCCAGAATGCTCTCCACAGTACACCTGTAGAAGTTTTCGGTGGCCTACCGAATCTCCTCAGACGTCTCACAAAGTATAGCTGCTGGCAAGCCTTCTATGTGATTGCATCAACATGGAGGCTCCATAACAGATCCTCAGAGATGTTGACACCCAGGAATTTGAAGTTTTTAATTCACTCCACTACTGAGCCCTTCATGAGGACTGAGTCATGTTCCCCTGACTTCCTCTTGAAATCCACTATCATCTCCTTGGTCTTGCTGACATTGAGTGCAAGGTTGTTGCCGTTACACCATTCAACGAGCTGATCAATCTTCCTCCTGTTCGCTTCCTCATTGCCATTTGTGATTCTGCCGACAATCATATCATTAATCCAGAAATGAGCAATACAAACAAAGCCTAAAAAAATGAAATGGGCACAACTGAAGGCCCTCCCAAGTAAAGGGGAAGTAATCAATTTAAGGAAAATTAAGATAGCTCCAGAGGATTTAAGTGGGAAAGTAAATTGTCAGAAGAAGTGCAAATGTCAAGAAAAACTGCAAAAGAAAAAAATTGGGACTTGACAGGAAGCAATTGGGACAAAGCGGGAGTTGATGGGTTGAGTCTCTCTCAGAAATGATGACACCAAAGACAAGGAAAATGAAGGTGAGATATGAATCATTTGAAATCAATAGGGGATTGAATATTAGAACAAAATTTGTTCATGTTTTCTCATGCAGGGAGAGAGAAGCAGCATTAATCCATAAATGTATGTAAATGAGAAACAAAAGAAAAGGTCCTGAATAAAGAATATTCTGCCTACCCTACGAAAAGAAAGATTTGGAAGAAGTGAATGGCAACAAATGAAATATCATAACAAGTATCCAGTTATTGTTGTACATACTTTTTAAAATCATCTCTTCAATTATATTTTTTAGTCTTCTGCATCCACTATTTATATTGATGCCTCATCTCAGTTCACAATGTTTCAGGATGTTCCATGATTCCTCTGGTTTCCCTTGTGGATTCAGTGATTTCAGTAATCCTGAGCAAAATTCTGTAGATCTGTGCATTAATGTTGTAGTACAATTAACATCAATAAAGATTAGAGGTACAAATATCCAGCTACCTAACAGAATTTGACAGTCCACCACATTCTGCCTTTTAGCAAGGGTTAGAACTTACCATTCCACGCTTCAAATAAACATTTTCTATACATCAAACAAGAGTTCTTTTCCTCCCCAACAAAAATGCATTGAATTCATCTTTGAGCTTTTATGTGTCAATGTTCAGTATTTTTTCAGAATGAAACTGAATAAAAAGACAGTCATGCGTTGCTTAATGTAAACGATACATTCTGTAAAATTGATATCACATTATATACTTAGCAAAGCTATATGGGATACTGTAGTGACTAAATAGCCAAAATACTGTACACATACAGTACTGTATTTCAGCGAATGTATCTGGCAAGGCAATATATGGGTTAAGTAGGTGAATACTAAAAAATACTGTAAAATTTGATTTGTAAGTAGGGAAAGTTCATATTAAAATAACGATAGGAAGTACATAAGCCAGTAACATAGGCGTTTATTATGACTATCAAGACATGTATTACAGGCAATATACGTCTTGCAGCTCAATCGCTTTGTACACAAGAGACATGAGGTCTATATATTACCTTATAGAACCAGGGGCGCATGCGCATGGACGTTATGCAGGGCATGACTGTATGACATGATTTTTAAAAATACTGGTGTTAAAACTGAGTAACAGTTTTCCTTCTTTGGCAATCAAAATGACCAGTGAAACCAAGCAGATCTTGGATTGCACTGATGCACAACCACTGTTGAAATTAGACCAGAAAAGGAAATACAGCAAGAAATCAAGTCAAATATACGTATATATAACTTCTTGAAAAATAAAAAAAATAAACATTCGCGAAATCTGATATTTAAAAGCACTGGAAATATTTAAGCAGATGAATTACATCCTTCACCAGAGAAAACAATGAATCTTCTGCTGTTCTTGATTTGCTGCGAGGCCCTGGTTGCTCTTCGAGGTCAACAATGTTTCCGAAACTCACTGGCTGTAAAAACGTCTCGAGATCACGTAAATGAACATCCACAATTTTAAAGTGTTTTTTTTTAATTCACGTCCGACAATTTGAGCAGGCCAATATCCTGGTGTATTCCAGCTGTTCGTTGCCATGGCTTGTCTGCTGGCCCGTTTCTAAGGGCGCTGGGTGTCCGTCCAATGAGACCACCGTTTGCTTTTGAGTGCCTGAGATGAGCAGCGCCTTCGTAGCCAATAGGACGTTGCGTTACTCGACTGTTGCCCCGCTGACGGTTCGGTCTTCCGCGGCGGGAAAGGTTTGAGCTGAAATTTGGGCCTGTGGCTGTTGGGTACAATTAAGCGTTATCTGGTTCGGCCATCGGAATGATCCTGAGCAAGCTTGAGTATGTTAAGATAGCCAAGTACCTGGATCGGCTGCAGCCCAACAGGCAGAGTTTGAAAATGCTGAAGGAACAGTTCCCCAGGTAAGCAGCGACAGGTACTCTCACCCTATCTCAGAGAGAAGAACTTGAATTCGCGTTGTGCCATGTCTCTGCGTAACTTTCGAGCAGTTTCGCGCTTTTAAAATGGCATATATCGGAGGTATTCTGAGACAGTAAGCTTTCAAAAACTGCAATGTAAGTAATAGTGCGATCTCTTTTGATCAACTCGTTGAATTCCACTATTTTTCTTACTCAGTTGAAGAGCAGATCCCTTTAATCTCCCTCTGACAGTTCAGCATCCTGTCAGTACTGTCCTGGCAGACCCATCAGGAGACAAGATGAGAAATCAAGAAGGAAATGGTGAAAAGCCCAACAGCACGTTAATGAGAGAAAGATGGTGAAATTACTGAAAAAAGAAATGTGTAATCTGCTGGAGGGCACAACTCGTGAGTTGGCCTAAGGGAAAAGGCAAAAAAAAAGGAGTGATATACTTGCTGTGGGGAAAAATTTTGAAGCAATGAACGGATGGAGCAATTAATTAAAATAGAACAAAACATGGCTGGAAGAACTCAGCTGGTCAAACAGCATCTGTAGAGAAAAATATCTGTTAACATTTCATCTCAAGACCCTACATAAAGACATGGAGGGAAAGGGAAAGAAATATTGTTAGTGTCTATCAGTGGGGTGGTAATGATGGGCATATTGTTGGGTATTTCGAACAGTTTGCCCCAAGTTGATTTCACCAACCCCCCCCCTGCCTAATTCTTTCTGTGCTACATAAATGATGATATCTGTGCTCCAACACCATTGCTACCAACATCAACTCTACCCTTAAATTCTCCTGGACTATCTCTTGCACTTCTCTTCCTTTTCAGAAGTCAGGAGTAATTTACATCTTCTTTAAACTCACTAACTCCCACCACTACCTCAAATGCACTTCCTCCTACCCTGTTGTCTGAAAGGATGCCATCCTGTTTTCTCAATCTGTTTGTTAACTGCTGGTCATGGGCTTCTGAAATGACCTCTTTCTTCCTGTACATGGTTTATCCTCTGTCATAACTGATGGAGTCCTCGTACATATTTTGTCCATTTCCTGCACACCCACTCTTACATCAGTACAAGAGCACCTCAAGGATGACTGCTTAGCCCATTGCTGTACTTGCTCTACACTCATGACTGTGTGGATAGGCACAATTCACACACCATCTACAAATTTGCTGATGACACAATCGTTGTCAGCAGAATCATAAAGGGCAATGAGGAAGTGCAAATCAGGAGAACCTGAACCAGTCAGCAATTGAAAGAGTGAGGAACTTCAATTTCCTGGGTGTCAACATCTCTGAAGATCTCTCTTTGAGCCTCCATGTCGATGTAACCATGAAGGTTTGCCAGCAGCTATACTTCATGAGAAGTTTGAGGAGATTTGGTTTTCAGCAAAGACTCTTGCAAATTTCTATGGGTGTACTGTGGAGAGCAATCTGACCTGTTGCATCACTGCCTGGTATGGCAGTGCCAATGCACAGGACAGGAAAAGACTACAGAAAGTTGTGAATTCAGCCGTTGTCATCATGGCATCAGTCTTCATTGAGAACATCTTCAAGAGAAGATCCTCAAGGACCTTGGGCCTTGGCCTCTACACACTTCTGCCATCAGGAAGGAAGTACAGTAACCTGAAGACTAACACCCTGTGGCTGAAAACACCTTCCCCGCCTACATCAGAAGTCTGAATTGGCAATGAACCACAGACACTGCCTCACTTTCTCTTTCTCTTTGCACTAATATATTTTTTAAATGTGATGTATTTACAATAAATTCTGATTTTCTCCCCCATCTCCCCCCACCCCCGACAGAACAATGGTAGAGTTCCCTTGGATTTCCATTTTCACTCCATAAGTGCCTGCTCCCAACAAACCTTCCTTCACCTTTTCCACCAGGTCCAACATGATATCACCTGCTTACATCTTCCACTCTCACTTATCTGCAAGCACCACTTTCTTCCAGTTGTCATTTGAACTTTCTTTTCCATTCTTGTCTGTCCTTGGCCCTCTCTGTTGCGATGGTGAGGCCAAATTTAAAATGCAGATTGGAAGAACAATCTCTTATATTCCCCTTGAGTAGCTTAGAACCCAATGGTGTGAATGTTAAATTTCCAGTTTCAGGCATTTGGGAAAAGATATGGAAATTAAGAGTATGACAGTGAGTTGATGGAAGTACATTTAGAGAAGCAGACAAAATGTAATATTGTAAAATGTGTTAAATAGTACCTCAGACAAGTATACTTGGTTTGAAGATGGCAAAAAAGTATTATTGAAATAGCAAGCAGAAAAGAACTTGATTGTGATGAAGAGATCCACCTAGAATTGGAACATAAAGCATTACAGCACAGTAATGCTTCAACCCACAATTTTATACCAATCTATGCAAACCTACTATCCAACAATGTAATTTTCCTCAAATAACATCCATAACCCCCTATTTTTATTATATTTGGAGAAAATGGAAATATACAAATATGAACATAAAAAGTAGATGACCCATTTTGACGCTTTGCCTTTGTACTTTCATTCAGTACAATCAGAGCTGAACTATTACCTTTGTATTTTTCTCCACTGGACCCCAATCAATTGATCCATTTAAAAAAAAAAAAATTTAGATATACAGTATAGTAATAGTAACAGGCCATTTCGGCCCATGAGTCCGTGCCACCCTGGTACGTTTTTGAACAGTGGGAGGATATTTGAAAGTCTATTCTTTGAATATGCTCATTGACTAAAACTTCCTAATATTCTTCGGAGATTTGCAATTCTTTGGGTGAAGAAAGTTCATATATTTTCTATCCTGAATAGCTAAACACTATTTCAGTAGCACTCAGTATTGGATAACCCAGCCAGGGAAGCCTTCATCCTTGCATTTGTCCAGGCCTGTAAAAATGTCATAAGTTTCAATTAGATTGCCCCTCATTTTCTATACTCAAGAGTGTAGGCCGTTTATCTCATCTTTCAGGCTCTCAGTAACATGGGAATAAAGCAATTGGGCCAAGAATATGATCGATGTGGGACAGACTATTCACTCCACCCCTCGTCCTCATCCATAGACAGAAGTTGGAAGGTGAAAAGAATGTATGAAATACTGGTTAACTTTGTTAGATTGAATGAAGAGCTATGCTGAAGATACCAGAGGAAAAAATACAAAATGAAATGAATGAGAGATGTCAAACAGAAGGAAGAAACAATGTAGGATAAAAATATATTACTTGTTAGGTTGTGGAATTCAACTAGTATAAAGATGGCCTTGTTATGCTACAGAAGGCAAACAGTTGTGGAAGGGACAAAAGGTCATTAGGATTTAAGTCAGTCATAAATTGCTTTCAAAACAACACATATAGCTTTTTTGTAATACATTGTGTAAAGTTTATTTTCCCCAAATTTCACAAAATTTCAAGAAGTTGAAAGACTATTTGGTCTGCTTCACAATGAGAATACATAATTAAAGATTGATCGCGTGCCCAAAATTACATGAATTTCATGTGTTTTTTTTGTGTGTGTCACAGATTTCTGGATAGCTTTAATTTCTAATATAAAATATTGTACCACATTTATTCATTATGTGCCTTTTGAAATTTGATGATGCAGTTAAATCTATAATTTTGCTGATTGTTCTTGTGTAATCGATCATGCCATCTGAGCATGTCTTTTGTACATCTATTCAGTCTTATTGCTGAAATGATGTTTCACCTCGTGCAGTACCTGGTCAGTAGTTTTTAAGAATGGAGTTAAGCCAGAATTCAAACTTCAAATATTTATTTAATTAAGATTTTTATATACTTTTGAATGAAAACTATGCATGTCTGCATTGCAAGATTGTACATTCAAAAGGAGGCTTGCTAGAATATTGTTCTGATACTGGTGCTTTGAAAGGGGTTTCCACTAAGCATAGAGATGTACAGCAGACTTCTGGATTAGCAGAAGTAGTTAGGTGTTCCTGTTCTTTACATTTTTCCATTTATTCACCTTGAGCTATTCAACCAAAGTGCTTTATACCTTGTACCTTTACTTATTAACATTGCTGATTATTTCAAAATGACGACAAAGAGTGCTGAAGCGGGAAAAAAGGCAAAAAAGAGGAAGCGACCGCCACTGTGATTATGGACTCTATTTCTGACCTTCTGAACAGACACTCATGGGAAATGACCGAAACGGTAACAGAGAGTTAATGGGAAGTTAATTCCACACTGAAAAAGTGTGCAGTCGAGCCACTATTTGATGAGCCCTTGGGATCTGTGGAGGAAAGCTGGAACACAGTTAATGATCGTGTGGACAAATCAGATGTTGGCAGGCAGTTTAGAACAAAGAACAATTTCAAATTCACTTCGAAAGTTATTGATTTGGAGAGCAGAAGCAGATGTCAAAATATACAAATCTTGGGCTTGGCTGAAGATACCGAAACTTGCCAACTGACTAACTTCTATTCAGAACTACTTTGGAAATTTTTGTAAAGGTGTTCTTTTCCACTAAGCTTGAGTTTGACAGAACACAACATTCCTTGATTCCCAAGCCAGTTTCGGGGCACCATCCACATTCGGTTATTCTCCATTTCAACAGTATCAAGTAAAGGATTGTGTAATTTGTGAGGCTCATCAGAGGAGAAATCTTCAGAACCAGGGGCAACAGATTAGACTGGTGGAAGATTTTCGCCCTGAAGTTATGAATGCACAGAGAATATAAAGATGCCATGTCTGAGCTGTATCTGAAAGGATTCAAGTCTGCTTTGTTATATCCAGCTCGCCTCCGGATTACATTTGCTGATGATCACAAGAAGTTTTGAACTCGGTGGAAGAGGCACATAGAGTCTTGAATGATTCTCCCTCAACATCAAGTCTCGCATGAACTATTATTTGGCATCTGAAGTTTTTCATTTTGCTTTGATTGGGTGAAGTTTGGCTGTTCTCTCTCTTTTCTTAATGGATGGGTTAATGTCCTTGTTTGTTTTATAATTTTGTATGCTTGTGTTTTCTATTTTATTTTAGTTGCTTCTTTTGTCTGAAAGATTTAAGTTGAATATATTAATTTTACCTTATTAATGTTGATTTTAATTTCCTACTTTTGTTACTCATTTATCAATAGCACATGTAGTTTTGCACTTAGTTTATTACTCGACTGCGAAAAATAAGGTTAACATTATTAATAATGCACACGTGCATAGTCAAAATTACGTGTGGGAAACCTTAGAGTTAATCATGTATAGGTTTTGGATACTCGCTCTACAGAGCCTGCAGAGTTAAATGGGGAGAGTATGTTGGTCTCTGTATTTTTTGGATGTTTTTTACTATTAATGGATTAATTTTAAAAAAAATTTTGAATGCTTGTTGTTTAGAAGTGTTTGTTAATTTAATGTGTTAGCATGTATTTTTTCTTTATTGCTGATCGTGGGAAGGTAAGACGTAAATTTAACACGCGTACGCATGTATTGTGTATCTTTATTGTAAATTCTTTCTTTCACTTTAGTTGTATTCCTTCATACAGTTTTTATTGTCTGGATAAATTATTAATAATTATTCATTTAAAATTAGGAGCTATATTTAGAATCTTCAGCAGAAGCATTTGGGGTTTAAAATGGATTTTTTTTGAGCTTGTTGTTGCCCTCGATGGCAACTTTTAGAGTTTGGGAGGGATGGTGGATGTTTGGGTTTAAAGTGTTGGATTTACAAGGTTGTAATGGCTTCAACTTTTGTGTAAGCTGTGTTATTGCATAGATTCAAGGTGGTCACTTGGAGGTGGGTGACAGACTGAGCCTGGTTCTTCTCATAACTTTGATGATTAATTGTAATTTTTAATTCATGTTATCTCTGTGAATTTGCAAGGTCTAAACCAGTGGTTCTCAACCTTTTTCTTTCCACTCACATATCACTTTAAGTAATCCCTATGCCATCGGTGCTATGTGATTACTAAGGGATTGCTTAAGTTGGTATGTGAGTAGGAAGGGAAGGTTGAGAATCACTGCTCTGTACCCAATTGTTACTAAAATGTTTTGTTTGAGAAAAATTGTCATTGGCCCATTTCCTTTGGAGTTATGAAACCAGGCACATAACGACCTAATTAGGTATGATTAAAACCGTGGTTTTCAAAATTTTTCTTTCCACCCGCATATCACCTTAAGCAGTTCTTTACTAACCACAGAGCATCTATGGCATCGGGAATACTTAAAGTGGTATATGAGTGGAAAGAAAAAGATTGAGAACCACTGGTCTAAACCATCCTTTTAAACGCAGGAGAGTGTTTGCGCATGTCAAACATCAAACCTGTCTTTTTACAAGAAACTCATTTCCAAAAACTGTGATAATCCCATTGTGTCAAAGTGGAAAGGGCAATGCTTTCATTCTTCTTTTAATGCTAAAGCTAGGGGAGTCTATATTTTAGTTAATCGGGACATTTATTTTGTATGTTACAATATTATATCAAACAAAAACGGTTAATACAATATTATTACAGGCAAATTACATAATAAGATTGTACTTTTTTGCTAATGTATACAGCCCTAACATTGATGATGCGGGATTCTTTGAAAGTTTTTTCTCAGTCCTACCAGATTTAATTCTTTACTCTCTGGTGTAGGGTGGAGACTTTAATTGTTGGTTAGATTGCTAAATATGCTACTTTGAGTAATCTGCTTCAGTAATTCATTCTTTTTTAAACAATTTTTGGTATTTCAGATGTTTGATTTTTTAAAAATCCCAATAGGAGAGTACTTTTTCTAAAGTTCATCGCTCTTATTTGTGGATTATTTTTTAATGGATGATTTCATTGACCAAATCATGTAAATATCAGGTTATAGTGATACCTGATCATGCTCCAACCATTTTGTCTATGACTTTTCCTGATTTTCCTTCTACAAAGAGGCATTGGCATTTTAATTTACTTTCAGATAATGATATTTTGAAATTTATTGAGGATCAGATTAATTTTTTCTTTAATACAAATTCATCAACAATTTCTAGTTTGATTGTTTGGGACACTGAAAGCATATCTTAGAGGGCTAATTATTTTACTGCCAGTATAAAGAAGAAGACTAATAAAGAAATTTTAGATTTAATTAAACAAATTGATCAACAATATGCTCAAGTTAAAGATCCTGAATTGTATAAAAAGAGAATTGAAATTAAAACTAAATTTGATCATCATTTGTAAATGGATCATCATTGAATCAAATCCCATTGAACAGCAACTTTTGAGGAGTAAAAGTCAATTTTACATTCATGGTGAAAAATCTGGTAAACCTTTGGCCAATCAATTGAAAGAAATTGCTGCTAAGAGGCAAATTACTAAGATTTGGATGGATGATGGTAATATTACAGTTAGAGAATTTTATTCTAGACTGTATACTTTTGAATCTAATAATGATAATAGTTTAATGATGGATTTTTTTGGACCGGATAAATATTCCCATGCTTTCTCAGAGTGGTTAATCGTATGAGTCTGGAAGAACCTATTTCACAAGAGGAAATACTTTTTACTATTTCTTTATTACAGTCAGGTAAATCTCCAGGACCTGATGGGTATCCTGTAGAATTTTGAAAATCTTTTCCTAAAATGCTTGTGCCCCAATTAAATTCTGTGTTTACTGACTCATTTAAACAGGACATCTTTTAATGAAACTCACATTTCTCTTATTGTGAAAAAGGGAAAGATCTACTTGAGTGTTCTTCCTACAGGCCAATTTCTTTACTGAATGTTGATATGAAGATCTTGGCTGTAGAATATATTTCCATTAATTATTTTTGAAGATCAGACTGGCTGCATTAAAAATTATTATTCTTACTTTAATATGTTGTATATTAGTCATTTTATCTTTACACCGCCCCCCCCCCCCCCGCCCCCCCAACCTCCGAATGTGTTCTTTCATTTGATGCAGAGAAAGCATTTGATTTTGTGGATTGGGGTTATTTATATGCAATCCTGGAAAAATTTAATTTTGGACCATGTTTTATTAAATGAATTAAATTATTATGTTCATGTCTTACTGCTTCAATTCTTACACATTTTTAATTGTCCAAACCTTTTAATCTTCACCAGGATCTTCAGGGATTTACAGGAAGGGTATTGAACATAAAGTTTCAAGAGATGGTCACCTTTATCTATTTATATGTTTGGTCATATTAATTCTATTAAAATGAGTTTTTGTATCTTTTTCAATCTATACCAATTTTTATTCCTAATTTTTTTTTTAATTCACTTCTGGGAAAGAAAATGCCCCTGCTTCAAAAATCTAAAAGGAATGGTGGTTTGGCATTTCCTAATTTCAGATTATATTACTGGGGGTGGGGGTGGGAGTGGGGGTCAATATACCTAACCTGATCCTTTTGTTACAATGTGATACACAATCTGGCCTAGGCCACCCCACATGGGGAAAAAGTGGAATTAAATCTTACTCAGAATATTTCCATTTTGGCACCTTCTTGAGTCTCATCTTTCTCTTCTTTATACAAATTAACTGATTATCCAGCTATTAAGCACATTTTGAGAATATGGGGACAATTTAGAAGGTTTTTTGAATTTCAGAGTTTTTCTCTTGCTATCCAATCACCTTTTTCAACGTTCTTTGCAAGATTTTGCTTTCAACGACTGGCATAGATTGGGTATTAAATGTTTTAAAGACCTTTTTATTGACAATAATTTTGCTTCTTTTGAACAACTGGTTGTAATTTTTAACTTATCTAAAGCTTATTTTTTAGATATTTACAAATTAGACACTGTTCAATGTCAGATTCATGATTTTCACGGGACTCCGAGATGAATATTCTTGATACATTTTTTGGACTACAACCTCCCTATAAAAGCTTAATATCTCTTATTTCTGACAAATTGGCTGGTCTCAGACAAGCCCCGTTAATTAAAATCAAGAATGCTTGGGAGCAGGATTTGAACCTTTCGCTGTCCAATGAGGTTTGGGTCTCTATTTTCAAACTGATTAACGCTCCATCTCTTTGTACTCTGCATTATCTGTTACAATTCAAAGTGGTACAGAGTTAAATTTTAAAGTTAAATTATCTTGATTTTATTTGGACATAAATTCCTGGTGTGATAAATGTAAAACATCACCTATTTCGATTATGTGTTCTGGACATGCCCCAGCTTAGAAAAATTTTGGAAGGAAGTTTGTCAAACATTATCGGCAGTTCTCGATTTAAAATTGGAACCTAATCCTTTAATTGCTCTTTTTGGAACATTCCGAGTACATGATGTGTTGCTAACTCCAATTCAATGCTGTATTTTATCTTTTATTTCATTGATGACCATGCATGCAATTTCGATTAAGTGGAAAGATAATACCCCACATATACATTCATAATAGCTATGGGACATTATGTTTAAATTTGGAAAAAAATAGATATGCAATCAATGATTCAAGTATTAAATTCCAAATTATATGGGGCCTGTTCATGAACTACTTTCATAGCCTTAAAATTTAAAGTTAACGTGGAATTTTGGTATTGTGTTGTCCCACTCTAGGATTGTGCCTCTTTGTTTTATTAACACAAGTTTTCTTATTCTGTGTAATTATCATGATTGCCCCTTTGGAACTCTTACTTATGATAATTTTTGTAACTTTTTTAATCTTCTTGGTCTTGCAGCAGATTTCATAATTGTTCAACTTTTCTATTGTAAAATATTAATAAAAATATTTTTAAAAGAAAAAGAGATGTACGACCAGAAATGGGTTCTTTAGACCAACATGACACGACCACTGTTTTGTCCCTCTACACTAATCCCAATTAGTCCCAATTGGGTCCATATCCTTCTATGCCTTAAAGAGTCAAAGAGTCTCTCTGAATGTCTCTCAAACATAGCAATTATATCTGACTCCACCACCTCCTCTGACAGTGAGTTCCAGATATTGAACACTGTGTCCAAAAAAACCCTTTCAGACTCCTTTTCACAAACAACTGCTGTTGTATTATTTTGTTACTTCTACCATGAAAAAGATTCTTATTATTTACCCTTTTTATGCCAGTTATGATTTTATGTACATGTTTAAGGTCACCCTTCACTTCCTTTGCACCAAGCAAAAACAAACCTCCCCGTGAACATAGTGATTAGCGCACCACTGTTACAGTGCCAGCAATTGGGACCAGGGTTTGAATCCTGATCTGTCTTTAAGGAGTTTATACATTATCCTGTGTCTGCATGGGTTTTTCTAAAAGCTTCAGTTTCCTCCCATCCTTCAAAATATATTGGGTATTGTATGCCAATTGGGTGCAATTGGGCAGCATGGGCTCCTGGGCTGAAAGGTCCTGTTATTGTGGTGTATGTTTAAATTTAAATTAACTAAAGTCCACCTATCCTGGCAACACTGGTGAATTTCCTCTGCACTGTCCCCACATAACTAAATTCTTACTTCAGTGTGGTGACCAAAAGACACAGTCCTCCAAGTGCAGTTTAAAAAGTATTTTGTAAAGTTGCAGCACGATAATTCAACTTCTATTATAACCCACCTTGTGTAGGGATGCGTTCTACTGCAGCCATAACACCCAGTATCTGGCACTTATGGGTATTGGTAGATGCCGGATAAGTGAATTTGCTGGTTGCTTGAGATTGCGTGTTGCGTGATTGGTGAACTGACTGCCAGGGAGTACCCCTTTTAAGCTTTCATGTTTTTTTAAGGCTGCTGGTTGCTTGACTTCTGGATAACGGGGATTTTACTGTATGTTGTTTCTTCACACCGCTGCCAAAGTTACTGTAATGGCAGCGCTCCCACGGGGTCCAACCATCCAGTCCGATGGCCATGAGTTCTGTACAAGCTTTGAATGGCCTGTTTATAAAAAAAAAAATAGGGAGTCCAACACCCCCCCCCCCCCAACCAACCCCACTGAGAAGGAGAAGCTGAGGAGACCCATGGGATGGTGACAGACCAAATTTCAGATTTATTATCAGAGTACAGTACATACATGACATTACAAATATCTCTGAGATTCTTTTTCTCTGCAGGTGCAGTAAAATTACCACTTATTGGTAGTGCGAAAAAAAAAAAAAATATATAGAGTGTATACATGTAAACAAACTGAATGTTCAATGCAGAGAGAATTTTTAAAAAATCAATAAAATGCTCAAGTAAGAGTCCTTAAATGAGTCCCTGATTGAGTTGCTTGTTGAGGAAGCTGATGGTGGTTGGGTAGCAACTGTACCTGAATCTGGTGATGTGAGTCTTGTGGCACCCATACTTCTTCCCCAATGGCAGCAATGAGAACAGAGCATGTGCTGGGTAGTGTGGATCCTTGATTATTGCTGCTGCCCTCGATGGCAGCATTACCTGTAGATATTTTCAATTGTGGGGAGAATTTTGCCTGTGATGTCCTCGGCTGTGTCCACTACCTTTTGGAGGGCTTAATGCTCAGGGGTATTGGTATCTCCATACCAGTCCGTGATCCAGCTGGACAGCACTCTTTTCATCACACCTCTGTAGAAATTTGCCAGAGTTTCAGGTGTCATACCAAACCTCTACAAGCTGCTGAGGAAGTTGAGACGCTGACATGCTTTCTTTGCAATGCCATTGGTGTGTTGGGTCCAAGAAAGATCCTCCAAGGTACTTACATTTTCTCATCCTCTCCACCTCTGATTCCCCAGTGATCACTGAATAGTACACCTCTGGCTTTCCTTTCCTGAAGTCAACTATCAGCTCCTTGGTTTTAGTGACATTGATTGTGTTTGTTATTGGTGCACCATTCACCTAAGTTTTCAATCTTCCTCCTGTATGCTGACTCATCACCTTTCTTTATACAACCCACTAGATGGTGTTATTGCATCAAGCCACACAGTCGTAGATGTAAAGTTAATAGAGCAGAGGGCTTAATAGAGCAGCCCTATGGTGCTCCAATACTGATGGAGATTGTGGACGAGATGTTCTTACCAATCCTCACTGATGTGATCTGGAGGTGAGGAAATCCATGATCTAATTACACATTGGGGTGTTAAGTTCCAGGTCTTGGACTTTGTTGATCAGTTTTGAGGGAATGATGGTGTTAAATGCTGAACTATAGTCAATAAAGAGCATCCTGATGTATGCGTCTTTGCTGTCCAGGTGTTCCAGTGCTTTATGTAGAGCCAGTGAGATGGCATCCACCATGGACCTGTTGCTACAATAGGCGAACTGGAATGTATCCATGTTGGCACTCATTAGAAGGTGATATGCTTCAAACCATTTCATCACTGTTACTACTGGTTGATAGTCAATAAGGCAGATTACTACGCTCTTCTTGATTGACGCCTCTTTGAAACTAGTGGGTATCATGACCTGCTGGAGTGAGATGTTGAAGATATTTGAATACATTGATAAGTTGGTTAGCACATATTTTTATAACTTGACCAAGTACTACGTCCAGGCTGGATGCTTTCGTCAGATTCACTCTTTTGAAGGCAGCATGCATATTATCCTCATATATGGACAGGATGGAATCATCAGGGCACTTTGGGGTGTGGAGGGGTGGTTCTTCAATGTTACTATGGTCAAATTGGGCATAAAAGGTATTGAGTTCCTCTGGGAGTGAAGCTTTGCTGTCTGCTATTGCATCAGGTTTAGTTTTGTGGCAGGTTATGGCATTTAGGTCCTGCCACAGCTATCGGGTGTCATTTGTTGTTTCTATTTTAATCTGGATTCTCCACTTTACCCAGTAGATAGCTTTTTGCGGATCATACTTGCTTCTTCTGAATTGATCTGGATCTACAGACTTGAATGCCTGTGATCTGACACTCAGCAGGTTTCAGATTACATTGTTCATCTAGGGCTTCTGGTTGGGGGAAAACCCTGAACAATATGGTGGCGATATACTCAGTTGCAGCAGTTATGATAAAGTCTGTGACAGCCCTGGTGTTATTGTTCAAATTTTCAGCTGAGTCTTTGAACACTACTGACTCCAGGAAGTCCTGCAACTGTTCCTCAGCCTCCTGTGACCACCTTCTAGCTGTCCTGATCTCCGGAGCTTCTCTTTTTAGGTTCTGTCTATATGAAGACAGAAGAGCACAGTCAGGTGATCCGACTTGCCAAAATGCAGTCTTGGGAAAGAATGGTAGGCCTTCCTTATGTTGATGCAGCAGTTATCAAGTGTGCTAGGGCCTACGGTACATGCTGGTAGACCAGTGAGAAATTCTGCGGCTGAAGGAACCACTCAGGTGGCGGGCTGCTGGTGACTTGAGATGAGGAATCCACAGAGGCTGTGGCTGCTTGAGACTGCAGTTAAGGAACTCACACCAGGCTGGAAACTAGCTAAAAGGATATGAAAGGGTGCCGAAGGCACTGCAGGGTTCCTTTCGTATCAGAATTTCACATCTGGTTTATTGCATCAAGCCACACAGTCGTAGATATAAAGTTAATAGAGCAGAGGGCTTAATAGAGCAGCCCTATGGTGTTCCAATACTGATGGAGATCCTTCCATGGAGCAGCCTGAAAGACGAACAATTGCATTATAGATAATATCCCCCCCCCTCCCCTGCCCCAACCAAAGTTTACAGATAAGGCTTCTGATCGGGGTGGCTCTGACTTAGCAGTGATAAAGAGACCTTTTTACATTGAAAAGTTGCATTATTGCCGTATACATGACCCGTCTCTGGAAGCCAACTTGCTTGTTCACACAGAACCGAGAAAAGCCAGCTCCATGACTCAAACATGCTCCACGGCTGAGACTACCTACCAAGGTGGATCGAAGATAGGTAAGTCTAGACACCCCAGTCCATCTTGTGATTCTTTCACACAGCAGATAAAACCTGGCTTTCAGGCTCCATGTAAAGGAGAGGGTTAAGAGAGTCACTCTAATGGTGAGTAGCATCAACCAGCTCTTCATCCTGGACGATGCCATTGCTATTCCACACAACTTTCTTCAAATAGCTGCCATGAGCAAAGCTCAACCAATGCATTCCACTAGCTGAACATTTGCTCCCATCGACAACAAAGGTTTGTGTTACTTCAGAGAACATTTACCTTAACAATGTTAAGCTTGCGTATTTTTTTACCTATTATTTTATTTCTATTTATTTATTTTCCCTTTTTTTGCCAGTTGCTTGAATTCCAGATATCAGGGGTTTTACTGTACTTGCAAGATATTTGTTGAATCACTTCAGATTTTCACACTCATATATTCCCAGAAAGACTCTAAATGTTATCATTTTAAATGAAATCTGTGCATGCACCCCATACACTGCATTCACTCTCACTGAATTCTGTCAACTCCATTAGAGCCCTCACCATCATGATGAAAATTTACCATTGGATCCCTGAGCTCCTCTCAGCCAATAACATTCAGTACTACGTTTTTCTTTTCTCTACTTCTAACTAGCTTTTTTCTCATTGATCCCTGGTTGATCAAATATTATATCAAAGCTTACCTTTCCAGTGAATTTTTTTTCTCATTGTGGAATTGTGCCCCATCCCCAAAATATAGTGTTTCAGAATCAGAATTTTTATCATGAAACATTTGTTGTTTGCAGCACCATTATAAGAGTAAACATTGTGTTACGAGCCCAGAGGACCCCAAAACCCAGCAGCAATAGATACTCACCAAAACAAATGGTTACTTAAACAAAAGTTGCTTTTAATTATCTTTAAACATAAAATCAGAATCACACTTTATCACAATTGACTTAAGTAACCTAACATAACCCCCTTCTAATTCTAAGTGCTTGTGTATGTAATGTGTGTGTAAGTTCAGAAAAGTTACTTGGTTCACAATCCAATCTCACTTCTCATTCCTCCAAGTTCACTGGTTGCAGGCAATTCTTATACTGTGCACATAATTTAACATTTATAAAGTTCACCAGGCTTTGGTGCTTGAAAAGTTGATGGTTACCGCTCAGGAAGGTTCTTGTCAGATTTCAGAGAGAGATTTGTTGTTCCAGGACAGCCACAACTGATTTACTTCCATCAGCCACTTCCATGTCTTGCTGATGAAACTTGTCCCCTCCAGATGATAATCTCTTTCTTTCAGGTCACCACAGAATTCCTTCTTGTTTCACTTATTCCAAGTGAAACTTTAGACAGCCAGTCCTCTTCTCTTGCATGAACCACAAGGGTTTTGACCAGGCTGAACTAAGAACTCACAACCCGTCTTCCAAATGGGGGTTTTCCACAATTTTGCCAGCTTGTCCTGTTCCAGTCACAGCTGCTGTTGCTAACTGTAACACTGTGGAACTGCTCTCATTCTCTCTCGCTCTGTCTCTCGGAGAGAAAGCCTGTTTGACTCTCTGCTTGCAAAACCACATGACTCTTAAAACAGCAAGTTCCCTTCCAGACAATATGTGGGTCCAACAAGCTCTTACATCTGTTGCCTTTTTGTAAACAACAATCTTGGGCACTTTACAAAGCTTTTGCAAAGGTTCTGAGGCCCTGACATGTCTAGCATTAGCAGAACTCCAGTATTTTAAATAAGATCTGTTTTAAAGTGTTTTTATGTGACCTACACTAACAAATCTCTCCCAACTTATCTGCCAAAAGCTAATCTATATACTCTGTTACAATTGCTATAAGTAACTTTTTAAAAAAAAAAGATAAATAAATAAATTGTGCAAAAGAAGAGAAAGTTAGGTAGTGTCTATACAGGTACACGATCCTTTATCTGGAACCCTTTGGGGACAGTGTGTTCCGAATTTTGGATTTTTCCAGATTTCGGAAAGCCCACCCGAATTGTGCTGCTGTATCCACCCCCACCCCCTTCCAGTCACCTGGCTGTCTCCCCCAACCGCCGATCCCTTGGCCACCCGGTCGTCTCCCCCAACTACAGCCCCTCAGCCGTCTCCCCTGACTGCGGTCCCTCGACCGCCTGGACATCTCCCCCAAACCACTGTCCCTTGGCTGATTCCCCCAACCGCGGTCCCTCAGCTGCCCGGATATCTCCCCCAACCGTGGTCCCTCGACCATCTCCCCCGACCGCGGTCCCTCGGCCGCCTGGCAGTCTCCCCCAACCGCCTGGCAGCCTCCCCTGACTGCCGGTCCCTCGGCGGCCTCCCCCAACTGCCGGTCTCCATTTGCCAGATTTTTGAGCTTTCCAGATTTTAGATATCCAGATAAAGGATCGTGTACCTGTAGTTCATTGTCCATTCAGAAATCTAATGGCAGAGGGGGATGAAGTTGTTTTTGTATCATTGGGTGTTCGTCTTCAGGCTCCTGTGCCTCCTTCCTGATGGTAATAGTGTGAAGAGGGCATGGTCGTGGTGAGGTTTCTTGAGGATAGAGGCTGCTTCTTGTAAATGTCCTTGATTGAGTGAAGACTGATTCTAACGATGGTGCTGGCCAAGTTCACAACTCTCAATAGCCTGTTCCTGTTCTATGTATTGGCATCTCCATACCAGCCATTAATACAACCAGTCAGAATGATCTCCACGTGTTGTGTTTGGCACCACAGTAACTTGTAGAAATTGGCAAGAATCTTTGGTGACATACCAAATCTCTTTAAACTCCTGATTAAATATAGGTACTGGCGAGCCTTCTTCATGATTGAATGAACATGGAGGCGATCTTAATACCAAAGAATTTTATGTTCTTGACTCTCCACTGCTGACCCCTCGATGAGGACTTATTTGTGTTCTCCTGATTTCCTCCTGAAGTTCACAATCTTCTCTTTGGATTTCCTTGAAGACCGAGAACTTAATATGATAGGGATTATTTATAATTAACCTAATTATAAAGGGGTGGTATCTGGCCTTTATGAATTACTTTTAAATTCTAGGGATAGTTCCCTGGACAGAATTTAAAAAAAAACTATGGGAACAAGATTTTCAACAGCCATTTTCTGAAACTACATGGAATTCTATTCTGAAATGAGTGCCTTCATCCTCTCTTCGCGCTAGACATCCATCGCTACAATTTAAGGTAGTACACCGGGTCCACTATTCCAAAGTTCAATTGGCTGAATATTCTAATCTCTCTTCTAAATGTGATAAATATATAACTGAAGAAGGTTCACTGCATCATATGTTTTGTCATGTTCTCTTTCCAATTTTTGGGAAAGGGTATTTCGTACCTTGTCTTTAGTTTTTAATATTAATTTTATTTTAAATTCTTTTATTGATCCCTTTGTAATAAGAGGGCCACCTGGTTTAATTCTGATTGCTTCACAATCCCACATAATTTCCTTCACCTCCCTTATTGCAAAAAGGGCCATTTTAATGAAATGGGAATATGCTGTCCCTCTCACTCATAATCATTGGTTGTCCAATATGATGGCATGCCTGACTTAGGGAAAAAAAATGTTCCACTACTGAAATGAATCTTAATTTTGTTTCTTTATGGAGTTCTTTTCTCAATTATTTTCAAAATTTGTAAGATAACTACTTCCTTGCCTATGACCTCATTGGTTACTTCATTTTTTTTTACTATTATCAGAAGTGGTCTGTCTTTATTAAGCCAGTAACCTCTGTAGGGTGAGGTTAGATAAGCAGAATAGTAGTTTAATGGCTTTTTACTTTTTGATGTAACATAGGTTACAATATCATCTATTATTCTTTGATTTGTTAATATTGCATTTTATTTTCATGTACTTACGTAACATTTATATGATGAAACTAATAAAAATATTGAAAGGATTTGCTAACGTTGAGTGCAAGATTGTTATGACACCACTCAACAAGATCTATCTCACTCCTGTATGCTTCCTTAGTGCTGTCTGGCAACCAAGATGTCATTAGCAAATTTGGAGATGACATTTGAATTGTAGAGTGAGTAGAGAAGTGGTCTGAGCATACATCCTTGAGGTGTGACTGTATTGATTGTCAGTGATGAAAAGGTGATGTTTCCTATTTGTATTGACTTTAGAGCATCATTTCCCTTAGTTTTCTTTGTTCACTTCGAGGGAAAATAGAAAAATATCGTTTACTGTTTGGAAGATTTTCTAATCAACATTTAGTATCTATTTACTGTATTAAAATTTCAAATAGAAATGATTCAGTGTTTCATATTTGAAATGTCTTAACTTGAGTATACTGTACTTATACTAATAATAATTATGCCTCTTGGGTTGGAAAAGTTTAAAAAAAAAGTTTTGAATAATTCTTCATGTGAACATTAGGACAAAATAATTAGTAATATTGCATTTTAGTTGCAAGTAGAAAAATTGCATGTTATGTCAGAAGTCAAAGGTTGTATGTGGTGGAAATTTTCTCAGGGGCCTCTATTTCAAAGTAAGAAGAATTGTAGGAAAGGCAGAGGAGCGGAGAGTGTGGATTGGCACATGGAATTATGACATTGTGACCATTCATGAAACTTGCTTGCAGGAGGGGCAGGACTGGCAGCTTAATGTTCTGAGCTTCCGTTGCTTCTGACACAATAGAGTGGAGGGGGGGGAGGGAGGAGAATGAAAGGGGGAGGAGTGGCATTGTTGTCATTGAAAATATCACAGCTGTGCTCAGACTGGACAGACCAGAGGCCTCGTCTACTGAGGTGATTATGGGTGGAGCCGAGGAATGGGAAAGGTATGACCACACCCAATAGTCAGCATGAATTGGAGAAGAAAATCTGTAGAGTGATAGCAGACAGCTGCAGGAAACAGAAAATTGTGCTAGTAGATTTTAACTTTCCACATATTGACTGGGACTGGGTGGCTTGGAGTTTGTCAAATGTGTTCAGGAAAGTTTTCTAAATCAATATATAGAGATACCAACTTGAGAGTGTGCAATACTGAATCTCCTATTAGGGAATGAGACAGGACAGGTGACAGAACTATGTGTAATGGATCATTTTGGGTCCAGTAATCATAATGCCATTAATTTCAAGTTGATTATAGAGAAGTATAGGTCTGGGCCACGGGTTGAGATTATAAACTGGTGAAAGACCAATTTTGAGGAAATGAGGAAGGATCTAGAATGCATGCATTGGGGTCAGTTGTTTTCAGGCAAGGATGTGCAAGGTAAGTAGAAGATCTTCAATGGTGTAGGCAACACAGGGCAAATGAGTTACTTGAGGAAAATGCAAGAAAAAAAACTCATGAAAGAAATCAGGAAGGCTAAAAGAAGACATGAGGTTCCTTTGGCAGAAAATGCAGAATAAAATCCTACGGGTTTGTTAAGAGAAAAAGATAGTAAGGGACAAAATTAGTCCCCTTAAAGATCAGAGTGGTCGGCTATTTATGAAGGCAGAAGAGATGGGGAGAACTTAATTTTTTTTTTGCATCAATATTTACTCAGACATCTGGTACAGAGTCTAGGGAAGTAAGGAAAAAAATGGTGAGTCATGGAACCTATGCAGATTAAAGAAGAGGAGGTGCTTGCTGTCTTAAACCAAATAAGGGTGGATAAATCCCCAGAGCCTGTCAAGCTATTCTCTTGTTCCTTGACAGATGCTAGTGTAGAAATTGCAGGGGCCCTGGCAGAAATATTTAAATTGTCTTTTGCCATGGGTGTAATGCCGGAAGATTGGAGGGAAGGTTATGTTATTCCATTGTTTAAAAAAGACTCCAAAAGTAACTCTGGAAATTGCAGGTGGTGAGCCTGACATCAATAGTAGGTACATTATTGGAAGGTGTTCTAAGAGATCAGGTATACAAGTATTTGATAATACATAGTATTTTAATTAAGTGTAGTATTTGATTAGGGATAGTCGATGTGGCTATGCGCATGGTAGGTAGTGTTTAACCAATCTTATAGAGTTTTTTGAGGAGGTTACGAGGAAGTTGATGAAGGAAAGGTTGTGGATGTTGTCTACATGAACTTTAGTAAGTTGACAAGTTCCCACATGGGAGGTTAATCAGGAAGGTTCAGATACTCGATATAAATGGTGAGGTAGTAAACTGGATTTGACATTGGTTGTACGGGAGAAGCCAGAGAGTGGAATGATTGTTTCTCAGACTGGAAGCTTGTGACTGGTGATCTGGCTGATAATGTAGTAAAATGGATCAGCAAGTTCGCAGATGACACAAAGATTGGAGGTGTTGTGGACAGCAAGGAAGCTTTCAAAGCTTCTGCACACAGTCTATTGCCATCCATACCACTCCCATCCAGGTAACTGTTCAAATCTGTACCTGCTAGAAAGTGGGCTGAAAAATGGCAGATGGAATTTAATGCAGAAAAGTGTAAGGTGTTGAATTTTGGAAGGACTAACCAAGAAAGGACATACGGGGTAAGTTGTAGGTCACTGAGGAGTTCAGTAGAACAGAGGGATCTAGGAATACAGATACATAATTCACTGAAAGTGGCATCACAGGTGGATAGGGTTGTAAAAAGAGTTTTTGGCATATTGGCTTTCATAAATCAAAGTACTGTATTGAGTATAGGAGTTAGGATATTATGGTAAAATTGTATAAGACATTGGTGAAGCCAATTTTGGAATATTGTGTACAGTTTTGGTCACTGGAAATATATCAGTAAGATTGAAAGAGTGCAGAGAAGATCTACTGAGATGTTGCAGTTACAGGCAAAGGGTAAGCAGGTTAGGACTTCATTCTCTAGAGTGTAGAAGTATGATAGAGGAATTTAAAATTATGAGGGGTATAGACAAAGTAAATATAGGTAGGCTTTTTCCACTTGTGGTGGGTTTGATATAAACCTAGGAACATGGAATATCAGTGAAAGGGGAACATTTGGGGGAATGTCTTCACACAGAGTGTGCTGGGAGTGTGGAGCGAGCTGTCAGCTGAAGTGGTGAATGCGGGTTCAATTTTAATATTTAAGAAGAATTTGGACAGTTATCTGGATGGGAGTGGTATGGATGGCAATAGACTGTGTGCAGGTCAGTAGTACTGGGCAGAATAATAGTTCAGCACAGACTAGAAGGGCCGAAGGGCCTGTTTCTGTGCTGTGATGTTCTGTGGTTATATTTAAAAATTAAGGGAAGAATGGAAATCCAAGACAGAACAAGAATCTGTTTGTTATTTCTACTAAAGAGCCAATCAATTTGGCTTGAACATTTAAGTTAATCAAATTTGTTATATTCTTTAGAATAGTTATTCCAAATGTTCACCCATCTGTTTCTTAGTTCGACTTTGTTATGTTGTCCACTTGTAATGAATTCAGTTTACTTTGGTAATAATCTGAACACAGATTTTGCGTGTTTAAATTCTGTCCTTCTGTCTTGGAACAGTAGACGCCCATTCTTTTGTGTATTAGTGTGTGACACCTCATTGCTAATAATTCTTTATAAAATACTTTCAAGTAAGTTCCTCCCATTTCTAATTGATACTTAATTCCCTTTTTCCACTCAAGATGCTGCTTAACATTGTTTTGACAGATATAGTTATCTTAATGCATATTATCCTGCAAAGGTTTCCTGAAAAGATCATTTTCTGATGGCTGTGATCACTGAATGATGGACAATACAACAGCTTGCTAACAGCTTGGGGACAGCAGTTAGTAAATTTATAGGACCATGGAGATTCAGCCAATACTTTCCCTCCTGATACTCAACTAGCCAATATTTAAATTATTGTTTTTAGCATACTGCTGGACTTGTTAAGAACATCTTGGCAGCATAATGCTGCATTCATTATTTCTGGGAACTTTAGTGAGTAATTGAACTTAAGCATGAATGGAAAAACATTTGAATCTGGAGTAAAGCTCTTTTCTTTTTCACCCAAGATTGTTACTTCTCAGAGAATTCTCTTGGAATATAGCAAAGAATGCTGAACAATTGAGTGTTTGATGATATTTAGGTTAACCTAGTTGCTTTGTTTGTTACACCTACAGATTTTATAAAATTATATCTGGTCATTGGTATTAATTCAAAAAGATTTCTACAGATCTGTGCTTGTTATATCTCTACATATGATTTAATAGAAAATGGAAGAGAATTCTACTTGCTGATTTTACAGAACACATAGTATAATCTGCGCACTATTGATGAAAAGTCTTCCGGGGTGAAGTCTTTATATCGTGAAAGTTACAGCAATGTTCAGCAAGAATATATAGAATATTAATTTTTTAACCTTCATCTTCTTAAAACTTGTGATGTTTCTTTTATTACAATAAAGAAACCTGGGCTCTTTTTAAATGACTATATTTATTAACTAAAGCAGAACTCACTCAGACAAGACCTTGTGGAGGCATCCATCTTGAATCTACTCAAGGTGCCATAAACTCATCTCTGACTCCTCCTAGTGGTGGCACTCTGTCACTACATCCCCTTTCTTTGAGATGTTTAATCTAACATGACACACTAATACAGTATTCTTTCAATTTAACATTCAACACAATACGAACATCAGCAGCACAAACCTTTAAGTGTGTGGTTCTTTTTATTTTAGAGATTCAGTCTTTCATAACTCATGTGGATCTTCTTAACACAGGTGCTTGAGTCGGTTCTGTGGGAATGTGTGTCGGCTCTGCTGGTCCACTACTGTCGCTCTGGTGTCCTCTGTTGCTGTGCAGGCTGGATCTTCTGCATTTGTTTGTTCCTGCAGTGTCTTTTGCATTTTTTGCAGGCCCTTTCGATTCCTCCTCAGGATTTGACCATCCTCTGTTCCTACAGTGAAATCTTGGATTTACTTCCTCCAGAACAGTGGCCTTTTTGTCTCAAGTGTTGGAATCTCTGACTCTCACTGTGTCATGTTGCGCTAGTGGCCCTAAGCTTCTTACTGACTTGTCATAGTTTGCTTTTTGTCTCCCTTGCAGTCTCTTTTGTTTCCGTTTGACATCTGTTCTTCTTTGGGTCTGCAGAGTAGGGAAGTGTGGTGCATAGTCTACATCCCATCAGAAGCTCAGCAGGGTTGTTCTCTACTCCATTTTAAACTAAGTTGTAACTTCCAAGTCTTCTGTTTATGTTTTTGTTATACATACAATTAGGCTTAAACCAGAGTGGAAAACAGCTTAAGCACACAACTGAACACATCTATGACATTGACAGTGCAATGAAGCCTTTTGTATTCTACACACAGAATATTGCACAAAAATAAGAAATTTATTCTGTACTCAGAAATTCACTAAAGCTATGAATATGGAAAGCTTTGTTTATAATTGACACCCAATGTATTTTCCTTTATCAGATTGCACTGGATGGCTGTATTGCTGAATTACCTTTTTACTATCACACGATATTATATTGGAGAAACAGCATACATTTTATTTATACCCATATGAGCGTCATACTGTTTCTTTATCTAATTCCCTTCAGTATCCTTTTTTCATTTGTATTAATCCAGCTATGCATTTCAGAAAAAAGCTGTACCTTATAGTAGCCAATTGCTCATTCTCATGTTTCTCTTGAATTCCATAATTGATTTGTGAAAAATGAACATTGTTACTTTTATTCCCCATTCTCAATTGCCTTTCTAAAATTTTGAGCAGGAAGTTCCAGGATTTAGATTTAGTGGTAATTATTTCCAAGTCAGGATGGTATGCAACATGTTGGGATGATAACCAGGTGATGATATTCCTATTTATTTGCTGCCCTTGTCCTTTATAACAGTAGGGATCACACATCTGGGCAGTAGCCCAGGTGAGTAATTGCAGTGATGATGTGCCACTGATTAAAGGAATAAATGTTAGAGTTATTAAAAAAAGGTACTAGTTAAGAGGGATGCTTTGTTCTGGGTGGTGTTGACTTTTTGTGCTTTAGCTGTTCTCTAAGCAAGCAGATTCTCTTCCCTAATTCTTTCAAGGTAATGGAAAGGGATTGGATACCAAACTCCTGATCTTGTAGACAAATATTGATGGTTGAATTGAAATGCTGGACACTGGACTGTTGATGTGGGGTTCTTGGCAATTGTAAAGCCACTGAGTATCAAGCACAAGTGATAGGTTTTTGGTTTAGACCATAGAACGGTACAGTTCAGAAAACATGCCTTTCGGCTCTTCTAATCTGTGCTGACCACCACTCTGCCAGTCCAATTGACCTGCTTCCATTCCATAACCTTCGAGACCTCTCCCATCCATGAATCTATCCAATCTAATAGCTTGACACCTTTGTGGCTTAAGAAAAACTTGCCAACTTTTGGTCCATTTCTGCATTTTGACTAGATTTTCCTGTATGCAGATGTTTGATGAGGAATTGAACATTCTAAAATGATGGAATGAAGGCAATGACACAAATGAAGATAGTTGCCTTGAGGATCATGCAGTGACTTTTAATATTCACAAACGTTTTCTGAAAGCAAAGAGATGGAATCCAGAACAAAAAAAAAGGCATGGTGCAAGAACTCACTGGCTGAAGCAGCAACTGTGGAGGCAAAACACATATGTAAATATTAAGTCCAGACATTAGGACTATGGAAATTGGAAAGATTGGCAGTATATTCCCATTCAAAGGATGATGGGATGGAGGTTTGTTGGTAATAGGTGGAAATGGATTGTGGGGGAGGAGGAGTGATGGACAGATGGAAACAAGTAGGGGAGCTGGAATTGTTCAGAGCTTGGTAGGTGATAGGTAGAGCCAGAAGGTGAGGGGATGATGGGCATACGGAACCACGTGAGTTGAAAGGATGAGGTAAGTGAAAATGGGAGAAGAACAATAGGCAGACAAGTAAATATGTGTAGGAGGAGTGTCCTTGGGTTATCGGTTACCTGAAAATGGAAAATTCAATATTCACACCATTGGGTATTTCTAACAAATGGAATATAAGATCGAATGAAGAAATGGAGGGCCTAAAGACCTTCCTGAGTGGGGATGGAGTCAGGGTATTCATGATAATGATGAACCATTGGGACCAGGTTACTGGAAATTTTCAAAATGTCCTCATGAGTGGGAAGGAACTGGATAAGAAGAGATAAGATGGGGTTCAGATGAAATGAGTTCAATGAGACAAGAGCAGGAATAAACAATGGGCCTACTAGGGCGGTCTTCTTTATGGTCAGAAATAAAAAGCGGACATTCTGGATTGGGGCACTGAGGTTGGAGACTGGTTATGAGTTCTCATGATCGCATGAGATCTGTAATGGTTTTGGAGATGGTAGCCTGTGTTTATTATGAGGTTATGGTAAAGAAGAAGATATGTGGATGTGTCAGAGAACTCATTTGTCCTCCGCAAGTCAGAGGTGAATGTATTGGACTACAATGACACCCATTTGTCTGCGGGTTTGGTTTGAAGTAAGTGGGATACTGAACGTTTAGAGAGGGTCAACCCACCAATGTATAGCATTCTATTTTTTGTTTCACAACTATTTTGTGTTGTATATGTGAGGTATAAATTCAAACATTGTAATGTTTGTATTTTTTTTAAACTTTATTTAAGATTTTATAACATGAACAACATATAGGATTACATTAAAAAAAATTAAGAATAAAATAATAAAATTACAATACAGTATCAGTAATCTAAATAAACTATACCCTCCTCAATAATTATTACACATTAATAACCCAACTCAAATTACTCCAACCTCCCCTTTCCCCCCAAAATAAAGAGTGAAGAATTAATAAAGTTAATAATATATGTGAGAAACAAAAAACCCACTTACAAAAAAAAACAAAAACATAACCGATTAAAATACTAACAAAAAGAAAAGTAATTAATACTAAGATATCAGACTTAAAAAACATATTTAAATCAAACTTAAATGCATATATTTAACAAACTGAGTTAAGATGAAACATATATTTAACTCAAACTTAATATAAAAAATTAGTAAAGTTAGTAACATTATCTATCAAAAATTCTTAAACAATAATCAATTCTTAAAAAAAATTGTAGCATGAAAAAAAAGATGAAAAAAAACTTTCTCTATAGAGATAAACCTTCACCAAATATCAACTAACTTCACATCTATCATCATATTAATCACATAAACCACCATCTTAAAACAAAATTCAAACCTCATTAAGCATTGTACAATTCAATTTTAGTACTCTTCCACCATTTTTCCCTTTTACTCTTGAATAGTTATCCAATAAAAGCTCCAATACCACATTTAAATATCCCCAATCATTACGTTAAAATTCAGATATCCAAATAATAAAAACACATCTACAACGAAATCTATATCTTCAACAAATGGAGCATAAACCACAAACAAAATTCAAGCCTCATTAAGAATTGTACAATTCAATTTATAACTTTCACCATTATTCCCTTCGTTCTATAACTAAAATAGCAAAATAATATTAACCAGAATTATCACTCCTTTCACCTTAAAGTTAAAGAAAAAAATATAAAAAAAACTTATCCATCCCATTCACATTTAAATTTCAGATATTCCTTATCTACTGAATAAACTTTACAAAAAAAACCACATCAATTTTTAGTTTTTTAAACAATCAAATACTTTCTTATGCTTTTTTTTAATATTTAAACAAAAAAACCCTTCACTCTTTAATCTAATAATACAAAAAAAAGTGAAAAAAAACGGGTAGGAGGTTAAAAATACCCCCTCCAGTCTAAACCGCGCAATGTGGTAACTCCCAAAAAAAAATGGGTGTGAGATAACTCACACGTAGCAGATGACTTTCAGGAAATAGTGCCTATCCAGTTCTCTCCCCCAACTCTCACTTCATCTTAAACTAACATCATCATTATTTAATATCCCTTTTTTAAAAAAAAATTAGAAAAAAAAGGACAACTCTTCTTTTAATCAGCTCCAACTGCCGAGTCACCATTACAACCATTCCTTCTTGGAGCACGGCTCTTTTCTTCCATCTCTTGTCTCCTTAGAGATCGCGGCGGATTATGTCTCTGTTGAAACTGAGTAATTGGCAGCTCTTGAGCAAATGCTATAGCTTCCTTTGGAGAATCAAAGAACTTTGGTTGGTAACCATCTTGAAAAACCTTCAAAACAGCTGGATATCTAAAGGTTGCCTTGTAACCTTTCTTCCACAACAACTCTTTAGCAGGATTGAATTCCCGTCATTGGAACATAACTTCTTGACTCAAATCCGGATAGAAGAAAACTCGATTATTTTGAATCATCAAGGGTGATTTTCTCTGTTGTGCATTTCTAATAGCCACTCGTAAAATTATTTCTCTGTCGTAATAATTCAAGCAACGAACCAAATCAGGTCTTGGACTTTGACCTGAAATAGGTCTTCTACGCAAGGCTCTGTGTGTTCTTGACCCAGCACCTGCGGAATCCATTCAGTAAAAGATTTTCTTGGGTCTGGTCCCTCCATACCTTCCGGCAAACCAATAATCTTTATATTATTCCGTCTGGATTGGTTTTCCAAGTAATCAATCTTTTTCACCAAATTTTTATTTTGAGTTTGTAAGTCTTCGACCATTTTGGTCACATCAAAAACTTGATCCCGTATTTCGTCTATATCTTCTTCACATGAATTAAATTTATCTCTCACTTCAAGCTTAAAAGCTCCAAACTCAGCCATCTGTTGAGAATGTATTTTCTCCAGAGTATTAAACCTAGTACCAAGTTCAGTCATAATCTTGGATAATCCCTGCATTGTATAAAATAATTTAGATTCAAGATTCACAAAAATCTTTTAAATTGGAAGAAATTTTGGCTCAACAGATTCCTGCTTCATCTGCATAACCAAAGTATCTTCTGTTCCTTCCTTCATTCTGGTTGCCTTCCTTGTAGTATGACTGCATGTGGAAACCCCAGCCACAGCCTCTCCAGCAATGACTGGAGGACGCTGGCCAGGGTTTTCTCCAGTCCATAATATATTAAGTTCTCCCAGTACATCAAGTTGTATAGGTTCTTCTATCTCAAGAGATGCAGTTTGCAGCACCACCTCTACAGTTGACAAATGCCTTTGAGTAACTCTTTGTTCTAAAGGCTGTTTGGCGCCCTCTTTAGGGGGCTCTACCGATGTAACATAGAGCTCTACATCCGAACACGGTACCTCTCTCCTGGGATCCATTTCACGCTGAGTCCCGGTGTCTTTCCTGTAGGTAGGCTCCAAAACTTGAACTTTTGGAAAATGTAGTTTTTTGATGATCTGTTGTCGTTTTTTTTTGCTCTTTTCCACCAATTGTACCATCATAAGTTAAATTAACAGCACTGAAATTATCTAAACTTTTAAAGAATTTTAACGGTCATTTGTAGACAAAACAATAAGATAGAGTCAGGAGAGGACTGGAAGGCACGTCTGATCCTTACGCCATCTTGCCACGCCCCTGTAATGTTTGTACTTTGATCCCAATTGACATCAGTTTTACCAGAGTTCTGATGCTACTGTTAATCAGATGTTGCTTGATGTGGAGGACAGTCACTCTCTCCTTTCCTATCGGCCTTGGCTCTCTGATTCTTGTTTGGACTAATGCTGTGATGATATCTGGAGCCTTGTGGTTCTGCTAAAGCCTATGTTGAGTAATAGTGAGGAGATAATTAGAGAGTAGGTGCTACTTGATTCTCTTTTGATCCTTTGCATTTGGTGATTATTGAGAGAAATTATTAGTCCGATTAAATATGCCATACTTTATGTGCACAGAACATACCTGGGCAATTTTCCATAGTACAAGGTCAATGCAAGTGATGACACTATACTGGAAGAATTTGTCTGAAGACATTGTTAATTCTGAAAGCAAGTCTTAAGTGCTACAACAAAGATGTTTCTTGTTCTATTGCCTTTGTATTCTTTGAATTTCTTAATATTGTAACAGTGTAACTGTTTCTGTGATGGTGGGGATCTCAGAAGGAAGATTCCATGGATCATCCAGTCAGCAATTTTGACTGAACATGGTTAAGGGTGCTTTTTTCTTGTCTCCAATATTGAAAATGCAATGCACAAGAGTGTGGAAGAATAGATGTTCTGTATTTAGGTAACGTGAGTTCTGCAGAAGCATGAAAAGTAAAACAGGTTCTCACATTTGGGGGTAGGAATGAATGATCATCTTGGTGTTTGATTCATGCTGTTAGTCAAATGAGTACAGTAGTTGAATCCATATTTTAATTTTCAATAAATCCCAGATAATTGGAGCTTTCAAAATTCATATTTTTGTAAAATAAAATCTTAAATATGTGTTTGCATAAATGTCTTTCTTTCTCCATACTTTATGTCAAAACACATACCTGTATATACATGTTCAAATCTTGTGATTTCTTTATTAATAGCATTAACAGTATGAGGCAAGGTGCTATCCTTGAAGACTCATGTTTACCATGTATTTCACCAATTATCTTCTCTTCTCTTTGGCTTGGCTTCGCGGACGAAGATTTATGGAGGGGGTAAATGTCCACGTCAGCTGCAGGCTCGTTTGTGGCTGACAAGTCCGATGCGGGACAGGCAGACACGGTTGCAGCGGTTGCAGGGGAAAATTGGTTGGTTGGGGTTGGGTGTTGGGTTTTTCCTCCTTTGCCTTTTGTCAGTGAGGTGGGCTCTGCGGTCTTCTTCAAAGGAGGTTGCTGCCCCCCAAACTGTGAGGCGCCAAGATGCACGGTTTGAGGCGATATCAGCCCACTGGCGGTGGTCAATGTGGCAGGCACCAAGAGATTTCTTTAGGCAGTCCTTGTACCTTTTCTTTGGTGCACCTCTGTCACGGTGGCCAGTGGAGAGCTCGCCATATAACACGATCTTGGGAAGGCGATGGTCCTCCATTCTGGAGACGTGACCCACCCAGCGCAGCTGGATCTTCAGCAGCGTGGACTCGATGACTCGAGACAGCACCAATTATAATGGTGCAAAAAAAGGAAGAAGTAAACTAATAGAGGTTCAAGCAACCTTGCCACATGAATAACAATTCTGGTGGGGAGAAAAACCTGGCATCATCCATCATCAGGAAAAGATTGAGTGAGCTTTGGATTGGGAGTAGAGTTCTGTGAAAAGTAGATCATGGATAACTGAACCAATAAGTCTTCTCGAAGTATTGAGGTGGTGGATGCGGATATTTGGCATTTGATGTGTCCTGCATAAGAGATGACTAGTTGCAATTGTTTCCAATTGGTTTGGAGCAAACCTTGTCACATGACAAGGTAACCAGCCTGCAGATATGAGACAAAGAATGTACTAAAATTTACATTCATGTCTTTGAAATCATTGATATGATATTCTCTGGAATTGTTGTAATGCTGTCCATATATAATATATAGGTATAATGGTAAATTTACAAATAAGAGAGTAAGAGATAATCTCAGATGTTTAATTTCTGTAAAGAAATCTTCAAGATTCATGAGAAATATCTCATTTAGGAGAAGATCCCAAAACAAGGGTTTGGAATGTGATAGAAAGTGCTCAAAGCCATATCCAGCAAAAAAAAAACCTCATTCAAATGTAGATTGTAAGCTTCCCTGAAATGTAAATTAATTTGAGGGATCCAAAAGGAAAGTTGTATCTTTGACAAGAAATGAAGAACTACTATGTAAATAAAGTAATGAAAATAAAAGATACAGGACTGTATGGTAGATGTAATAGCAGTATAGGAACAGCATAGTGATGTAACTGGGGGAGTACCTCACGTCTCTGGCAAACTGGGTTCAATTCTGACCTTCATTGCATTTTGTATGAGTTGGCATACCCCAGACAAAACAGGAGGTGTTGCACTTGTGCCTATGCTTCCTCCCTTACCATCATTCAGGGCCCCAAACAGTCCTTCCAAGTGAAGAAACAGTTCACTTGTGAATCTGCAGGAGTCATCTATTGAATCCGGTGCTCCTGTTGCGGTGTCCTATATATTGGAGAGACTTGACATACTAGGAGATCACTTTATTGAGTCTGTTGAAATAGCAGGGATCTCCCAGTGGCCACCCATTTCAATTTCCTACTTATTCCCTTACTGACATGTCTGTCCATAGTTTTGTGCACTGCCAGATTGAGACCATCTGCAAATTAGAGGAACAGCACCTCATATTTAATATGGGCACCCTTGAACCAGATGGTATTAACATTGATTTCTCTGGATTCAGTTAGCACCCCCCACTATCAGTCTTTCCCTGTCACTCTTTTCCTGCATTCCTCTCCTCCTCTTCCCTCTGCCTCCTTTCCCCATCCCCAGATGCAACAAAACATAGAATCACCCTTATCCTCACCTACCGCCCCACCATCCTCTGCATTCAACATATTATATGCCAGAATTTCCGGAACTTACTACAGGATCCCACCACCAGGCACATTTTTCCTTCTCCTCCCCCTCTTGTCTTTCCTCAGGGACCGCTCCCTCCGTGATTCTCTTGTGCACTCATCCCTTCCAACCCATTGCAACCCTGGCACCACAGGAGGTGCAACACTTATGCCCACGGTCCAGGGCCCCAAAGAGACCTTTCAAGTGAAGCATCACTTCACTTGTACATCCAGAGGACTTATTTTCTGCATCTGGTGCTCCCTTTGTGGCATTCTCTACATTGTAGAGACCAGTCTCAGATTGTGAGATCACTTTGCTCAGCACCTCATCTCCGTTTGCAACCACAGCAACCTCCCAGTGGTCAATTCCGAGTCACAGTCCCGTGCTCACGTCTGTCCATGGCCTTGTGTACTATCCCACCCTGACCACCTGCAGATTGGAGGATCAACACATTTTGCGTCTGGGCACTCTCCAGCCAAATGGCATTAACATTGATTTTACTGCTTTCCGTTCAACCTGCTCACCTTTTTTTCCCCTCCCCCTTTCTTGTCTTTCCAGTTCTTCCACCCACCCAGCCATACCTCCTCCCTGTCATTGTTGTTGACCACTCCCTCCTTTCTCCACCTATCATCTACCTTTGCCACCCCTCCCCCTACTCTTTTGTTCGGATGCCTAGCAGCATTTTTTCACACTTTGATGAAGGTCTCAAGCCCACAATGTCAGTTGTGTATCTTTACCTTTGCTACATAAAGGACAGTGTTGTACCTGCTGAGCTTCTCCAGAATTTTATTTTTAATTCTCACCTTTCCTCTCTCCTGTGTCTCATTCATATCCAACGAACATCTTTTGTCTATTGTTCTCCCCCTCCCCATTCTTCCATACTTCCCAGCCTTTTAATTCAGGCTCCTGCCTACTTTTTACACACACCTTGAAGAAGGGTTCAGGTCTGAAATGTCAGTTATATATCTACATCCAAAGAACGCTGTGAAACCTGTTATGTTCCCCCAGCAGACTTTCATGTTTTACTCAGTTTCCACATTTTTTCTGGTTGTTCTCATTTCCTCCCAGTTTTCAAAATCTTATGAGTTGATAAATTCATTGGCCATTGTAAGTTCCACTAATGCACACATGTCAAACTCTGCCCCGCAGACCAAATTTGGCCTGCGATATAATTATATTTGGCCCGCAAGATCATTTCAAAAATGTATTAGAGGTGGCCCGCCCTGCAGCGAGAGCCGATGCTGTTTTTTGGTAATGTCACCCCCACCATCCTCCCCCTTCATTGCACATCCTTCCCCATTGTAACACGAGAAATTGTAACACGAGAAGTCTGTCGATGTCATCAGCCGGCAAGCCAGTTGGAAGGTTCCCCGCACAGCCAGTCACTTCTCCCACCTGTCGAGCGGTGCGGCGGATTGGCGAGCGCCTGTGATTTCCTTTCGGCGCGACGGGCATGGCAGGCTGCGCACGATCCCCGGGCAGCGTGAGCCCCGTGCGACTGGCACCGGACGGCCCTTCCACAGCGCAAGCGCACTTCTCCCGGTCGCCACGGCCTTCAGAGCTTGCACCCGCACGGACCCCAGGGACGGCTGGTTCGGCCCTGCACGTGAAGAGAGAGATGGTGGCTGTCCGCAAAGGCTGATCGGCAGCGTGCTGGGCCTGAGTGGGTGGGTAAGCAGGGGTGGGCAGAGGGTGTAGGTGAGGAGTAATGGGCAGGGGAAGTTATGGTGGTGCGAGGGGCAGTTAGAGGGAGGGATGAGTAGAAGGAGGGGTGGATAGAGAAAAGGTAAAAGGGGAGGTGCAGGGTGAGTAGGGGAGGGGTGATTAGAGGGTGAGAGACGGGTAGAGGGAGGAACAGGTTGAGGGGAGAGGCAGTAGAGGGGCGTGTATAGGATGGGGTGGGTAGAGGCAGAGCGAGTGGAGTGAGGGGTGAGTAGAGGTTGGGTAAAGGACTGGTCAGGTAGAGGGATGGTGCGTCGAGGGTGAATAGAGGCCTAGAGCCTGAGGAGTGAGCAGGAAATGCTGTGTCCTGATGCAGGCCAAAATGGACACAGCCTGTGAATGCTGACTACATCTCCACAGGGACCAAATATGTTTCCCTCAGGTCAAGCAAAGGGTGAACTTGAGCTACCTACTCCTGACCTGTAACATTATCCTCCTAAAGTTATATTCTAAAGTTTAACATTACATATGTTGAAAGAAGAGAAAACATGCAGATGTTGTTGAAAATTTTCAATAAATATTTAGTTCGGCCCTCGACTTAGTCCAAGTTTTTAATTTTGGCCCTCCGTGAATTTGAGTTTGACACCCCTGCACTAATGCGTAGGTTAGTTGTATGTGGATGGGGTGGGGGTTTAAGTAATGGTAGTTGATGGGAATATGGGGACATTAAAAGAGCCATGGGTAGGGACTAGTGTATGATGATTGATGAAAACTCGATGGATCGAAAGGCCTGTATCAGTGCTGTGTGACTGAGCGTTTCGACAGGTCTCCTGCTTCTGCCGTGGAAGTGCCTTTAAAATTAATTTTTTCACAGTGAGTATGCTAAGTTGTAACCTTTCCTATAATTTATCTCTATTGCTTTAGGCATGCTGGAGGCAGCTTAGCATTCTTTATACAATTCTGTTTTAATTTTTTTTGTATAAAGTTATTTTGAATAATGTTTGCTGGAACGAAAGACTACAAGCTCTTTCTATTTGTTCAAACATATTGGTTTAATTTTGCCTGATTTTAAAGTTGAAATGAATGTCCATGATGATGTGATGAGAGTGACATCCTTTAGCCAATTTTGTCACTTGTTGCCTATTTCAGGTCTTTATGTATCAAGTATAATGCAGTCAGTTATTGAGAGTACTGTATTTTCATTAGTCCCCCCCAGTAATCTGACTTGGCTTTAATCACTCAAAATACTTTAATGTTCAACTTCAGCCTGAGAAAGCTACAATGCTGTTAGAGGCTTGCACCAAGTTGAAGATACAAGTTGAAACTTTTCAAATTTATTTCACACAAACCAGGATAACTGTATAAACGGGCTTCAACTGATCAAATGCAGACTTCAGAGAACATTATCTAAATCATTGCAGCTCTCTAATGGCCCCATGGATTATTTGAAATGGTGTTTCTGGAGGGAGAGCAAGTAAAGTTGGCCATGTTACGAAAAGTTAAGTATTGTAAAATAAAATCTTGTTGCAATCATTGATTGAAATCATTCATTATATTAAATTGGAATAGAGAAGTAGCCAGTATATATTGATTTGTCTGTGTTGTTGTTCCCCTTCTGTTGAATGGAATTGTCAGCAGATCAATGTTTAAGTTACCATATAAACTTCATTGCAGTGTATGCAATTATCTATGCAACTTACAGTTTAACTAATGCTAAGGACGATTACTAGTGATATTGAAATTGATGAATTTTGATCAAATGGTAAGAAACTACAATGGTTGGTATATGTCAGTGATTAAAATTGGCACTATAAAGTGAAAAGCACTTCACACAAGGTTAAGATTTGGAATGTCTATAAGAGTGGAGACATCAGATTTTACAGGAACTGTTAATTGAAGACTAATTTGCAATGATATGGGAAAAAGAACCAAAGTGTGGGGACCAAATTGCCCTTATGAATATCTGCCAGTGGCATAACAGGCTGAATTATGGTGACCTGTGCCATTAGGTCCTATGATTGCATTCTACGCCATTAGCAAAATTTTGTGAACCCTCGTGAACCCAATTTTCTGTTATGAACTTGTTAATGCCTTTTAATATAATGCGATATATGAAAACTTAGCACAGCCACTGCTAGCCAATCTCCTGCAATAAGTGATATTTCTCAGTGTAACCTGACTTTACATAAAAAGGCAAGGTATCTAGTTCAATCATTATAACCATTTTAAGTTTCTTAAGATCTACTCGAATCATTAAAAAAGAACATCCCTGTCTTGTTCTTGTAAATATTACTTCCAAAGTGGTTCTAACTCTGCCAGTTTTCTGCAATTGAGGTCTAACTATAGATACTGGCTTCCACACCACTGCATGTCAAACCTCAACTTAATGACCAGATGTTATGAACAAAACTAAATGCAATGCCTAATCTTAAATCTATATATCTACTTGCTCAATGAGTTAGCAATATTGTTTAAAGAAATCTTTGGTTGCTTCATTTCATGTAAGCTGTTTCTGAGTACCCAGTAACTTTGAGCAATTCCCATTTTCATGGTCGATGATGCCGAGAGGAGACCTGCCACAAATGATCAGAACTCCCACCTTCATGAGACTTGTTCATTTTCTGCTAATTTTAAAAACCAAATATCAATTTGTCTTTTTGTTTCACGATTGTTTAGCTAGAATTATTTTTAATTACCTTTCTTGAATTTGGTCCTTTCTTGACTGTAAAGTTGCCTCTATGTTCTAATTTATCCTTGCCTCCAAAGACTCTTCATGATGTCAGGCTGTCAAAAATTCTATTACAAAACATACAACCTAACCTGAAAGTTTTATGTTGTAGTTGCATTCCTGTTGTAGTAACATTTGCCAGTCCTACATTGACTTTGGTCTGCATGTTAAAAATAGTGGACAATACTATTTTACTTTTACATGCAATGAGTCTTAATACAGAAAGTTTAGAAGATTCTTAGAAATATTTCATTGTTTTGATAAAAATATACTGTTCCAAATGAATTTAATAAAACTGTGCTGAAATCTCAAATAGCAGAGATAGAATGAATTTTGGAAAATGCCCACTTTAAAGTTTTGATCTCTTTCCTTTTATTGCACTGACCAATGTCCTGTCATTTATTAGCAGTTATTGTTTTATTTATCTTTTAGGATTGCTATTCCTTTTCTTTGGCTTGGCTTCGCGGACGAAGATTTATGGAGGGGGTAAAAAGTCCACGTCAGCTGCAGGCTCGTTTGTGGCTGACCAGTCCGATGCGGGACAGGCAGACACGATTGCAGCGGTTGCAAGGGAAAATTGGTTGGTTGGGGTTGGGTGTTGGGTTTTTCCTCCTTTGCCTTTTGTCAGTGAGGTGGGCTCTGCGGTCTTCTTCAAAGGAGGCTGCTGCCCGCCAAACTGTGAGGCGCCAAGATGCACGGTTTGAGGCGTTATCAGCCCACTGGCGGTGGTCAATGTGGCAGGCACCAAGAGATTTCTTTAGGCAGTCCTTGTACCTTTTCTTTGGTGCACCTCTGTCACGGTGGCCAGTGGAGAGCTCGCCATATAATACGATCTTGGGAAGGCGATGGTCCTCCATTCTGGAGACGTGACCCATCCAGCGCAGCTGGATCTTCAGCAGCGTGGACTCGATGCTGTCGACCTCTGCCATCTCGAGTACCTCGACGTTAGGGGTGTGAGCGCTCCAATGGATGTTGAGGATGGAGCGGAGACAACGCTGGTGGAAGCGTTCTAGGAGCCGTAGGTGGTGCCGGTAGAGGACCCATGATTCGGAGCCGAACAGGAGTGTGGGTATGACAACGGCTCTGTATACGCTTATCTTTGTGAGGTTTTTCAGTTGGTTGTTTTTCCAGACTCTTTTGTGTAGTCTTCCAAAGGCGCTATTTGCCTTGGCGAGTCTGTTGTCTATCTCATTGTCGATCCTTGCATCTGATGAAATGGTGCAGCCGAGATAGGTAAACTGGTTGACCGTTTTGAGTTTTGTGTGCCCGATGGAGATGTGGGGGGGCTGGTAGTCATGGTGGGGAGCTGGCTGATGGAGGACCTCAGTTTTCTTCAGGCTGACTTCCAGGCCAAACATTTTGGCAGTTTCCGCAAAGCAGGACGTCAAGCGCTGAAGAGCTGGCTCTGAATGGGCAACTAAAGCGGCATCATCTGCAAAGAGTAGTTCACGGACAAGTTTCTCTTGTGTCTTGGTGTGAGCTTGCAGGCGCCTCAGATTGAAGAGACTGCCATCCGTGCGGTACCGGATGTAAACAGCGTCTTCATTGTTGGGGTCTTTCATGGCTTGGTTCAGCATCATGCTGAAGAAGATTGAAAAGAGGGTTGGTGCGAGAACACAGCCTTGCTTCACGCCATTGTTAATGGAGAAGGGTTCAGAGAGCTCATTGCTGTATCTGACCCGACCTTGTTGGTTTTCGTGCAGTTGGATAATCATGTTGAGGAACTTTGGGGGACATCCGATGCGCTCTAGTATTTGCCAAAGCCCTTTCCTGCTCACGGTGTCGAAGGCTTTGGTGAGGTCAACAAAGGTGATGTAGAGTCCTTTGTTTTGTTCTCTACACTTTTCTTGGAGCTGTCTGAGGGCAAAGACCATGTCAGTGGTTCCTCTGTTAGCGCGAAAGCCGCACTGTGATTCTGGGAGAATATTCTCAGCGACACTAGGTATTATTCTATTTAGTAGAATCCTAGCGAAGATTTTGCCTGCAATGGAGAGCAACGTGATTCCCCTGTAGTTTGAGCATTTTATAATTGGAATAAAGTGAGGTTGACTTTTCCAAACCTAAATTGGCATTGAACATTTTCCAACCTTTTTTCCAAAAGATCTCTTGCAATCCCTGATTGTAATGAACTGCCTGCATGACAACTGTCCTCATTAAAATCCAACATTTTCAAAGCCTCTTAAAATTATATCATTAAGCATCTGTTTTATGTAGTTGATGAGGGGAATTTATCTGTGTATGCTGAATTTTACAAGTATTTTATTGACACTTAATATTTTGAATTCTTGTCTAATAATGTTGTGTGTATGAGATAAATTTATTTTATGTTGATTATTGTTTTTTTTCTCGCTCTTAATTATAAATTTTGCAAGATTCACCAAAGATCGTAAATGTTCCCCATTTATTTGGCAGTTGATAAAAAAGATATGTTTATTTATGATCTTAATCACTGATTAGAGGTGCAATGTATAATTAATATATTGTATACATCTTGGTATTTTTTATGACCTTATCATGTTTAAAGAACTACACAAAAACTAATATGATTTTAAGGCCTTGATAGGAAGGACTCCTGCCACACTTTACAGTGCCTGCAAAATATATTTTCTGTGTCCGATCAGTGTGCTATACTCTTGGGGCTTTGTGATAGGAATGGCAGGAAATCACGCTTCAAGACATAACCAATTGACTAGGCCATCCATCATTTGTTAGCATGCGTTGAGCTGCTTGGTTTCTGTGCAGGGGCTTGTGATTTAGTAAATACTTCAGAGATGAATAGAGCTGCTCACATGGGAAGCTATCACTGTCCTTCAGCAGGCTAAGACACAGATTCATGCTGAGAAGGACGTCCAGCGGCAGCTCATCAGTAACTGGTCTGTCACAGTTGGTGGTGCCCACCGACCATTCACAGTATATTAAATGCATCTTTAATATCTGCTTGAGTAGATTTAATGAAGAAAATTCTTTTTCTATACACTAACTACAGTTTCCCCTTGTGTTTTATGCAAGGAAATACAGTTAGTGATGTGGTACTGCAATAGAAATGTGTTGCAGTAGGTTCAGGAACAAAAATATTTATTTATGTTTGTTTCTTGCATTGAATAGCACTATCAGCCTAATATTTCCATGGGCACTTTAAAGATTTGGGGTTTTTAGGGTAGGAAATGTAGTCATTAGAAATGAGCAAATTGTAATATATGATGTTAACAATGACTAATAGTTGTGTCTATTAATGATTATTTAGTTATCTGAAATATTCCTTCATAAATTCTTTCTCACTGAATTTAATTCTGTTGAAATAAAGCAGTTGTATCATTTAATGACACTTAAATCACTCAATACATGTCAATGAACCTTGTACACCTGCCTTATTGGAAATTGTTTAATTTCTTTTTTTGAATTTGGCACTTTACTGCAGTTTACCGGTGATGAATTTGAAAGTTAGATGAATAATGTATTTCAAGATTAATCTGAACAAATGATTGCAATAGTTCAGACAAATTTTGATGTTACTCTTGATTGTATTTATTGCAAAATCAAAATTACTTTGTATCAAGAATTGTTTGAGTGAGAACTTAAATCAGATTTTTTAAAAATTAAATTCTGCTTATGTATTTTTTAAATTTTGAACTCCAATGTAATGTTGATTTAAAATAAGAAAAATATTTGTGGGGATAATAGGGATATTAAAAGTGAACTTTGAAATGCAAATAATTTTCTCTAGTTCAATACCTTCTGTCTACTTTGTGGAATAACTTATGAAATGTAAATTTATCTCTGCCTTATAATTTTTGGTAAGGTCATGTGCCAGCCTATAACTGAAAGCCAATGTTCCTCAGCTGTGAAGTATACGTAACACAGATGTTGGGGTGTCATCTGTCAACTATGCTACCCTACAGAGTTAAAAGTTCTAGAGGGAAAAGAATTCGACACAGTGCTGTCACTGTTACCCTTTCGCATTTCGACAGCATGCAAATTGTACACCTCCTGCTTAGCTGCACCATCCTGTCTAGTGTCTACAGAACTGGAATGGAAAGAGCGCATCTAGGACTCTGAGTAGTGACAAGGGTACCAGAGATTTGAATTGGAGATTGTCTGTAGTCAGATTTGGTAAAGCTCCCAATGGTGTTGCAGAAATTCCCGTAGGTTTCTGTCCCAGGCGAGGCCTGTTCAGTCCTTTTCAGCCCCCTTGAATGAAGTTTGATCTGAAGATACTCTGCCTGTAAAAATGCATTCAGTTCATTTTGCACACATCCCCTGAGTCCAACTGGCAGATGCTTTACTCTTCAAAATGTTTAAAAGAAAGTGCAGAGCAAGAGATAGCAGGAGCTCTGTGTACAGTCCCAGAACATTTTGGAAACGGCTAATATGCAGTTTTCATCAGTGCTTAGGCGGGGCACAATATGGTGCCTGTGGTTCACTGGGGAATATGAATGTTGATTAAGCATGCTTTCAGGCTTTGAAATTCTGAAGTAGTGTCAGAATAATGGATGTTGAGCAAATGTCAAGCATTTGTTAATTTCTCTGTTATTTGGGGTTTATCTACCATGATCAATCAAATAAACTAGTGCTTTTCTGTTGTGGCATGTGCCATTGATATGGTGATCAGCTAGCTGTAAAGGCCATTGTTTTCCTTGCTGCAGGAAAAGCAATGTATATTCAGACTGCAGACGATAACAAAATCTTTTGAAGCAGAAATAGTCTATTTGCACAAATTTAATTTTCAATGCTGTAATGTTATTTTCAGAAGTGTATTTTCTAATTTTTATCTCATTGTTTGGTTTATATTTTTAAAAACATACAGCAATTTGTAATTTGTCTAATTTCAAAGAAGTGTAATTTCACAATAAATATTAGGACTTCATGTGGAATGTTAAATTAACAACTTAAGAGCACACAAATGATGCAGATAAAAAATGAATACTGTGTAGGTTGAAGTAGGCTTGGATGTCATTTTGATATGCATGTTTAAACTTGTATTTCTTGACATATTCATGCCCATTTGTGATTAAACCTCAAGTTTAAAACATTTTCTTTCATGTATAGATAAGGTTTGAAAGTAGCATAGAAATGTTTTTGAATGAAATATGAATTCTCTTATCTTCATGAGACCCATTGTTGTTCTGTAAGGAATAACTGGTCATCCACAATTTTTGAGGCTCGGATGTTGAAAGGAACAAAAGGTTTTTTTGTTATGTAGAATCAAGTGTTTTTTTACTCTGAAAATGTATTATTAGTCATTTTGACTAATAGCCTGCCCAATTAAACGCTGAATCTTAAAAGACCTAGGAAGCCATGTTCAGTTATTTGGTGATTCAGTTGGCTTTAGACTTTTCATTGATAGCAGTGCATTGGCAAAGATGATAAATCAACTGGCATTTTTACACAGAAACTTCGGAATTATTCTGAAAAAATTGGCATACTTACCTCTGTGTGTCCTGTTGAAGTAATTTACACAGGGGTACTCTTCGGGTACTTTTACACAGCCTTCCTGTGTTGCAAAGTTTGTCAGAAGATGAACATCGTATTCATTAGGCCTGATTCTTATGGATTGGCTGCAGTCAATTTACACTGCAGCCACTCTGTAAAATTGTGTCGGGCTACAAGTGGAAAAGTTACGGGATGTAATTTGCATTAAAAGAAACTCTGTCCTGATATTTTTACATTGCCACCAAAGCAGAAATTTTCCTGAAATTTTTTGCTGTTCAGTGGCTGTGTAAAAGTGCCTAACAAGATCTCCCATTCCTGCCCGTCATTCAATTATTTTTGATAGAATTAATAGGAACACGTCGTGATGGCTATGGATCTTGTGTCTGGGCACATTGCAGTACTTGAGATTTTTATTGAATTAAACAATTTCAGTTCACTGCTCTTTTGTTTCCTTCTCTTTCTCCCTCCACAGATAAGGCTGTTTCTATAGTTTTCTTGTCTCTCACTGGTAGTTTTTAAAAATAATTGTTACCCTGATGGTTTTGGTGTGCACCCAATCATAGACACCTTTGCTGCTCCCTCTCCAACCAGCTAGTTTTCTCATTTTTTTCTAATTTTCATGAAGGTTTTGTGATTTAATACATTAAGCCTGTTTCTCTCTCCACAGATACTGCTAGACTTGCAGAATACTTTTGGCATCTTATGTTCTATTTTGGATTTTTCATACTTCCAGTTTTTTTGCTGCAATTTGGACTAGGATAAAAATTCATTTTGCTCTCGACTCCCATCTAACCATTTCCAATTAAATAGATTAACAGTAAGCAAAGGATGCAGATGGAATGCAAAGAGTGTGTGGGTAGTAATATTAATATTGTAAATTAGTTCTGTTAATAAAGGAAGAAAAAAAATAGGTTTGGAGATCAAAGCAAGCTCCACAACAATAAGTATAGTTTTAATCCTAGCTGAGATTTCTATGCAACATGGTCTTAAAAAGTCCTCAGATGATGGGAACTCCTAATTTTGCTAAGTAAAACATGTCCCTGTAGAATATGAAAGAGAACAATAGGAAAATGTTAACATTGTAGTCTCTTCAAGTTGCTAAACTTATTGCAGTCTTCAATTTTTTAAATCTTGTACAAGATGACAATGGTTTCAAATCCATGCCTTATTGAGATCAAGGTAAAGTGGTTCCTTGGTAAGATTTCTGCAGATATGTATTAGAGCCATCTCTGAATCAATTCATAATTTCCTCTTCAAGAGCACAGTTAAGCACAGCCATTTGCATTAAATGCACCCAAATGCAAAATGCATACTTAGAGTAGCAGCAGGAGCCTCATTTTCTCAGCAATAATTTACTCCATGTAGATAGCCCAGTGGTGTTTTCATAATAAATTGCTTGTGAATCATAGAGTTTTCAATGAAGCTGGTTTTAAATACAGGAAAGCTGCCATTAACCTTCTTTTAGGGTGAAACATTACTTACAAATTTAAGTAACTTCTACAAGTGCATTTTTGAAGTACATGTAATTGTAGTAAATTAACAGTTAAAATTATTTGTAAATATTTCTCTATTTTGCATGATTTACAAATCAGAAGCACTTAAACATGCTTCTAGACGACAAAGAATACTTTGGTATGAAATGGGCACGGTAAATTTAAGGAGGGCGCACCATAATTATTTGGCATAGGATGTGAACAAGTAAACAAGTGATCTCTTTTAACTTGAAATTTGATACTTGATTTGACTTTATATTGCAGAAGATGAAATATGAGGGTGCAAACTTTATTTCCCACATATCGTAAAGTTTTCAAATTGGTGTGCAGTACATTTGGTGGGGCATTTGGGGCAAACCTGCAAACAATTCTGTTGGTTTTTAATCCTACAGTATGAATGCAGCTCTGCTTTTAAGGAAATGGAGCATACCTTTTCCATTGCCGTTATTCACTTAATAGTATGGTAAGCATGGTTCGTACAGTGCCATTACCTTGCCAAGAACCTGGATTGGAATCCGGCGCTGTCTGTATGGAGTTTGTACATTCTCCCCATGTCGACTTACATTTATTCCAGGTGCTCAGTTTTCTTCCCACATTTCAAAGACATATGGGGTTTGTGGTTGATTGTCACAGGGATGTATTTGGGTGGCACGGGCTCATGGGCCAGAAAAGACTATTACAATATCTCTAAATTAAATTAAATATTTAGGAATAGGAGAAGGTAACTTGTCCCTTCAAATCTGTCATGTCGTTCAGTGATATGGAGGTTTGTCTTATGTTCCCAATCTTTTCATTGCAAAAAAATACAGTGGTGTGTAAGTTACTAAATTTATTGATGAAGCAAGTTAATTTAAAATAATGAAGCAGGGAATCTGTGATACCAGACTAGAAGAAGAATATCCATGAAAGTTTTGCTAAAAATCACTTTAACCTTTAAACACAATGAGTGATGATTGTCGGAAATGTTTGTATTGATCTGAGGTACTGACATGCCATACTCCTAACCTTGCAACTGTCGAACAAATGGTGTTCAACCCATTAAGGTTTAAATACGCTATTTCAAGTTCAAGTTTATTGCCTCATGCCCTGAGTTGCAGTGAAAAGGTTTGTTTTTGTCAGCAGTTCAGCCAGTCAACCCATACAGTGTACAACAAGTAAAATAGAGTTCAAAATGAGGGGAGATTTGATAGATGTATACAAAATTATGATGGATATGGATCGAGTAATTGCAGGTAGGCTTTTTCCACTGAGGTTAAATAAGATACAAACTAGAGGACATGGGGTAAGGGTGAAAGGGGGAAATGTTTGGGGAACATTAGGGGGAATTTCTTCACACAGAGAGTGGTGGGAGCATGGAATAGCTGATGTGGTGAATGCAGACTCAATTTTATCATTTAAGAAAAATTCGGACAGGTTCATGAATGGGAGGGTTATGGAGGGATATGGATTTAGTGAAGGTCAGTGGGATGACGCAGAATAATAGTTTGGCACAGACAAGAAGGGCCTGTTTTCTATGCTGTTATGTTCTATGGTTTAACAGATGTAGAGAGCAAATGCAACATAATTTTATTGGTGTGAGGTTCATTTAGATTTCAGTTAGGATTTACCTTTTTAAAAAAAAAATGATCGAATGTAAAGAAAAGATTTAAGCACTTGAAAATGTTTAAAATTAAATAAAATTACTTTAAATTTCCCTTTCTCCTATTGAAATGAAGAAAGTGCCTGAATCTGCATTAGGTCAAACCTGGCACAGCTTCAACAGACTGAAACTGCTAGGAAACTTCAGGAAATTAACACTTATTAGGCGCTTTCAGGTGGCCAAAATCCCCCGATGTAAAACTGCATATTATGCCCATATGTGGCTGTCTGGAGGCCACTTGAAAGTGCAGGACGCGCATGCGAGGCGAACTTTGTAACCTTCCTATGGGAGGGATAATCGCTGGAGCACTGAGGTCTCCTCCGGCACCTGAATGCAGCCGCCTGAAAGCGGCTGCTAAGGGGATGACAGTCAGCAGGCGAGTGCTTGACAGCCTCCCTCCCTGCTGCCCCTGGCACCTCCCCCCCCCCCCCACCCCCCCCTGGTGCGGAACATCAAGGCAGGGCTGGTCAGCGCTGGGGCAGCCGGCAAGGGCTGTAGGGGTTGGAGGGGGGCGCCAAAGGCTGTAAGGGTTGGGGTGGCCAACACGGGCTGTAGGGGTTGAAGTGGCCAGTTCCCATACTGATCCCACTTCCCTGCTCTCTCCCCACAGCCCCATGTCAATCCCCACACTGATCCCACTGCTCTGCCCATGCCGGCCGCCCCAGCATCCCGTGCCAGCCGCCCCACAGTGTGGGGACTGATAGAGGGTTGTGGGGATAACATGGGGCAGTGGGATCAGGGTGGGGACCGACATGGCCCTATGGGGAGAGAGAGGGGCAGTGGGATCTGTGGGGATTGACACGGGGCTGTGGGGAGAGAGTGGGGAAGTGGGATCAGTATGGGGACAGCCCGTGTCGGCCGCCTCAGCTCTGACAGCCAGCCACTCCAACCCTGACAGCCTGAAGGGACAGGAGCCAGAGTGCGCTCCAAGGCACCTCCTGTGCAGCTGTCCCTTTCAGATAACCAGTGCTGCACTTTCAGCGCTGCCACCTGAATGACCATTCCACAGGTCTGAATCTGCTTCTGCAGGCGCATTCTTGGCGGAGATGGTGGAGAATGCACCTGAAGAAGCCTAATGTTAATGGACTGGAGAGTGGGAGCAAAAACCTGTCACCAAATTAGAAAACATCAGTACAGACATTTGAACTTTTTGCATTTTTCAGAAGGGTGCAGGCTCCTGTAGTTTATAAAATTCTGAATTATTTTATAAATTAAAAGTAATATTTTGTGCAGGGAATAGTCTTTAAGAATGCTTTCCAGTTTTGTATGCCTTCCTCCTTCAGAATTCTGTGAAGCTAAAAAGTACATGAATGCAGGTAAAGCAAGAGAACATCAGAAAGAAACAAAAGTCTGCAGACGCTGTGATTGTAATAAAAACACAGAAATCCAAGGAACTTGGTAGATCTCGCAGCTTCTGTAGGAGGTAAAGTTATATAACTGACCTTTTGGGCCTGAGCCTTTCTTCATGGTATGTGGAAAAACAGGAAGGTGTCTGTATTGAAAGACAAGAGAGTAGGGAAAAATGAGCAGGGAAGAAGTACTGACCAACAGACAAAAGGTGTTTGTTAAAAAAAGTGTTTGTTGGATATGGATAGGCACATAGGAGAGAGGAAAGGTGACAATTGATTGGGGGAGGGGAGCATTTTTGGCTCTGTGAAAGCAGAGCTGGGGAAAAAGGAAACCGAAGGAAAGAGGGACTGAGGTAGAGGAAAGGAAACATCAGCTGCTTTCAAGTGGCCAGAATACCCAAATGTCTTCTTTCTTTTCTTTTCTTTGGCTTGGCTTCGCGGACGAAGATTTATGGAGGGGTAAATGTCCACGTAAGCTGCAGGCTCGTTTGTGGCTGACAAGTCCGATGCGGGACAGGCAGACACGGTTGCAGGGGAAAATTGGTTGGTTGGGGTTGGATTGTTGGGTTTTTCCTCCTTTGTCTTTTGTCAGTGAGGTGGGCTCTGTGGTCTTCTTCAAAGGAGGTTGCTGCCCGCCGAACTGTGAGGCGCCAAGATGCACGGTTTGAGGTGATATCAGCCCACTGGCGATGGTCAATGTGGCAGGCATCAAGAGATTTCTTTAGGCAGTCCTTGTACCTCGTCTTTGGTGCACCTCTGTCACGGTGGCCAGTGGAGAGCTCGCCATATAACGCGATCTTGGGAAGGCGATGGTCCTCCATTCTGGAGACGTGACCTACCCAGCGCAGTTGGATCTTCAGCAGCGTGGGTTCGATGCTGTCGGCCTCTGCCATCTCGAGTACTTCGATGTTAGGGATGAAGTCGCTCCAATGAATGTTGAGGATGGAGCGGAGACAACGCTGGTGGAAGCGTTCTTGGAGCCGTAGGTGATGCCGGTAAAGGACCCATGATTCGGAGCCGAACAGGAGTGTGGGTATGACAACGTCTCTGTATATGCTAATCTTTGTGAGGTTTTTCAGTTGGTTGTTCTTCCAGACTCTTCAGCGTCCTGTTTTGCGGAAACTGCCAAAATGTTTGGCCTGGAAGTCAACCTGAAGAAAACTGAGGTCCACAATCAGCCAGCTCCTCACCATGACTACCAGCCCCCCTACATCTCCATTGGGCACACAAAACTCAAAACGGTCAATCAGTTTACCTATCTCGGCTGCACCATTTCATTGGATGCAAGGATCGACAACGAGATAGACAACAGACTCGCCAAGGCAAATAGCGCCTTTGGAAGACTACACAAAAGAGTCTGGAAAAACAACCAACTGAAAAACCCGAACGTAAAGCCGCCTAAAATACCCGAATACGGCTGTCGGGAGGCCACCTGAAAGTGGAGAACCCAGCCCTGAAGAGCACTTAACTAACCTTCCTCGGGGAGGTATATTCTCTGCTTTGGAGCGCTCCCCCTAGGCACCTGAAAGCAGCAAGGCAAAGTGGCTAGCAGCTTTCAGGTTCCTAGCAGCAGGCGGGCTGATGACAGTCAGCTGGTGACCCGCTGACAGCTACCCTCCACTGCCAACAGCCCCCTGGCGTGGGATTACAGGGCTGGGGCGGCTGACGCGGGACTTTGGGCCCCTGGCGTCCCACGCCGGCTGCTCCAGCCCCGTAGTCCCATGACGGGGGGCTGTCAGGCAGCGAGGAGGGGGCTGTCAGGCAGCGGGGAGGGGGCTGTCAGGCAGCAGGGAGGGGGCTGTCAGGCAGCGGGGAGGGGGCTGTCAGGCAGCGGGGAGGGGGCTGTCAGGCAGCGGGGAGGGGCTGTCAGGCAGCGGGGAGGGGGCTGTCAGGCAGCGGGGAGGGGGCTGTCAGGCAGCGGGGAGGGGGCTGTCAGGCAGCGGGGAGGGGGCTGTCAGGCAGCGGGGAGGGGGCTGTCAGGCAGCGGGGAGGGGGCTGTCAGGCAGCGGGGAGGGGGCTGTCAGGCAGCGGGGAGGGGGCTGTCAGGCAGCGGGGAGGGGGCTGTCAGGCAGCGGGGAGGGGGCTGTCAGGCAGCGGGGAGGGGGCTGTCAGGCAGCGGGGAGGGGGCTGTCAGGCAGCGGGGAGGGGGCTGTCAGGCAGCGGGGAGGGGGCTGTCAGGCAGCGGGGAGGGGGCTGTCAGGCAGCGGGGAGGGGGCTGTCAGGCAGCGGGGAGGGGGCTGTCAGGCAGCGGGGAGGGGGCTGTCAGGCAGCGGGGAGGGGGCTGTCAGGCAGCGGGGAGGGGGCTGTCAGGCAGCGGGGAGGGGGCTGTCAGGCAGCGGGGAGGGGGCTGTCAGGCAGCGGGGAGGGGGCTGTCAGGCAGCGGGGAGGGGGCTGTCAGGCAGCGGGGAGGGGGCTGTCAGGCAGCGGGGAGGGGGCTGTCAGGCAGCGGGGAGGGGGCTGTCAGACGGTTGCCCTTGCCCCGACTCAGGAGCCAGTGTTCGCTTGCCTCTGCTGCAGAACTTTCAGGTAGTAGAACACCGCCTTCAGCGCTACCACCTGAAAGTCCCTTCGCAGACACCCGCAGCCACTCCGGAGCTGCATTCTCCTGGCGATTCCACCTGAAAGCGGCTATAGTGAAAGATGTGTTGGTGGGGGGGCAGCTAATGGAAAGTGGAGAAGTCGATGTTAGTCATTTGTTGGAGGATGCCCAGATGGAATACGAGGTGTTGGTCCTCTAATTTGCAGGTGGCCTCAGTCTGGACAGACATGTTCGCATGGGAATAGGGCAGGGATTTAAAATGGGTGGTATTGGATATCTCCGCTATTGCGGCAGGCAGAGGCGAGGGGATTAATGAAGCAATCTTCCAGTCTGATTCCAGTCTCTCTGATGGAGAGGAAACCACAAAAGCGGGCACCAGATGTAAGAGATGATTCCTGCAGATTCACAAGGAGAGTGTTGCTTTACTTGAAAGGACTGTTAAGAGCCCCAAATGGTGGTGCGGGAGGTGCATTGGTAAGTATAAGTGGAGCACCTCCTGTGGTCACAGAGGGTTAGGTGTAAAGGGGGCGATTGGTGGAAAGGGAGGAGTGGACGAGGGAGCAAGTTCCCCTTGTAATGACCTACCACCGCACCAGCCTCCGCATCCTAAGTATTACCTTCCACCATTTTCGCCACCTACTACGTGAACTCACCACCAGTGGCATCTTACCTTCTCCTTCCCTCTCATCTCCAGCATTTCTGTGTTTTTACTAAAGTACAGGAAGATCAGGATTAATGTCACCCAAACAGACAATGACGATTAATCTTTCTATTTAATCACGATGCTTTAATAATCCTTTAATATTAGCTGATTAAATTACGGGAATAGTTTCTCTTACTGGACATGGACTTTGCCCACAATGAATATTATTTGTCATTTATTAAATTCTGTTACATGTGAGCGCTGGCATGTAATCTAAGGGGTTGCACGTGGAACTGAAAGATTTACAGTTATAGCGAACATTCCCATGAGGAGCAGTGAAGACGCTGTTGACAATGGTTGGGCAGTGGACAATTTACTTTTAAAATAGTTTTCTAGGATTAAAGTAACTGGGATTTAAACAATTGCAACTATTTTTCTTGGAACAAAAAGATGTTTTTTTTATGTAAGATCCCATTGACTTCCATTTAATTGAACTTCTTGAAGTAAGACTTGGCTATTTACTGTTTAGTTACCAAGACCAGTTCTTTGTCCTCATCTGTTGAATTGAGTTCTGATGCCCAAGCCTGTAACAAAGTTTGTTGTGCTGGCAAAATCCAAAGTGAGGGAGAGACTTTAAAACTAAAGGGAGTAAAGTGCAAAAATCTGCAGACACCGTGATTGAGGTAAAAACACAATGCTGGAGAAACTTAGCAGGTCAAACAGTATACTTAATATAGCAAATATAAAGATACATAACCAATGTTTTGGGCTTGAGCCCTTCATCAAACTATGAGTAAAATGTAGGCAGGTGCCTGAACAAAATGGTGAGAGCGGAGCACAGTCCCAGAGGTAGGAGGTAATAGGTGGATAATGGAGGGAAGGAACACCAGCAATCAGGAAAAGTGGGGGATGGGTTTGACCTGCTGAGTTTCTCCAGCATTGTGTTTTTACTTAAAACTGAAGGGAACAGGTTTAAGGAGATGGGACAAAGATATAAAATGAATCTAAGGAGCAACATTTTCACATTGAGGATGATGGGTGTATGGAATGAGATGCCAGAGGAAGTGGGATAAGCAGGTGAAAAGTGTGATATTTAAATGATATGTGGACAAGTACATGATTAGGAAAGAGTTGGAGAGACATGAGCCAAGTGCAGGCAAATAACACTAACTCAGATAGGTAATTTTTTTTGGAGTGGACAAGAACTTGGGCTGAAGGGCCTGTTCCAGGCTGTATAACTCTTGAGCATCAGTGAGCAAGTTAATAGTCCTTTTGATACCTTCCATTATTTTGCAATACTGTCAGTGGACTGGGTGAGTAATTACTGTTATTGTATTGGTCCTATTTATTTGTTGTCCTGGTCAGGTTTCTGGGGGAAACCTTTCCTGGTTTGCAATTGTTCAAGAAGATGAACCATCACAAGGAGCAAGGCCCTGGGCCCTGATGGTGCACCTGGCAGGGTACTGAAAAATCTGTGTCAACCAACTAGCTGGAGTGTTCACGGATATTTTCAATTTCTCATTGATACTTTAAAAGGGTATCAATCATACCGATGCCCAAGGGGAGCAGACTGAGCTGCTTCAATTATTAGATTCCAAATTTATTGTCAGAGTACATACGTGGCATCACATACAACCCTGAGATTCTTTTTAATGCAGGCGAGGGAGAATGACCACTTACTGGTAGTCCAAAAAAAACTATTCAATGTATGCATGCAAACAAATAAAGAAATGTAAACAAACTGACTATGCAATACGAAGAGAAAAAAAAATCAATAAAGTGCAAAAGTAAGAGTCCTTACATGGGTCCCTGATTGAGTTTGTTGTTGAAGAGTCTGATGGTGGAGGGGGAGCAACTGTTTCTGAAACTGGTGTGAATCTCTTCCTGTCAGTAGCAGTGAGAACAGATTATCTGCTGGGTGATGTGGATGATCACTGTTACTCTCCGATGGCAGCGTTCTCTACTGATGGGGTGGAGGGTTTTACCTTTTGGAGAGCTTTACGTTCAGAGATATTGGTGTCCTCATACAGAACCATGATGCAGCTGATCAGCACACTTTTTACCACAGTTCTGTAGGATTTCTGATGACGTACCAAACCTCCACAAACTCAAGAGGAAGTAGAAGTGCTGACCAGCTTTCTTCACAATGCCATTAGTGTGTTGGGACCAGGAAAGATCTTCCAAGATAGTGATCCCTCAGAACATAAATTTGCTCACCCTCTCCACCTTTTACTCCCCCATGATTACTGGATCATGCACCTCTGGCTTTCCCTTCCTGAAGTCAACAATCAGCTCCCTGGTTTTTGTGCCATTGAGTGCAAGATTGTTGTTGATGCACCATTCAGCCAAGTTTTCAATCTCCATCCTGTATTCATTGTCCCTTTTTATACAACCCACTTCTATGGAAATATCAGCGAATTTGTACCGAGCCACACAGCAATAGGTGTATAGCAAGAAGAGCAGGGAACTAAGGACACAGTCCTGTGGTACTCCAGTACTGATGGAGATTGTGGAGGAGATGTTCTTACTAATCCTCACTGATTGTGGTCTGTTGGTGAGCAAATCCAGGATTCAATTACACATTGGGGTGCTAAGTCCCAGGTCTTGGAGTTTGCTGATCAATTTTGAGGGGATGATGGTGTTAATTGCTGAATTGTAGTTGATAAAGAACGTCCAGATGTCTGCATCTTTGTAGCCCAGGTGTTCCTGGGCTTTGTGTAGAGTCTGTGAAATGGCATCCGCCATATATCGGTTGCTACAATAGGCGAATTGGAATGGATCTATGTTGCCGCTCAGACAGGAGCTGATATGCTTCAACACCAGCCTTTCAGAACACTTCATCACTGTTGATATGAGCGCCATTGCTTGATTGTCATTTCGGAAGGTAACCACACTGTTCTTGGGCACCAGTACAATTAAAGCCTGTTTGAAACAGATGGGTACCATGCCCTGCCAAAGTGAGATGTTGAAGATATCTATGATATCAGCACCAATTTTTAATACTTGGCCTGGTACTCCATATGGACTGGGTGCTTTCCGTGGATTCACTCACCTGAAGGCAGCCTAACATCATCCTCGGATACTGGCAGGAGAGAATCAGAGGGTTCATGGGGTGCACGGTGGTGATTCTTCTTTGTTCCTAAAGTCAAATTTGGTGGAGAAAGCATTGAGTTCATCTGGAAGTGAAGCTTTTCCATCTCCTACTGCATCGGATTTGGTTTTATAGCAGGTTACGTCATTTCGTCCCTGCACAGATTTAGTCCCTATTGCCCTGTAGAACTCACATCTACTCTGATGAAATGCTTTGAGAGATTGGTCTTGGCCAAAATTAACTTGCACCTAAGTAAAGGATTGGACCCGCTGCAATTCGCCTACCACCACAATCACTCCATAGTAGATGCAATCTCACTGGCTCTCCACTCAGCTTTGGATCACCGAGACAACTGCTGCTTTTTTCATAGGCTACGACTCAGGTTTCAACACTATCGTGCCCTCGGTACTGGCCAACAAACTTCAAAACCTGGTCCTCTCCACCCTCTGTAACAGGATCCTTGACTTCATCATTGGGAGACCACAATCAATATGAATCTGAAACAATCTCCTCCACACCAATAATCAACACAGGCACTCCTCAAGGTGTGCTTAGTCCACTGCTCTACTCACTCTGCACTGTAACTGTGTGGCAAGGCACATTTCAAATGGCATCTACAAATTTGCCAATAACACCATGGTTGTTGCCAGAATCAGAGACAGCAATGAAGAAGTGTACAGGAGTGAGCTAGATCACCTGGTTGAGTGGTGTCACAACAACAACCTTGCACTCAACATTAGCAAAACCAAGGAAATGATTATGGACTTTCGAAGGAGAAAATCAGAGAACACAAATCAGCCCTTGTTGAGCAGTGGAAAGGGATAAGAACTTCAAATTCCTGAATGTCAACATTTCTGAATATCTGTCCTGGTGTCTCTATATCAAGACAATCATGAAGGTTCACCAGCAGCTATACTTCGTGAGGAGTTGAGATTTGATATATCACCAAAGACTTACAAGTTTCTACAGGTGTACTGTGGAGAGCATTCTGACTGTCTGGTTTGGTGGTGCCAATGTACAGAATAGGAGAAAGTAATAGAGGTCTGGAAGGCTGGCGGCAAAACTCTGCATGCCAAACTGCATGAGTTTTTCAAGCTCCGCTGGGACCAAGGAAAGCTGTCTCAGGACCTTCGTGATGCCATCATCATCACCCTGTACAAAAACAAAGGCGAGAAATCAGACTGCTCAAACTACAGGGGAATCACGCTGCTCTCCATTGCAGGCAAAATCTTCGCTAGGATTCTCCTAAATAGAATAATACCTAGTGTCACCGAGAATGTTCTCCTAGAATCACAGTGCAGCTTTCGCGCGAACAGAGGAACTACTGACATGGTCTTTGCCCTCAGACAGCTCCTAGAAAAGTGCAGAGAACAAAACAAAGGACTCGACATCACCTTTGTTGACCTCACCAAAGCCTTCGACACCGTGAGCAGGAAAAGGCTTTGGCAGATACTAGAGTGCCTCGGATGCCCCCCAAAGTTCCTCAACATGGTTATCCAACTGCATGAAAACCAACAAGGTCGGGTCAGATACAGCAATGAGCTCTCTGAACCCTTCTCCATTAACAATGGCGTGAAGCAAGGCTGCGTTCTCACACCAACCCTCTTTTCAATCTTCTTCAGCATGATGCTGAAACAACCTCAACAATGAAGACGCTGTTTACATCCAGTACTGAACAGATGGCAGTCTCTTCAATCTGAGGTGCCTGCAACCTCACACCAAGACACAAGAGCAACTTGTCTGTGAACTACTCTTTGCAGACGATGCCGCTTTAGTTGCCTATTCAGAGCCAGCTCTTCAGCGCTTGACGTCCTGTTTTGGGGAAACTGCCAAAATGTTTGGCTTGGAAGTCAGCCTGAAGAAAACTGAGGTCCTCCATCAGCCAGCTCCCCACCATGACTACCAGCCCTCCCCACATCTCCATCGGGCACACAAAACTCAAAACGGTCAACCAGTTTACCTATCTCAGCTGCACCATTTCAGCAGATGCAAGGATCGACAACGAGATAGACAACAGACTCGCCAAGGCAAATAGCGCCTTTGGAAGACTACACAAAAGAGTCTGGAAAAACAACCAACAGAAAAACCTCACAAAGATTAGCGTATACAGAGCCGTTGTCATACCCACACTCCTGTTCAACTCCGAATCATGGGTCCTCTACCGGTATCACCTACGGCTCCTAGAACGCTTCCACCAGCGTTGTCTCCACTCCATCCTCAACATTCATTGGAGCGACTTCATCCCTAACATCGAAGTACTCGAGATGGCAGAGGCCGACAGCATCGAGTCCACGCTGCTGAAGATCCAACTGCGCTGGGTAGGTCACGTCTCCAGAATGGAGAACCATCGCCTTCCCAAGATTGTGTTATATGGCGAGCTCTCCACTGGCCACCGTGACAGAGGTGCACCAAAGACGAGGTACAAGATCTGCCTAAAGAAATCTCTTGGTGCCTGCCACATTGACCACCGCCAGTGGGCTGATATCGCCTCAAACCGTGCATCTTGGCACCTCACAGTTCGGCGGGCAGCAACCTCCTTTGAAGAAGACCGCAGAGCCCACCTCACTGACAAAAGACAAAGGAGGAAAAACCCAACAATCCAACCCCAACCAACCAATTTTCCCCTGCAACCGCTGCAACCGTGTCTGCCTGTCCCGCATCGGACTTGTCAGCCACAAATGTGCCTGCAGCTGACGTGGACATTACCCCTCCATAAATCTTCGTCCGCGAAGCCAAGCCAAAGAAGAATAGAGTTATGCATGTGGCCAGAGCTCTCACGGACATTAGTCTTTACCCCCATTACGGATATCTGCAAGAGATGGTGCCTCAAGAAAGCAATCTCTATCTCTGCTCAAGGACCCTCACCACCCAGGCTATGCCCTCTTCTCATTGCTACTGTCAGGAAGGAGGTACAGGAGCCTGAAGACAAACACCGAAGCATACAAAAACTTTCTTCCCCTCTGTCATCAGATTTCTGAATGACAATGATCTAGTCACCTCCTCGCTTTACTTTTTTTTGCACTAATTTTTTTTAATGTAGTTTGTAGCAATTTTGTATCTGCAATGCTGCCACAAATCAATGAATTTTGTGACACATATTCATGACAATACTGATTCTGCAACAGCTTGGTGAGAGCCATGGAGAGTGGTGGAATACAAATCTATCATCCCAGTTAGCATTTATCTGGGTTCATGCACTTTTCTGAACATTCAACAGTTAATTAACAATAGTGGTGGAGAATTCAGTTGGCTGATGATGACTGAAAACACTTTAATTGTATCTTTTGTAGCCATCTGCTGTTATCTGATATTATGGACAGAACTGTTTGTATTTTCTGTTGTTTAATTGTTGACCACCATTCAAGATTGTAGATAGTATTTATTTGAAGTTATGATCTTATTCAGTGTTTGTATATTTGCTTGACTCAGTCTTTAGTCTGCTTTCTTTCTTTAACATGCATGCAATCCTCTTCCAAACATCATTGCTCTAACCTACACAAATAATGATTGCTTTATCTATACTGAGAGAGGAAATGCCATTAGCTCACTATACACCAATGGAACAATTTTAAAATCTTTAACTTGAAATAATGTCCTTTCCCTTTTGCCACCTTGCTTCAACAGTCTTTTTTAGCCCTGTGATCATGCATCCTATGTTTTTCTCATTCTGGCCTCCTTTTCATGCTCTCCTTGCAGCTTTATTCTGAGTTGCAGTGTCTTCAGTTCCAATGTTTGCAGTGATCTCTCGAAAACCCTTGTACTTTATTAACTTCATATCAATGTTCAATAACTTCCTCAAACTGGCATCCTTTAATGTAGCTTTTAATTTCACCATTCAATGTAAAGTCAATTTTTTGTTCATTTTGATAACTTTTTAACTAAATTTTGAGTGCATCTGTTGACCTGGAGAATACTATTTTAAACCCATTTTGAGTTAATGCCTTTTGAAAAAGAGTAATACTGCCAGCTGTATTGCACACTGCATGTTTAAAGTTCTCTTTAATGTTCCTGGCACAGAGCTGTACACAGCAGGAAAGCTGGGAATAATGAAAATATATCATTTAAATGTTTTTCTAAAAGATTATTTTGTGCTAATCGTGCCTTTTTAAATCACTCTGTATTGGCTTTGCTTATGTTTTTTAGATCTGCTGTTTAAAAACTAATCAGCGATAGCCCCATTCTCAGTAATAAAATCTTTACTGCAACATGGTCATATTTTTCCCCATTTCTCATGTTAGTTATCATAGGTATTGCCTGATGGAGACAATTTTTTTATGTATAGCTCAATGCCCAGTATTACACCTACCCAAATTCATTTGAAGTTTGCAGTACGCAGGAGACATTCACCCAGGTAAGATACCAGTATCTAATCTCAGGCTCTATCACTCCTTAAGTTTTATTTGTTAAACAAGGTTGGAATGTTGGCATGGCATGTGTACAATATTTCCTGCTGAGCCAAAATGGAGCAGTGACTAATGACTGAAACTTGCTTGTCATGAATTACTGTACTTTATTATGTAAAACATTTACCTGAAATGTAATAGTTGATGTTCGGTGTCTGAACTTTGAAATTGATGTATGTACATTTTTTAGCTAATTAAATTGCTTAAATAAAATCTTATTATTTGGTTTTTTTTTCTTAACTTGAAATGTGCCTGAAAATACTTTTGGACTTCAATTTGTAGTCATTTTTTCAGCCTGCAGATTTATGAATTCTTGTCATTAAAATTATGATTCGTGCCAAACCATTTCACTGTGTGCTGGCGAATAACCATTCCTTATTTCTTACTTCATAGTGAGCAAGAATTGTAGTCCAACTAGGTCATCCCTTTATCCAATAATCTGCTTTCCTCATCCTAGACCCATTTAGTTTCCAGCATAGTAGAATGGATAGAATGAGCAGAAATTCCTCTTCATTGTTATGCACACTAAATGCAATAAACCTGCCACAAGCCACAGATTAAATCAATACCAAAACACTGAGTTGTGGGAAGCTGTCTCAGCAATATTTCTGTAGTTGCTTTCCAATTACCTTAATTTGTATAACAATATGAGTTTACCATAGTGTTCATTTTTGAAGTTTGACCCTAAATTTGTCATCTCAGATAATTCATTTTATCACTTGATGAACAGGTAATTTTCCACATTAAATGTGATCAGAAAATAGATTGCCAACCCATCTTCCATAGGCTGAAGTAGAACAATTGAAAGTGATCCCATTTTATTTGCTTCCATTGAATGATGACAGTCGGATCACATCCTCTAATATTTAATATCCAGTGAGCATTTTGTGTGGAAGTCTGGTGAGTCAAAGAAGTCATTAACAGCCCCTTCTGGCCCATGAGCCTGCACCATCTAATTACACCCATGTGATCAACTAACCTACTTATCTGCACATCTTTGGATTGTGGGAGGAAACCCATGCTGTCACAGGGAGAACATACAAACTCCTTAAAGACAGCAGCAGATTTGAAATTGAGTTGCAGGCGCTATAACAGTGTGTGCTAACCACTACGCTAACCATGTTGTTGATTGAAAACTGACTTGACTTCATAATTACTCACAAAAATAAAATGAATGGAATCTCAGAAAGGAACAAAACCAAATAATGATTGCAAATAATTTGTATATTGTATTAATTATGCAACATAAGATCAGCTTCCCAGAGTAACTTGTTCAATGCTTCAACATTTTAAATTATTTAGAAAATTCTCTGTAAAAAAAAAAACAACAGATGTTTTGTGGGGGGGGGGGGGTAGCATTAATCTATTAACATCTGGTATTACCAGTTGCCTATGTAGTGCTTGTTGTGAAAAGTCTGCAGTTTTATTTGTAAGGATCATTACGGAAAAATATATGCTACTGCTCTACTCTGTAGAAGGGGGTGTGGAGAAGTCATGGGGTTTTCTGAACTCTTAGAGCCCATGATCTAGTCAGGCAAAAACAATAAAATTGGAAAATGTCCAATGAAGTTGTAGCGATCTATGCAGAACACAAGAATGCAGGAAACATTGCATTTGATACAGAATAATTACAGCAGTGAATAATAATATCTAATCATTTCATGTAATTTCATGAAGAGGTAGGATATGTGATGTTATTTTCCTGATCTAGTTTAGGGAATGTGCAACTTGATGCTTCCTGGGTCTTAGTGGGTAATGTAGACCTGGGCAATGCAAGTTTACAGGTGGAAGATTTTGCCATTCTTTGATTATGCTTTTCTGGCAAAGAATGACATCTTGAGTGTTGCCTATATGAATTGTGTGGTTGTTACTTGTCTTGCATTGGTATCACATTTTTTAGCACAAAATCTATGCTCAGAATGTTTTGAGACAAAAACATCACCAAAAAAAAAACTGCAGATTTCATGAATTGTAAATTTAAAGAAAAACACAAAATGCTGCAAAATCTCACAACATTTTCTGTTTATATTTATCTGCTGAACCCTGGTTTATCCAGAATTGTCTCACCCACTGGAGATATGTTTAAGCACTTGCAAGAACAGCAGTGAGGAGTGTCAGCTCTTTAAGTGACAGCAAGTTACCAACCTCATCATGGATCAACTGGAATTGGCATATGAAACCTGGCTAACATCAGAATTATATTTACTGGCATTGCAGTCCCCAAAGAGTGCAACAGTGTTATCAGGCAGCCAATCCAATGTATCTATTAGCAATGGTGTATCTTTTTATTCATAGTGAATAATGTAACCAGATTGAAGAGTAGTAAAGTGACAATATTCAAAACAGTGAATACAGTCATTGCAGAGTCAAAAGGAAACTGTGTTTTACTGAATTTGCAGTTAGGTTTCTGAATCATTGATCCAGGGATATGAGTGTTTTAAATAAAGTGGATTTTATATTTAAAAAAAATAGCTTTTCACATTTGCAGATTACATAAACTAATAGTTTGTTGTAAAAGTCCACCTGGTGCACTGGTATCTTTCAAAGAAGAAAATCTTCCATTCTTACCTCTGCCAGTGATGTGTGCCTCCAGACGCACCACAGTGGTTGACTTTCATCTGACTGCAGTTCAGTGGCAATACATACAGAAGTTGCAAGTAGTGTCCTCATTACATGAACAGATGTGTATCAATTAACAGATAGCTTTAATAGTTGGAAGGAGCCTTAGCCTGCAGACTCAAATATCTGAATTTTCATTTAAGTGAAAATCTACCCAGCAGCAAAAAAAATCCCTGGAATAACTCAGCAGGCCAAACAGCATCTGTGGATTCAACAGGGACAGTTTAAGCTTTTAGGTTGAAATCCTGCATCAGGATCATTTTTGGTCTACCTACTCGGCAGCAGTGGAGCAAAAATTCATATTGGAAAATGTGCAAAAAAGATTTGTGAGAATATCGCTGGGACTTGAGGAATTGAGTTATAAGGATAGGCTGGAGTAAAGGAGGCTGAGGGTGAAATTACGATACAAAATAATCAACGAGGAAAATACAGTGACTGATTGCAGTTTTTCCTCATTGTAGGAAAGTATAAAACTTAAGGACATAGGTATAAGGTGGGGGGGAGATTTAAATGAGACTTGAGAGCTACCTTTATTTTTACACAGAGGGTGGTGTGTCTCTGAAATGAGCTGGAAGAGGAAGGGGTAGGCACAACTATGGCATTTGAACAGTTAAATGGATATGAAAGTGTAAGAGGGATATGGGCTAAATGCATGTAAATCAAACCTGCTTATATGGGCTAAATGTTTAGCAGGGATGAGTTGGACTGAAGGGCCTGTTTCTGTGTTTTGCTTAATGACTATTACTGCGCTGGATGGGTCACGTCTCCAGAATGGAGGACCATCGCCTTCCCAAGATCCTATTATATGGCGAGCTCTCCACTGGCCACCGTGACAGAGGTGCACCAAAGAAAAGGTACAAGGACTGCCTAAAGAAATCTCTTGGTGCCTGCCACATTGACCACCGCCAGTGGGCTGATAACGCCTCAAACCGTGCATCTTGGCGCCTCACAGTTTGGCGGGCAGCAACCTCCTTTGAAGAAGACCGCAGAGCCCACCTCACTGACAAAAGGCAAAGGAGGAAAAACCCAACCCCAACCAACCAATTTTCCCTTGCAACCGCTGCAATCGTGTCTGCCTGTCCCGCATCGGACTTGTCAGCCACAAACGAGCCTGCAGCTGACGTGGACTTTTTACCCCCTCCATAAATCTTCGTCCGCGAAGCCAAGCCAAAGAAAGATTACTGATTAATTGAAAGTATTGTGAAGTTTGGCAGAATCACATGGGCAAAGAAAATCTAGGGCACAAGCATAGAAATAGCCACAACCACACTTCTTGGTGAAGATTATTATGCACCAATAACATAATGAAAGTTCAATTATGCTTTCCAGAGACATGTACATTCCCTCAAATAATATCTACAGTGCCCTCCCATATTGTTTGGGACAAAGACACAATTTTTCTTTTATTTTCCTCTGTACTCCCCAGTTTTCAATTTGTAATCAAACAATTTACATGTAATTAAAGTGGACCTTCCATATTTTATTCAAGGTTATTTGTACACATTTTGGTTTGTCCATTTAGAAATCACAGCACGTTTTATATATAGTCCCCTCATTTCAGGGCAGTATAATGTTTTGGACAGTTGGCGTCACAGGTGTTTGGGAGTACTCAGGTATATTTAATTGCTTCATTAGTGCAGGGAAGCTTCTAAGCTTTTGATCATGTTTGGAGTCTAGTTGCCATTTTTAAATGTGAGGTCCAGAGTTGTGCCAATGAAGGTCAAATAAGCCATTATAAGGCCTAAAATTAGAATAAGACAGTAAGAGTCCTTGCCCAAACTTTAGGATTACCAAAATCAGCAGTTCAGAACATCATTAAGAAGAGTACACTGGTGAGCTCGGTCATCGTAAAGGGACTGGGATTCCAAGGAAGAACTCCACTGCTGATGACTGAAGAATTCTCCTCAAAATGAAGATAAATCCACAGATCAGAAACCCTCCTCAGGTGAGGAGAAGTCAATGACTACTGTCTGCAGAAAACTTCATTAACAGAAATACAGAGGCGACACTGCAAGATCCAAACCATGGCAAAGGTGGTCTGCTTTGGATTTTGTGCAGTTTTTTTATGCCTCCACACTTTGCTGTTGCCATCACTCTCATACAGGTTAATCTTGGTCTCATCTATCCACAATACCTTTTTCCAGAGTTCTGCAGACTATTTTAAGTACATTTTGGCCATCCTGTTTTTGTGGATAACTAGTGATTTGCAAACTCCAATGTAGCTTCTGCATTTCCTTTCAGGAAATTTTCTGTGGACAGTAGTCATTGACATATCCACACCCGCCTCCTGAAGAGTCTTTCTGATCTTTTGTGCGAGTATTGAGCTCACCAGTGTGTTCTTTCCAAACTGTTGATTTTGGTAATCCTAAGGTTTACTGATCCTTACTGTTTTATTCTTGTTTTTCATCCTTATATTGGCTTGTTGACATTCATTGGCACAACTCTTGGTCCTCGTGTTGAAAAATGGCAACAACAGACTCCAAAGCTTAGAAGCAAGCCTCGCTTTCTCATATCTGTACCAATGAAGCAATTAAACATACCGGAGTCAGCACAAACACCTGTGAAGCCAAATGTCCCAAACATGTTAGTGCCCTGAAATGAGGGGACTATGTATAAAAAGTGCTCTAATTTCTACACTGTCAAACCAAAATGTATATAAATAACCTTGAATAAAATATGGAATGTGCAATTTAATTACATGTGAATTGTATTTTTTGTAATTTTCTATTTATCATTTTAAATACATTTAACAATCAACAATCGTACCAAATACATCAAGAGAACCCCTCCCTCCATCCCCTCTCCTCTAAATGTCTTATTAAACAGCAAAAGACTGAAGAAAAAGAAAAACCAAAAAATTGCATCTCATTGTCAGTGCGTAGGTAAAACATATGGAGACCCGATAATACCACAGTGTTAAAATCTTCACTTAAGTCTACTGGCTAGCCAGTAGTGATCATAACCCTATATTAGGCTGCCAGAATTTTAGGAAGGTGTTCTGTACCTTCTTGAGATTGTATGTGACCTTTTCAAATGGGATGCAGCTATTCTTCTCCAAAGACCACCTATCCATGATGGGAGTCAAACTTCCATGTAACTGCTAAGCACTTCATGGCCACACTTAAGGCAATTTCTGTCAGTGTAATATGAGAATTAGTTAGTGATCTACCAACCATGGTAAAGTTCCCTAGAAGACAAAGCTCTGGGTTTACTGGGAAGGTGACTCTCATGATCTTGGTTATGGTGTACATTGAATTGTTTGATTACAAATTGAAAACTGTGGAGCACAGCAGCAAATAAAGGAAAAAGTGTCTGTGTACCAAACATTTGTGGAGGGCACTGAACTTGTTTGCTAGACAATGAACATAACAAAGTACTTATCAAAATTATATCTGTGTATTCTGGCAATATCAACTTCAGCAGAAAATATACCCTTTTTTAGAATATTTAAATTTTTCCATACATGTATTTAATATTCAGTTATTACAACAACCGCTTTAGTTGCCCATTCAGAGCCATCTCTCCAGAGCATGACGTCCTTTTTGCGGAAACTGCCAAAATGTTTGGCCTGGAAGTCAGCCTGAAGAAAACTGAGGTCCTCCATCAGCCAGCTCCCCACATCTCCATCGGGCACACTGAACTCAAAACGGTCAAGCAGTTTACCTACCTCCGCTGCACCTTTTCATCTGATGCAAGGATCGACAAAGAGATAGACAATAGACTCGCCAAGGGAAATAGCGTCTTTGGAAGACTACACAAAAGAGTCTGGGAAAACAACCACCTGAAGAAACACACAAAGATCAGCGTGTACAGAGCCATTGTCATACCCACGCTCCTGTTCGGCTCCGAATCACGGGTCCTCTACCGGCATCACCTACGGCTCCTAGAACGCTTCCATCAGCGCTGTCTCCGCTCCATTTTCAACATTCATTGGAATTACTTCATCACCAACATCGAAGTACTCGAGCTGGCAGAGTCCGCAAGCATTGAATCCATGCTGCTAAAGACCCAACTGCGCTGGGTGGGTCGCGTCTCCAGAATGGAGGACCATCGCCTTCCCAAGATCATGTTCTATGGCGAGCTCTCCACTGGCCACCGAGACAGAGGTGCACCAAAGAAGAGGTACAAGGACTGCTTAAAGAAATCTCTTGGTGTCTTCCACATTGACCACCGCCAGTGGGCTGATCTCGCCTCCAACTGTGCATCTTGGCGCCTCACAGTTCGGCGGGCAGCAACCTCCTTTGAAGAAGACCGCAGAGCCCACCTCACTGACAAAAGTCAAAGGAGGAAAAACCCAACACCCAACCCCAAGCAACCAATTTTCCCTTGCAACCGTGTCTGCCTGTCCCGCATCGGACTTGTCAGTCACCAACGAGCCTGCAGCAGACGTGGACATTACCCCTCCATAAATCTTCGTCCGCGAAGCCAAGCCAAAATAAGTAAGTAAAGAAACTACAACAACAATAAAGTTAGAAATCACACTACATGTATTTATAATCCCCTCTCTTCCCTAACCCTCCACCCCATTAAAAAAAAAATTTAAATGTATAATAATATGATAGTATTAACTAGAAAAAAGAAAATCTTCAAGGATTGCTCTGAGATGCATGGTGAATTACACAAGACGTTAACCAATCTTCTATATAGTCAATTTTTAGAGGATCTCTATGAGGCTCAAGGGAAAGGAAGAAGGCTATTACATATTTATGCTTAATGTTTACATATACGAATGCCATATTTGCAAAAATATACCATATTTATATCTCAAATTGTATGTAATTTTCTCTAAAGGAATGCAACTCTGAATTTCTGCATTCCTTCTTTCCATACCCAAATATTAATCTGATTTCCAAGTAGTTGCAATACATTTTCTTGCCACTTCAACAATATATTGTTAATTTAATTTAGGTCTCATCTCTTGTATATTCCCCAATAAAAATAATCTCGATTTTTGCAGGAATGGCATTACTTTGGGACATGACCATAATGAATGCAGGAAAGTCCCCACCTCAAGACCACATCTAAAACATTGAGCCGATATATCTGATTTCATTCTATTCAATTTTTGTGGTGTAAGGTATAAATGATGTTAAAAAAAAATTATACTGAACTAACCTTACATTATAGTAGTATTAATCATACATTCTTGGCATAACTCTGACCATCTTCATTCATTAATTATAATATTCAAATCTGTCTCCCATCTTTGTTTAGATTTATAAACCATGTTTAAGAGTTCCCTTAACATTATGAATTTTAATCAGTAAATTATTTTTTTTAATCAAAATGGCCACTCCTCTTGCCTTTGAATTAAATGAAGAAGCTACTACATTTCCAACCCAATCCCTTTTCAATTTCAAATATTCTTTTTCAGTTAAATGAGGTTCCTGCAAAAAAGCCCGCTCTACTCCCATTTTCTTAATATATGTTAATACCCTCTTCCTTTTAACCAACCAATTTATCCCATTTATATTAAAATTTACAAATGTCAATATATTACTCATCTTAATTAACCATTTTCACTCTCTTCTGTCCTACTCTCTTCACCCCACCCTGTAAATCTCCTCTCAACCATTGTCCAAGGTGTCGTGCATCTCCTCTGGCAATCCTAATAAGAAAAAAACAATAACAAATATATGTTCCAACATTCATAACTATGTTTAAACAATAAAAAGACCTTTCCCTCTTCCCCCCCCCCCCCCCAATCTAGTCTAGTGTTGAATAAATTATACATAACACTACCCTCCTCTATTTTATGGGTTGTGACCAAAGTCACAATTACACACATGATCTGTAGCAGTTAGTATCCTACCTCTACCCCCCTGATACAGTTAACATATGATCTTTAAACAATTCAAAAAATAAGAAATAAGGAAACGACTTCCCAAAATCAGAATTTTTTTTTAAATTATTCTATAAAGAAAAATTATTACAACAACTGGTCTTATAACTTTTCACTCTATCTGTGACTGCAATTCAGGAAGTTGTTTCACATAATCTTCTGCTTCCATAGAATTTATTTTGTTCATTAGGAAGGGAAATTTTCAAAGTTGCAGCATCTCGCAATACAACTTTATATCCTTTCTCCCAGAGATCCTTTTTTTTTGCCATATTAAATTCTCTTCTTCTTTTCAGCAAATCTTCACATATCAGGTTAAAACAAGACTTTTTCTCCTTGATATGTAATAGCACCTTGCTTCACAAGTCTTAAAATCTTTTCTCTATACTGGTATTGAAGAAGTTTAATCAACACTGAATGTGGCCTCTGACCTGGAGACTGTTTCCCTCTGAGAGTTCTATAAGCTCAATAACATCTTGAAAATTTTCTTTTCTCAAAACTTCAGGAATCCATCTTTTTGCTCTAGTCCTTTCTTAAGGCCCACTATTTTAATATTATTTCTCCTGCTGAAATTTTCCCACATATCTATTTTTTATTGAAGCTTATGAATCTCCATATCCAAGGCAGTAGTATTATCTTCCACTCGTGTTCCTCTGTCATCAAATTGTTGCATATTCTGCTGCATTCTCTTATCTTCTTGACCATTTTATCTAATTTTTTTTTCTTAATTTTATTCACTGATTCTTTGACTTCTTTAAAATCCTTCGTTATGGCACTCAATAGTGCAATATTACTTATATCACCTGTTTTACTCTTACTATTAAAGACCTTACTTCTTTCCATGTCTACTCTTCAGATAATTGTATTTCTTTTTCTTCTTCATCTTCCTTGTCACTTACAGATTTTTCTGAGCCTAACTCAATCTCAGACATTATGGAGGGCCTTGGTTTTCAGCGCATGAGTGATCTCCTTCCGGGTTCCTTCCCAGTTCTTTCTGCGACATCATATCCCTGTTGCTTTGGGCAAGCACCAGCAGACGTCTCCACTTCCAGATTGTTCCCATCAGGATCCATTCAGACTCCAGACCGCTGCTTCAAAGTCATTGTAGGCCCTCCAGTCTGCTCTTCCCATCGGGCTCGATCTAAGTCTGTAACGTTTTTATCCTTCTTTTCTATTTTTGGAGACATGTTGTAAAATATTGCTTCTGTGTTTAAAATCACTTTGAGAAGTTTTCCGCCCAAAATTATTGACCAAACAGTATGATTTCAATACGAGCTCACTCACGCACCAAATAAAACAAAATTCTATTCCTACTTAAAGTCTACTCTTTTGTTAATGTAGCCCAATACCTGCTCTCGTAGTTTAGTATTAGTGTTTATTAGGTAATACTATTGTGAAAGATTTTGATGCTTTGAAGATGTTGTATAAAGGAAACATTGCTGCTTTCAGTGCACTCTGTATTGCAGTGATTTGCTACCACAGTTACTTGTGGACTGGATACTTGTGCTATTTATTTGCCAATATAATGAAATCTTGATCTTGACTGCAATCAGCGGTACATCAAATGGTAAGATTTTAATTTAGAACATATAGGAAAAGAACTTGTGAGGCATTTGGATCGAGGCTGTTTTTTATTTGAATCTTGCTTTATTTTCCAAGTTGATAGTAAGAATCTATGAATTTCAAAATTTGAATTGAAAGAAAAATTGCAGGTTCATAATTTTATGCAGTATGATGTTAATTATATTTAACTCATTAAGCAGAAGTTTTGGATATTCTTTGTTTAATGTCTTATTTTGAACAGGTCATCTAATCTAGACCCCTTTTGCTTGTTCTTGGAGTATTTTTTTGAGGTTTGTATTAGCAGTTGTTAACAAGCTCAACAAAAAGCTGATGACTAGATCAGAAATGGGTGCCATTATCAGCTCTGCAAGATATCCCTTGCTTCAGATTGAATATAAGCTTTGAATATTTCATTGCATTCAATAAAAATAAAACAGTATTTCAGATTTTGATACGTTATTTGAATTTCCTGATAAATAATTGCACTGCTGAGTGGGGTCGAAGTAAAATTATGTTAAAGTTCAAAGGTATATATTGAATAATATATTTATGGATATGAACAACATTTGGAATATTCATTGTTTCAATCTTTTAGGTGAAAGTACCCTTAAGGTGCTGATGGGATGGGATTTCATTTTTTGATCATAAGAATGCTCGAATCAATAGCCCTTTTTCCACTGGCATCCCAGTTAATTGACCATGCAGTGTCCCTGGATAGGAAGCCATTTGTAGTGTTTCCACTGGGCCACCTTTTCCAGTGAACACAACTCATCTCCAGGGATTGGAGAGTCTACTTTCAAATGGAATGGAATGGATGGAAGTTGTCCTTTTTCCACTGGTTTAATCAGCACGTCAGTGTCAGCTGATACTGGGGACATGAGTAGGGATCAATGCTGTCAATCGCTAGTGTGATTTAATGTCATTTTGATGCCAGCATGCTGATAGCTTTCCTTTTCCATTGGACCCTGAACCAGTGAATTCCCTGTTGATTCCTGTGACAAGGTGCCAGTGGAAAAGGAGCTACAGCTAATGGGTTTGGAAGTGTAGACAGTTACTGCAATGTATTTTCTAAATGGTGCTCTCTGGCAGGGCTGGTGCCACCATTAAACCACTAGACCTATGGTGCAAACCTCAGAGGGGTGCTGTTGAAGAGAGACTCCGATACCTCTGCATCAGTGGCGTAGCAGTGGGGGGGTGGGGGTGCAGAGGGAATGACTGCTCTCCCATGCACATTTTTTTGAAATTTTTTTCCAAAACAGATATAGTATCACATCTGGAAAAAATAATTAATTCTTTTTAAGGTATTTACACTTTTTTTAGATAAGCTCCTTTGCGCAGGCCCGAGGACAGGTCCACGTCCTCCCCCTCCACGTCCTCCCCCTCCACGTCCTCCCCCTCCACGTCCTCCCCCTCCACGTCCTCCCCCTCCACGTCCTTTAAATCTTCGTCCACGAAGCCAAGCCAAAGAAAAAGAAGAGATATGGTCAAGGCAATGTGCGAAGATAAATTTGGCTCGAGACATAGCCCAGCAACATAATGACTTCATTGAGGCACCAAAGTCAGAAGAAATCAAAACTGAGTTTATTTTCTGGTTTAGTGATACTCGGAAGTCCTCTCCCAGTAGTGATGGTGTTCCCTCAGCAGTTTAGACCCTCCTAAACTGCCTGGGCTCACGGGTCGCTCAAGCTACTTTAACATGGCAACAGCAGGGATTCACTGAAGTGGTTACCTCCTTTGTTATCGGGGTTGCTCAACAAAAGACAATTTAGCTATTGGTGGCAGTTAATGTTGTAGCAAGGTGGCTCCACAAGACCGGGACGGTCCAGGCCAGCATGATATTGCGGACCATCTAGAGGTGAAGGTAAAGATCACTATTGCCATTGTGGCCAACTTAGTCAGAGATGGTTGGAGTCTAAATGGAACTTCTGGGTAACTTGTTGCAATCTCCAGCCCTACCGACTGTGCAGACATCATGCAAACAAGCTGCCCCTTTTAATTTAATAACCCAAACCCATTCCCATCCACATAATAGGGAGGCCCCTACTGTGTGTGCGTGGGTGCAGGCTGGCTGAAAAATGTGTTGTGGCACCTTTTTTATGTGCTCTCTCTCCCCCCAACTTTAAAACCTGGTTATCCCCCTGCTCTGCGTCGTGAATGACATGGTTCTCACTAACGCTCTATAAGCATGCACGTTAGTCTGGTAAGGCAGAGGTAGAAACTGCTACTGCGCACATCGAACATCACACAAGGTATTGCATCCACTGCCCAGCCTGGCCCTGCCTCTGTGGCCGCCATGTGCTGATAATGCAGTGAATGAAAATTTCAGGAGGAAGTTGGGTACCAACACCTTGGATGCAACAGATGAGGGTAAAGGGGAATTCTGCTCTGGCTAGAGTCTTGAGGGAAACAATTTGATCTTGCTTGATGACCTCATTACAAAATTAGAATGGTCAGAAACCTCTGGAAACGTGTGAGAAAGAAAAAAAAGTTATAGAGAAAGAAAATGTCAATGGAGTCTCCTCTCTGGCAAAATGCTGAACCAGGGCATGGCAGAAACAACAATTTGTTCTTGTCAGATAAACAAGTTATCACTGGCAACAGCCTTGGTCCAAGTATTTTAATACCTACGAGGTTACATCAGAGCAACAGATCACTGGCATATCTGCTATCAAATCTAGTGCTGGATTCATCGCTGCATAATCTGATATGTAATTTCCATTCATCTGGTCCTTGAATGGAACAGCAATGCTGGCACAATAGGATCAGTGTGACAGAATACATGTAAATATAATTATTTACTCAGCACTTGTTTGATAGCAACTAACTCTACTGTCTGGTCTGCCATAAAATCAACCATTATTTGCTTGTGTGGAAAGATTCCTGGCTTTCCTCTCAGAAGACATTGAGACTAGTTTGCTCAGAGTGACCAAGGAAACCTTGGCTTTATTGGTTGTAAATCTAAGGTGTTCTTGAAATGGAAAATATTTCATGTCAAGAAAAAACAGATCTATGGACACAGAAAAATTAAAATCCAACAAAAAATACCCATTACTGAAAGAGCATATGGTGGATGGAAAGAATGCCTGTGATTCAGCAATTGGTCAATAACCAGATAATGCATGGATTATTTATTGCTGTCAGAACCATCCATCATTCAAATATGTAAGGATCCTCCCCACTGAGGGTCAAGAATGAGGAGAACTTGTCACAGACAAGCAAATAGTCTGCACCTGGTTGATGGTGCAATTCAGATTCTGTTTGATGCAGATGTACTTAATTCCACTTAACTCTGAGGTGCAAACTCAGCAATACCTCGGCTCAGTAATGGGTGGAAAGGGAAATAGAAACACATCCTCCAAAGCAGAATATTGCTGAGAAGTATTTTTTGGCACAAAATCATATCTTCATCTGGGATAAAGTGAGACTGCTAGAGGACTTTGGATAATATAGTCATTCTTCTTTCTTTGGCTTGGCTTCACGGACGAAGATTTATGGAGGGGGTAAAAGTCCACGTCAGCTGCAGGCTCGTTTGTGGCTGACAAGTCCGATGCGGGACAGGCAGACACGGTTGCAGCGGCTGCAGGGGAAAATTGGTTGGTTGGGGTTGGGTGTTGGGTTTTTCCTCCTTTGCCTTTTGTCAGTGAGGTGGGCTCTGCGGTCTTCTTCAAAGGAGGTTGCTGCCCGCCAAACTGTGAGGCGCCAAGATGCACGGTTTGAGGCGATATTGAGGTGATATCAGCCCACTGGCGGTGGTCAATGTGGCAGGCACCAAGAGATTTCTTTAGGCAGTCCTTGTACCTTTTCTTTGGTGCACCTCTGTCACGGTGGCCAGTGGAGAGCTCGCCATATAACACGATCTTGGGAAAGCGATGGTCTTCCATTCTGGAGACGTGACCCATCCAGCGCAGCTGGATCTTCAGCAGCGTGGACTCGATGCTGTCGACCTCTGCCATCTCGAGTACTTCGAAGCACCTTTAAAAAAGGTGTCCAATTGCGATGATTGTAGAGCAGATTCAGTCCTACCAAAGTCAGGAAATTATTGAAAGGATCATTCTTAGGTACTGCCCCCACTGACCCAGTCTTTCTGAATGCTTCACTCATGTAAAACCTATCATCAGATCTCAAAGCACCAATAATGCTGCTTCCAAAATGTCCCTATATTCATCAGGCAGGATAGGTGAATGAATGGCAGCTTCTCCCAAATTAACAGCCTGTGCATAGAAGCTGTTCTTGCATTGAACTGTCTTGGCTGGTGAGCCATATCATCTGCATGCCCGACACCACCTTACCAAAACCTTTGCTTATGTACATGAAGAGATTTCCAGGAGGATATTGTACTCAAAGTCTCCTTGAAAAATTAGAACATCTCATTGAATTGTGAGATTCTCTAGCCTTTGACTGCTCAGACAAGAAGAATCCAGGATGACTGTGTGCTCCATAAGTCTCCATGACCTAAGCACATGGAGGCCATTCCCAAAGAATAAAAGAATTTTGGTAGCCACATTGACTTCCAATTATCTATATTTGTAAATACTATTTATCAGCATTTATCTTCTATGGCTTGGCAATTCAAGTACCTGTTTATCTGCCTGCACCACTCACTCTCAGTGTTCCTCTTTACTTTCAGTCCAGGATGTGGTAATGACATATGAAGTTTCACATTGTTTTCTCTTTGAAACAAATGATGTTTTTTAAAATGATAAATAGTTCAGACATTATTGTCAAGATGTTTGACATGTCATGTAATTCTTGTAAAGTTGTTTGGAGTTGAGGTGATTTTTTTAATAAAAGATATCTGGAAAAAAACTAGTTCTGGTAATTCCTATGAATAATGAAGCAGAATGCACTATTATGTAATTACTAATTTTTTTTTGGTGATAGAAAAGTAACTGCTCCGTTAGCAGCAAATCATACTACAGTATTTAATATTATTAAGGTTTTTGTGCAAATTTTATTTAACGGATACTACTTTGCCAATGTGAAAAAGAGCCATGACACTAAACCCCACCTGCTGCTAAAGATGATCATCAAATACTAATTATAAAGTTTCTCTGATACATTGTTTTTCATGTTAAAACTTTCATTTACTGAAGTATTGAAATCAGTGGGACTATTAACATTAAATTCTGTACCAGTTGGTAATGTTTTACATTTTTTTTTCAAAACTAAGTAAAAATCTCTGAGAAAGAACAGGGCCTATCATTACCAGCGAAGAATGAAAATAAACACTTCTCCAGACTTTCAAACCCAAATTAATGATCAAACTCATTATTTTATTTCAGTTTTGAACTGTTTCAAATTCAACTACATGAAATCATTGTGGAAAACTTAAGTAATATAGGCCTTTTGCCATTTTCCTAATTACTCCAGTCACTTATCATCTTGGACTCTTCTGATGCATTAATTCTGTAAATCGTGCTCTGATCAAAATCAGGTCACGATTTGAATCTCAGTACTAACCATATTAGCAATTTTCTGAAGTCTGGAAAAACAACATAATTTGGACAGAAAGGACTTCTTGCTGACATTGGTAACAAGCCTCATTTATAGCACTGGCTCTTTTTGTAAAAAATATTCTTATCTGGTCAGAAATTTAAAAATGTAAACAAACCAAATCTCTCCTGTAAAAATATTTTAAAGCACCTTTCATGATATTGCATTTATTTAATTGTTTGCCATCAGTGAGCATTTTCCAGAGTACTGCCCTTGTGATTTTATTTGCAAACACACCACTCAGCACAACTGCCATCTGGTGTCTTCCTAGGACCTGGGACAAATGAGAAGAATACCGAACGTCATCAATAGCAAAGGAGTTAATTTTAAAGACTGACTACAGAGTCCTTCTGCCTTTAATCGATTGAATTATGTGTATTTGTATAAACTGTCTGTTTGTGCCATTATGGTGGTCCTATGAATTGTTGATAAATCTATAGTGGGTATGACAGCACAAAGGCTATTTGGTTGAAGGGATATGCCCCAGTAATGGCATGTGTCTGGCTTTGTCACCCAACGCAGTTGGACACTATTCTGACTTTGTGGAAATCAGTAGCTGCAGAAATCTAGCAAAAGATTGTTGATATTTACTATT